>NC_058411.1:130402368-130507576 GCF_002201575.2 Neomonachus schauinslandi | reverse complement strand
TCCTTCCTTCCTTCCTTCCTTCCTTCCTTCCTTCCTTCCTTCCTTCCTTCCTTCCTTCTTTCCTTCCTTTTTTTCAGTTTCCAAATGTGGAGGGATTGTTGAGGGGAAATTAAGTTGCATGGCTAGAGATTTTTCATTTATATATTTACTTTTAATGAGAAATCTCCTATATAGGACCTTTCTGTGGCAAGCACAGAGAGAAAATGAGAACTTAAGTCAGTGCCTTCAGGAAGAAGGACCTGCTGTCATCAAGAATGAAAAAAGAAATGAAAGGTTTAGTCTTTTTTAAATTTGACTTGTTACAAATAAGTCCTTGTTTGAGCTGCTTAATGTGGAATATCATTACCATATTGGAACCATTTTGTTGTTGTTTTGATTTGTTCTTCCTTTTTACGGGGGATGGTTGAAATTACCATGTTCTGGTTGCACTTTAAATTGCCATTTTTCTGACAAAGTGGAAAAGGTTGGGAGGTCAACCCTGTCCCATTTATCTGTACTCTTCGCATCACTTTAGTCCTTCTATTCAGGCTTATCAGGGATGACGAAGATTCAGGTAAAACTGGTACAGAATTCCCATCAGAGGGGCCTTGCTATCTTGAGATGCCAGCACCAGCACCAAATCTGAGAGTCAGCATCTGTTAATTCCCAATGGTCTGCTATTTCAGTGATTTGAGGGTAGGGAGGTGGGGAATCCCTCTTAATTTTATTTTCCTAGAACTAACTTCAGAAAATTTACCCCATATATTTTTTTCATAGTTTCTCCAGCATTTCCTTTTGGGTGCCTAAAATATTAAATACTTAGCCTTTTCTATTAAGGAGGAGATTTACAAGAAGGGATCTAGTTTTTGGTGGTATCTAAAGCTAATGGAATTAGTTCTGCCAAGTCTTAAATATTCTACTGTACAATCTTACCACTGTGTCTGTTGTGATCTACTCTTGGGTTCTTATAAGCAAGATACATCAATAATACATTTTCAAGGCACAGTCATTGCAAAAACACATGACTATGAATAAGAAGTATCCATGCAAAGGCTTGTAGCAAAGCTTAAGCACTTGTGGAAGAGAATTATTTTTATGGAAACAATATAACTCTGGGGTTAAAGTGATTTGGGTTTGAACTGTGGTCTCATTATGTTCACCTCTCCCCTAAAACTTTTAGCCATCCCAAAAGACTAATTCTGCTGGCCCATAGTAATAATGTGTGTATAGAAACTTTTAGTAATTGTGATAGTCATGAGAATGGGCTTTCTGATGCCCAGCTTCATGGAGTTTAAGTTGTCAAGACTTCCAGCTGCTACGCTCTGAAAACTATTGCCCTATTTGCACCCAGGCCACATTTCCCATGAACTACATGATTGAGCCAATGATTAAGTGTACATCAAGTTAATATTGTGCAAGCAACTCCTCTTTCTATACCACTGGATACAGAGTATCTCAATTTTTCACCTGAGTATGTCATTACCTCCAACAATAATTCCATAGGTTGGTTAGGGAAGCCATTATTATCCTTATTTTGCAGATATGGACTCTAGAGCTCTTAAGTAATATGACTTAATATTTAAGGCAACTTATTCTAGGTGTTCTAGACCTAACTCCTCTTCTACATGAGCAAAACTTTATTTACTTATCCATTTATGTATTCAACAAATATTTGGTGAGTATCCACTAGGGCAGACACTCTATTAACTGATGGCAGTAAGTCACCAATAATATTTGTTAATGAGGAATTATTGTTGCTGTTGCTGTTAATGATCTGTGAGCCCAGAGACAGATGACCAGGTGATTCAGTCAAACCAAAAGGGTTGGGGAGTGAGATATATTATCCCAGCAGAGGACACAGATTATGCAAGACAGTATTTTGAGATGTCAAACACAGTTTGAGTGTTTGTCTGATCATCCAAACCTATCTCTTGCTTCTCTGCATTCTCTTCTAAGTGGGCTCAGATAAAAGAGTCTCCAGTGAGTTGAGTCATAAACAGACAAGCCACCTACATGCTATAAAAATAGAAGGAAATTCATATGAAGAGCCAAAAGGGCTTTAAACTTTATTTCAGAGGAGGATTCTCCGAGGAAAAAGAAAAAAACAAAACTAATACATAATTAAACATGAAAGTCAACCGGAAAAACACAGGAAAAGTAGGAAACATAACAATAAAACTAACACACACATATTAGAAGTAACAACAAGTGGGATAGATGCTTCTGAGGATGGAAACCATATTTGAATTAGAATAGGCAAAATTAAAAAAAAAGAATTCATAGATTTAAGGAAAGTTTCAGTAGCAGGCAGACTCAGGAATACCTCTAACAGTAAACCACAGTGCCAGGAATCTTCCTCCATCCACATTTCTGCTACTGGGCATGTTCGATTTTTACCATAGGCTGACCATAGGCTTTCTTTCTTCATGTGGCCATTGATAGCTTCATCATCTCCATTGTGAAAATTTGCACCCACAAATAGAGAATGATTAGGTTTCTCAGTTTCAGTTAGAAAAAAATCCACGGAAGCATTCTGAATGAGACACTTCTTGACTGATTAACTGTAGCTGGGGAAGGGCAGGGCCAGTGACAGGAAGGTCCCCAGTGAAGGGGTAGCAGGTGCTGGGCAAAACCCAGAAGATGTCCACTACAGAACAGTGATTGGAAAACATGTCAGATCCTGACAGCATGCCGTTATCAAAATAAATTCCTGATTGAATAACATAAAATGTAAAAGAAAATATGTTAATGATTAAACAAGGAAGAAAAGGTAGTTTTTAAAAATACGTATCTTTAGATGGAGAGAGGTGATCTAAAAAGAAGAATAAAAAGAGAAAAGTATCACGTCGGTCATGTAAATTTCTATGTTCTCTTTGAAAAATATAAGAAAAAACAAAAGGCAAATATAAAACAGAAAAAATATTTTGCAAGTTATTACATAGAGTTGATACCTATAATAATGTGTCAATCAATTTTTCAATTAGTGAGGAAAACACTAAAATATTAAGGAAAAGTTATGGGCAAGGGACATAGACCATACACAGAAAAAAATACATATATTAAAAAAAGTATTATAAATGTATCAACATCATTAGTAATCAAAGAATTGCAAAGTAGAACAATTAAATTTCATTTTTGTTCATTGAAATGGTGAAAACTTAAAAACACTCAATGCTGGTGAAACTCTAGTGAGCTAAACACACCCAAACAAAGTGTAAGGCAAGGAGCCTGGGTGGCTCAGTTGATTAACCATGTGCCTTTGGCTCATGTCATGATCTCAGCGTCCTGGGATCGAGTCCCGTGTTGGGCTCCCTGCTCAGAGGGGAGTCTGCTTCTCCCTCTCCTTCTGCCCCTCCTCCCTGCTTGTGCTCTCTCTCTCGCTCTCTTTCTCAAATAAATAAAAAAAAATTAAAAAACCACCCCCCCAAAAAAACAAAACATAAGGCGAAATTAATATTACTTCTATAGGGGCAACACAGCAGCATGTTTGCAATCTGTGTGATTTGATTATTTAATTCCATTTGCGAAATCCACCTTAAGAAATAAATGAGAAATTTAAGATTTCTATATAAGGATGTTCACTGCAGTATGAGCAAGTGAAACAACCTAAGTATCTGACCATAAGGGATTCGCTTTCTCTGTCTTCAGTCCTCTTATCATTTCCATTAAAGTGCAAGGCTCACTATTTTAATGGGTTTTTATCATTACTCCAAACTGTCTTGTCTTCTGGATTTTCATCAGTCCCGTGTCTGACAAATCTTCAATCCTAGATGGTTCTGTCCACTACTGTCTAGTTAGTTCCAAGTCACTCTGATGAGCCATCACAGATACCAGTCTCTTTAATGAACCCCTGAAATAGGCTTTTAACTGACCCTCTTGCCTCCACTTATGTTCCCACCCATTTTCTCCAGGACAGTCAGAATGATCTTTCTGTAACCTGCTAATTCTCATCTGCACCCCTCCTCACATGGCTGCCTTCAGCAACTTAAAACACTCCACAGAATGACAAGAGATTCTTCTCAGGGCCTACAATCCCTAGTCGGTATGAATCCTACCTACCTCTCTAGCCTTATTATTTACTTCTAGCCTTTGGCTTTTAGTTAGTTCTCCTTTCAGTTCCTCAGATATACCAAGATCTCCCTTGTCAATTGGCTTTGCATATGCTGTTCTTTGCATGGAACAGTCTTTCTCACTTTGCTCCATATATATATATTTTTAAAGATTTTTTAATTTATTTATTTGAGAGAGAGAACGAGAGAGAGAGAGAGAGAGAGAGAGAGAGCATGAGAAGGGGGAGGGTCAGAGGGAGAAGCAGACTCCCTGCTGAGCGGGGAGCCCGATGCGGGACTCGATCCCGGGACTCCAGGATCATGACCTGAGCCGAAGGCAGTGGCTTAACCAACTTAGCCACCCAGGCACCCATTCCATATACATTTTTTTCAGCCCTTTTCACTTCAACTGTTCCTTCAGATCTCCGTTCAATAGTCTTTTTCTCATTCCCTAACCTCTCTAGCAGGGTCAATTCCTACATCATGAACTTCTCTATTTCAATGTACCTTTACTCTATGGTATCTCTTAGTTATAAATGCATGTTGATGTGCCTGAGTCATTGATGAATGTACACCTCCTTTACTACTGTTTAATGAGGATCCTTAGATATAAGATCCATATATGAGGGGCGCCTGGGTGGCTCAGTCAGTTAGGCATCTGCCTTTGCCTCAGGTCATGATCTCAGGGTCCTGGGATTGAGCCCCATGTTGGGCTTCCTGCTCAGCGGGGAGTCTGCTTCTCTCTCTGCCTGCCTATCCCCCTGGTTGTGCTCTCTCATGCTCTCTCTCTGTCAAATAAATAAATAAAATCTTTAAAAAAAAAAAGATCCATATATGCACTCACTTCTCCCACTGCCCCCACCCCTGCCTCTGGCAACCACCGATCTGTACTCTATTTCCATGATGCCCTTTTCATTTCTTGAGATTCCACGTATAAGTGAGATCATATGGCATTCATCTTTCTCTGTCTTAACATAATGCCCTTACATTCATCCATGTTGTTACAGGGGGCAGGATTTCCTTCTTTTAGGAGATGTAATAGACAGCACGTGACTGTAATTAATGGTACTACATCGTATATTAGAGAGGTGCCAGGAGAGTAGATCTTCAAAGTTGTCATGGCAAGAAAAAAATGGTAACTCTAGGGGCATCTGGGTGGCTCAGTCATGGTCATGACTTCAGCTCAGGTCATGATCCCAGCGTCCTGGGATCGAGCCCCGCATCGGGCTCCCTGCTCTGCAGGAAGCCTGCTTCTCCCTCTCCCTCTGCCTGCCTCTCTGCCTACTTGTGCTCTCTCTCTCTATCTCTCTGTCAAATAAATAAATAAAATCTTTAAATATATATATAGTAAGAATCATATGAATAAAGATGGTCCTATCCTCAAGTTTGGTCTAGGGGACGCACAGAGAACACAGCACCCGGCAAATGGGGAATGCACATTGTTTTCAAGCACATTTGGAACATTAACAAAAAGCAACCCTGTGATAGGGCAGGAGGATTAACTCAAAAAAACGTCAAGGGACTGGCATCATGCTGACCGTGTGCTCAGACCATAATGCAGTCAGCAATGACAGGAGAAAACCCCATGGTTGGAAAGCTAATATACACTTCTGAATAACTCATGGATCAAAAGAAATCATAATAGGGGCACCTGGATGGCTCAGATGGTTAAGCGTCTGCCTTCAGCTCAGGTCGTGATCCCGGGGTCCTGGGATCCAGCCCCGCCCGCATCGGGCTCCCTGCTCCGCGGGAAGCTTGCTTCTCCCTCTCCCACTCCCCCTGCTTGTGTTCCCTCTCTCGCTGTGTCTCTCTCTGTCAAATGAATAAATAAAATCTTTTAAAAAAAAAAGGTAACTCTATGAGATAATGGATGTTAACTAAATTTATTTTGGTAATCCTCACATAACCTATACATTGTATCAAATCACTTTGTCTTACAGCTTAAACTTAAACAATGAGAATTAAACAATGTTGTATGTTAATGATAGCTCAATGAAACTGTAAAAAAAGATCATTGTAGGCGGATTTGCAAACTGCCATGTTCCCAGGAAGTAGCACACATCCTGGCACGTAGTAATACTCAACACGTATTTACTGGGAATGAAGGGTTGAATTATGCTATACCCTTATAAGGAAAAATTATGCATCTTTACAGTTGAAGACTTTTTGTAAAAACATGGAAACATTTTAACACAGAGACACAAAACATTTTAATACAAATACAATAATATTTTAATACAAAAACATAAAACTGTATATAAAGTATGATCACATGTTTGTATAGTTAGCTATGTATGCAAAAATACTTAAATTTAATTATTTCTGATATACCTCTGGGTTTCTGTGGTGATGATTTATTTACTTATTTCTCATTATCTTGTCATTTGAAAAGTTTTTACAATGAGTTTATAAGAGTTCTATTTTAAAAAAATTTAATTGATGTGGCCTATAGCTATCTCAACTTAGGAGATTTGCTGTTTCAATAATTGGTAACCTCTTCAACCTCCCCTGTCTTGTATTGTGGAACTTCTGGTAAATAGATTTCTCCTGTTGGCCTACGTTGGACCCCCAGAGAGGCCTGATTTGTGGGCTTGGAATTCAGTAGGCACCTTCATGGGATGATTAGAGCATCTTGCACTTAAATGACCTGATTATTTTGGGCCCCCTCTTCTCCTCAAGAGTATTGGCCCACACTGCTCATAGCCTTGGGGTCTTTGAGCAATAAAAATAAGGTAGGTTGACTTGTCTCTTAAAACTTTAGGTGACATTTTAGAATGGCTGTCTTTGAAAACCAAATGACAACTCTAAGCAATAAATTAAATATATATATATATATATATATATATATATATATATATATATATGCAGATGATAGGTAGATGGATAAAAGGGTAGATTTTAGGGAACAGAAGACCTCACCTCAAAAGGATTCACCTTGTTCTTATTTTATATCCTAAGGAAAGGTAGTTAATTCTCTTCTTCACAATTTTAAATCCTCAGGGTCCCAGCTTCCTTCCTCAGTAAAAATAACCCTCTAGACAAAGAATGGCAAATGTATTTCATCATAGCTGAAAATTCTGATTGACTATTAGTGGCAACCGGAGGATATTTCTGAGAGTACTAAGGTCATGTCTAGGCTCAGGGGAAAAGTATGTTTTGGTCGAGAATGGAAACTACTGCGAATTTCCCACACTTCTCCTTGTTCTTCTTACAAACAACCTCCCTCTGAATGAGGTTGACAACACCATGTTTGACAGTTCCCTGGGCTCATGGTCCAGGGTCTGTCTGAATTTACTGATTCCTTCTTTCTTTTTCTTTTTTTCCTGATTCCTTATTTCTTAGAGGCAACAGAGACAGCATGTGAAACTTCCTTCTGCCATTTTAAAGAACACACTCTCATTTTCTGGCCCACACAAATTTGAAACCCATACAGGGCATCTAGTGTTTTATTTTAATTTAATTTCCCTTTCTTCCGTTTCTGGCAACACAAGGCAGATCACGGGCACAGAGTGAGGGATATGCCATCAAAAACTGCCCTGGCTTTTCCCTTCACAGTACACTGGGAGACACCATGTGGTGTGAGGCATTCATTTGCAGGTATAGAGTCTGTAAAATTGTATTCGAAAATTAAAAAAAAAATTAATTAGAAGGCAGCATCTGTGAACCTTTTGCTGGAAGCCACTTTTTTTTTTTCTTTCTGATAAATGATCCCGGCTCTGTGGCCCCTTATCCCCCATCCCCCATGTCAGTGATTATAAGACCGGCCATTCCTTTCGTTGTGATACTAACGGTCAAATGGAGATTCCTCTGCTTAATATTTAACAAGCTATTGATGTCTCCCAGAAAACTTTGAAAAATATTCAATTCAGAGCCACTTCTTTCTTGACAGATTCTCTTGGCTGCCCTGTTTTCTCCTCAATCCCTTACTTCCAGAAACTGTGTGAATTGAATAGTGTATCAGCTCCATAACCCCTACCTGATGTCATCCTCTGCTGTTTGAGACAATATAATCCACTCCAGCAGCCAATGCAGGGAGCATGGGTAAAGAAATTTTTATTTCAAGTGGGAGCTATTTAATCAGGTATGAAAAGAAAATCTTCCTAACAACAATGGTGTTATGTTCTTTTTCTCTGAGCTGTGATGGGTAGGTGTTTTCAAGGGCAGCTATGAGCCACCACTACAGACAATACTGCTGACAGGCCAGAGGTATCTGTGGGTTTTGAGGGTCTGAGTAATCAGAGTTCATGGCCAGGTTAGTTGGAGATGGAGCATAATATGTGCAGGTGGGTTGTCTGGGTCTTAGACCCAAGTGTGTTGAAGCAGAAAGAAGCAGGTGGGGAGTGAGATATGAAGACCAGCTGGGTCTGAATCCATGAAATGAACACGGAGGAGCAAGAGGTGAGTGCTGAGAGTCTAATTTCTAGGGAGAGGAATGATAAACCAGCAGAGATGAAAATCATAGAGATAGATTAGAAGTAGCCTAAGGAGCAAAAAGGAGAGAATATAGATTGGAGAGGCTGGGTGGCAGGGCTTTGTGAACCTTACTAAGTAGGTGTGATGGGTTGAATTGTGTCCCTGCAAAAGATGTTGAAGTCCTAACACTCAGTACCTGTTTTGGAAATAGAGTCTGCGGGTAATCAGGTTAAGGTGATGTCAATAGGATGGACCCTAATCCAATAGAACTGTGTCCTTATAAAAATGGGAAATTTGGACATTGAGGCAGGCACAGGGAAAACACCATGTCAAGATAAAGGCATAGATTGGGGTGCTAGATCTACAAGCCAAGGGATGCCAATAATTGCCAGCAAACCATCAAAAGCTGAGAGAGAATCACAAAGATACTCCTTCAGAGCCCTCAGAAGGAACCAAGCATATGGATGCCTGATCTTTGACTTCTAGCCCTCAGAACTGTGAGACAATAAATTTCTGTTGTTTGAGGCAGCCAATTTGTGGTACTTTGCTGCAGCAGCCCTAGGAAACTAATATAGTAGAATTCACATCCGCTAAGCATATGTAGCTAGTCTCCCAATATCCAGACGCCATTCTTTTTTGGTAAAAGAGTTTTGATTTTTTACTGGTTCCATTGCCAACTGAAATAATACCTGTATTTCCCATTCTTCTTTGCAGGTGGCTGTACCAGGAAAAGGTACTGTGACAAGCTATGGGGAATTTTAGGAAGGCTTCTTAAAAGAAAGGGAACAGTAAGGGCTTTTTCCTTTCCTCCCTCCCTCCCTCCCTTCTTTCCTTCCTTCCTTCCTTCCTTCCTCTCTCTGTTCCACCTTTCCATCCTTCTGTCCTTCCATTCCTTCTGTTTTTAAATTTTCAGTTATATTGAGGTATAATTGACAATTTCTTTCTTTTTTCTTGTTTTGTAGTCTACTCTGCTTTCTAATTCTGGGATCCAATTCAGGTGTGAGGGCTGGGGCTACAGGAGCCATGAAAGTCAGTGCTGGAATGGTAGGGCAGAAAGGTGAAAAGCGCTGGGGTCTCTGCTGCTTATGGAGCAATTCTGCACTGCCTTCCTCGATTCTTCTTTGTTTTACCCTTCCATTCTTATTTGATATGAAAGAGAAATAAAGCTCTATCTAACTTAATGGTTGTTTGGAGCTTACTGTGTTAAGAAGTATAGCCTTGGAGGGGATGGAGGGGATGTGGTTCACCCATGACCATGTGGCCTTAGTGCTTGGCAGAATCTCGAATGAAAGTCCATGTTTCCTTCCAAACTCCACCTTTATCAAAGTGTGGTCCATGTACCCCCGTTTAGAATCATTGAGAGTGTTGTTTAAAAATACCAAGTTATGTCTGTACTTAGCCCTTCTGAATTTCAGCCTCTGGAATTGGAGCCTGGCAATTTACATTTTAATCAGCAACTATGTTGATTCTTTTTTAAAAAAATTAATTAATTACTTTTTTTAGGGAGGGAGAGAGAGGGGGAAGGGACAGAGGGAGAGAGAGAATCTTAAGCAGGTGCCATGCCCAGCACGGAGCCCCTTGTGGGGCTCGATCTCACAACCCTGAGATCATGACCTGAGCCAAAATCCAGAGTCGTACACTTAACTAACTGAGCCACCCCAACCACTAAGTTGATTCTTAAGCACACTTAAGATTGAAAACCTCCCCGAATTCAAACCACTTCATACTCAGTTACTGAATCTGGGAAGCATAGTTGGGGACCTGCAGACATTATTCCCCATTCCTGGTTTTATAGTTCACCGACCCGAGGACACGATTGGGATGATCTCTTCAGTAGTGAGTGAGCAAGAAGCACAGCCATCTACCACATTTGCCCTAGTAGAGGATGGCGTGTTAGGGGACTCCCACATTTCCTTGAGTATGTGAGAAGGAACAGAGAAAAATCATGGTCACAGCAATTCCCAGGCATTCTTCCATACTCCACAGGGTGAGGTGAATATGACTCATCCCAGCTCCCTATTGCTGCTTCTATGTGATTGTTTTTCCTTTCCCCCAGAACCTCTGATTCTTTGTCTCCATCTGCTTATCTGCTCTTTCCTTTCTTCCTCCCCATCATAAACACTTACTATCCTCTTCACTCCTCTTTAATCATCAAAAACTTCAGCAACTCGTGTATAGGCTCCCTTTCCATCTCAACTCAAAACCCTGGCCTCTTGCCCTTGAACTTCTCTTTTCCAATGGTCTCCTCCTTTTCACCTCAGTGACCCACTTCTATTCTCCTACTCTGAAACTTATTAGCAGAGGTTGCACCATTTCTGAAACCACCAATCAAAACAGCTAATTCTCCCAAGGTGACCCTTTATTCTCCTAGCTCAAGTACCTCTACTGCAATGCTTCATCAAACCTGAGTTTCAATCTTATCCCTCTCCATTCTTTCCATCAATTAGCCTCTCTTTTATTCAATTTGTGTGCATCTAGTTTAGAGTGCCTGCTCCATTAAGGCTTGCATTCTTTTGCAAATATACATACCTCCCTTGCCTCTTTGTCCATTCTGCATGAACAAAATCCCAATCCAGAGCAGACCCAATCACTTTCGTTCTCCAGCTCATATCCATCCTAAAAATTAAGCCCTACTGGGGGGAAAAAAATCACACAATTAGGCAGATTAGAATCATTATGAATTCATAATCTTTTAATCACTTGCCTCAGCTGGGCTCTCATTAAAGTCTAGCAAACAATCTATTTCTCTCATCAGCTTGTACCTCAATTTCCTATCAAAGGAAGATCCATCTGCCTGTGCGCTGGCTCCCAGAGATTGCACTGCCTTATTATTTCCTTTTTATCCAATATCTTAATCATCGTTCCCACTTCTGCATCCTTCCCATCAGCATATAGGCTTGCTTGAGACTCTCTCATCTTTAAAAAACAAAAGCAGGTGTGAAAGCCAGAACCTTTTCTTGAACCCTACATCATTCCAGCTACCACCATTTCATTTTACTCATCTTCAAAGAGTTTTTTTAGACAAGCTCCCTTCACATCAATATCTCCCAATCACTTTGTAATCTGTTGAAGTCTGCTTCTACCCCTGCTACCAAAACTGTTCTTACTATACTCCTTAGGACTCTTCCCATCCTTGGATCCCATCATAGGAAAGTGGAATGGTCCTCATTTTATGTAGGACATGGGTTTCTGTGACTCTGTTTCCTGTTTCATTCCAGGGTCCAGGTTGTTGGCAGCTTCTCCCTGGATTATGCCCTGGGACATACCATTCTCATCACCGAGGGAAAAAGGCAAGGGTCAGCTGAGCAAAGGCTTTTATGTCTTCTATTGGGATATGGCAAAGGTTAAGTCTGCTTACTTCATGTTGGCCAAATTAAGTCACTTGCAATACCAGGCCCAACATCAATGGAGTGAGTGGGACCGTACCCTTCTCAAAGGTAGGGGCAGGTAATATGGCAACAGGTGTATGCATGTGTAGCATGTACAGCAACAGGCAAGAATGTATATTTCTCTTACAGGGAAAGGTGGGCAAATATGTGGGAGAGTGCTACAATCTGCCACAATGATTTGAACTCCATGATTCTTCCCTGTTCTCTTATTCCATCATGAATGTCAATCTAATGCCCCTCTGTATTTTCCTGAGCCTCATGTCAAGGCATTCACATTAATTTGCCAATTCCTACAACTTGACTGTCTGCCATTTCTATCGTGCAGATTAATTTCCTCTATGCTTTTTCTTTTTTCTTTCTTTCTTTCTTTTTTTTTGGCCCTATTGTTCTTGTGCATTGATAAATAAAAGAGAAGAGAAGAAACAATTGTTGATTGAGTCCACCATGTGGCTATAACATTGGGGCTTTCGTTGCTATAGTTTTTCTTCCATTTGTTATTGACCTCATAGTGCATATGTTAGAGTGGCTATTAAGATAAGCTCCACCTTCTCTGTCTCTGTGTCTCTCCCACTGTGAATGTCATCATTTCAGTGCATAAACAGATCTTTGGATATGCAAAGATATTTGGAGCCATGGGATTTGAGATCCATCAGTTGTCTTCCTTGCTAACTCCCAATATTATTGCATATTCTCCCTCTTACTCTCCTTCATCCTTCACAGCACAGGGAGTGTTTCTCTCTCTGTAAACATCCAGTTCTTCTCTCCTTGTGCACACTTGTGACAATATTACAACCTTATCTTATTCCACTTAACACTATTTACTGAGAATGCCTTAATGAGTGGTATATGGAAAATATGAATAAATAATGTGACTATTTTCCCAAAGACAACTGGGGTTACATATGTGTCAAATAAAACATAATAGATAGGGATTTATTTTTCCATTAGCTTTTTAGGTTTGCTTATCTTTCAGAGTAATTTAAATTGAAATGGAAGACAAATCCTTATTTGATTGTTAGGCAATTCAGTTCTATTTATATTGTGTGAGTTGGTGTGGGATCTAAGTGCACTGTTGTTAAAAGGCTATTTAATGTCGCATAGAGGGCCTATTAATTTTTCGATAAATTGCTGGCATGTCCAGCCAATTGCATACATTTACTAGGGAGAGTCCATTCTTCTAAAGTCTGTCTCTATACTTTATGGTAATGGTGCTATAGTTTATGTGCTGTTAGACATGCTAAGGCACTGTCTTTGTTATCAAAAGTCTGGAGATAAATCTCAAAGTAAATGCGTGATTCTGTTGGAAGAGGGTCAAGACAATGATAGAGCTTTGCAGTCCAACTTATAGTCACCAGTTATAGAATAGTGGGACTTTAAAAATAATTTCTGGATAATTTGCTTTGTATTAATAATGAAACGCATGATCATTAATGTTGAATTTTAACATAATGCTGGTAAGGAAGCATACTTATTTAGACTTGAAAATAAGACCTTGTCATGTATATTATTTTTTTTACTTGATCTGAAAGACTGGAACTCACAAGGTTGTTTTCCTTTTCTTGTGTACAATTGTTTTATAATGCTAATTAGCTAATGCTTATTTCAGGTATATATGCATTGCCTGTTGAGAACAAAGAATAGGAAGGACAGGGACCAGATTATCATAAATTTCAAATATAATCATATATTTACAACTGACTACTTTTATTTTGCATATAAATTTTTGACAATGTAAGATAGAATAGAGTGTCCATCAATCAAGAGCTTTCTCTTTTTTGTTTGTTATTATTTCCCTAGAACCTAACATAATACCTAGCACACAGTATAGTCAATAAATATTTACAAATAAATGAATGGGTAAAGATATGATAAAGAAATACAAATGGCAGATATGGTTTTAAAATGACAAAGTAGAGATGCTATCTTCTTTTCTTTCTTTTTTTTTTTTAAAGATTTTTTATTTATTTATTTGAGAGAGAGAGAATGAGAGAGAGCACATGAGAGGGGGGAGGGTCAGAGGGAGAAGCAGACTCCCTGCCGAGCAGGGAGCCCGATGCGGGACTCGATCCAGGGACTCCAGGATCATGACCTGAGCTGAAGGCAGCCGCTTAACCAACTGAGCCACCCAGGCGCCCCAGCTGTCTTCTTTTCTTTCTAAATGTCAGAACATTCACCAGAAGAATGTCACCACAAATCAGATGAACATTTTGACAAAATATATTGCAACAACAACAATAATAGTAATACAAACTTGTGGTTAATAATAAGTAATAATGAACTTGTGGTCTTTAATTTTTTTTAAAAAAGCATATTAAGAAAGGATATAAATATTCAGGGAAGATAGAGCAAAGCAACAGAAGAGATAAATCATTGAGCTGGCAAACCCTGGGGTGGCATGAAGAAAGAAAAATAAAATTATCACAGAAACAAGGGCCATACTGCCAAAAGCATGAAGTAAAATGGCCTTGTTGAAAATACAGCAAAAAAGATGTGGCAGATTAAAATACACAGGCAGAATAAAAGATAAATGAACAGAGTTATAAAGACTATAATAAACAAAGAATAAAAGAAGATCCAGGGTGCCTGGGTGGCTCAGTTGGTTAAGCAACTGACTCTTGATTTTGGCTCAGATCATGATTTCAGGGTTGTGAGACTGAGCCCCACATCGGGCTTTGTGCTCAGCGCCAAGTCTGCTTGAGATTCTCTCTCTCCCTCTCCCTCTGCTTCTCCTTCACTCGCGCTTTCTCTCTCTCTCTTTCTCTAAAGTAGATAAATAAATAAATAAATAAATAAATAAATAAATAAATAAAATCTTAAAAAAAAAAAAGAAGATCCAGCCCACATATTATTGGAATTTCCAAAAAAGAAAGCTGAATTAATGGAACAAAAATCATCTGACTAAATAATTTTTATTTTTTAACTTGCTTTTAAAAGATTTTACTTTTAAGTAATCTCTACACCCAACATTAGGCTTGAACTTACAACCCCAACATCAAGAGTCCACATGCTCTACTGACTGAGCCAGCCAGGTGCCCCTAAGTAAATCATTTAAAAAATATTCACAAGTAAAATAGCCCTTGAATCTGTAGAGTCATAGTGCCCAAGGGGGAAAAAATTAACACAGAATAATCCAACAATAAGACTTAGACAAATAAAGTTATTGAACTCTAAAGATAAAGAAATTTTTTATTTTGGAAATCCAAGTAAAAATATCCAATCCATCCCTACAAAGTAGAGAAACTGGCCTAAGTGTTCTTGTTCTCTCTCCATCTTTCTCTCCTCCCGTCCCTCATACTGTATATATACTAGAGACTGTACCATGAATTATATATATGTGTGTATATATGTGTATATATAATGTATATATATAGATATACACACATATATTCATATTAAATATTTATACATATTTATGTTACAAGAGATTGGAGTAGTGGTCATAATATCATCAAAGAAAAAAAAAAAAAGGTAACCTCAGAATTTTATACCCAGCAAAACTACTATTACCGTATAAATGAAACACACACTTTCAAACATGCAAGAATTTAGGAAATAGAGTTATCATGAGACTGTATTAAAAAAAATCTAGAATTTTATGTAGAAAAAAATAAACAGAATTTCCAGGCAAAATTACAAAAGAAAATAATGAAAGAGAACTAGCCATACTAGATGTCACACTTATTACAAAGAATCAAAATAATTAAAACAGTGTGCATAAGAGAATGCCCAAGTATAGCTGAAAGCTATATAAGACTTCTATATATAATGAAAGATGTACTGGTGAGCAAAATCTGAATTACTGAATAGTGAGTAGATTCTGATCTGAATTAAAAGGAAAAAGCTGGGTTTCTATTTCACACTTTATACCAAAATAAACTCTAGATTCATAAGTTGTAAAAGTTAATGCTAAAACTGTAAAATACTATAAACAGTATGGGAGAATTTACATTTATGATGGTATAGCAGGGAAGGCTTTTCTAAGAACGCTAAAATCTCAAAACTCAGAAAAAGTAGATAAATTTAAATAGATAAAAGTCAAAAATTGCTACATGACCAAAATAAAAAGCCAGAAAGTAAAAATACAAACCACAATATTGGAAAATAAATATTTTCACCTCATGAACTAGGCCTCAAACTATTTTCCTTAGCATGTTAAGAGCTCCTGGTAAAACAATGAAAGACTAAGGACCTAAGAGTCAAAGGGCAAGCATTAGACAACTAACAAAGTAAAATGAGCAGGGCTATTAAATCTATGAAGAGTGGCTCAAACAATAATTCTTACCATAAGGTAAATGTGAATTAAAACTATAGCAAAACTATAACTATGTATAATACTGGCAGTAAAAAAAAAAAATTGAAGTTGAAGACAACCAAGTAATATACACACTTTTGTATTTTGCTATTGGTAATAAAAATTGGGATGCTTCCAAGAGAGAAACAGTAAAATATATTAAATTTTAAATTTGCATACTTCTTGACCTGGGAAATTTTACTTCTAAGAATTTATACTACTGACAAAAAATACAAAAAATTATATACATACAAAGATATTTATGGTTTAATAGTACAAGTTTGTAAAAATCCAAAATGTCCATAAATAGGGCACTATAAATAAATTATGACACAGTCATCCAATTGAATTCTAGAAAATAAAAGAAAAAGGCAGTTCTATATAAAGTGGTATGGAAGGAGCTCCCAGAGTTACCATTAAATGAGAAAAGAGAGGAGCTGGAAAATGTACAACATGTACTATCATTTTTCTTTTTCTTTTTCTTTTTAAGGAACATCGGCATATGACTGTATATCCAGAGATATCTGCAAAATTTAAAAAAGAAACCAGTAATAGCCTCTGGTGTGAAGAATGAGGGAACCAGGAAAGAGTGTGAGAACATCCCAGACATTGATTCTGTCTTGTTCTAAAATAATTACTTAAGAAACACATCTAGGTGTATTTAGATTCTTTTCTAACTCATCTACAAAAGTTTTGATCATAACTCTTTTATTAGTGATTTCAGGTGAAAGCATTTAACTCCTACTCTCATGGCAAAACTCACTGGATTTTCACATAGCTTGGCAACACTTAGTTAGGATCCTACTGCTTCCCTGGCACGTGAGGATATTTATTCTGGTAGTATTTCTTTCCTTGGTGCAAGAAGGAACTGGCTTTGCTGGAGGGCACCAGGGAGTGGGGTTCAGCATTCCAGTTCTTGGCTCTCCATGAGAGCCTACTATTTCCTTAATTTCCCAGATGGAGCAACACATTTTTCTTTGGCTGCCCTTCCTCCCTTTTCATTTGGAACTTCCTCATCCTCAAGACTGGGAAACCAAGGATGTAATGTTCATATATGTTTGCTCTACATTTCTTAGTGAAGAAACTGATTATCTTTTTTTTTTTTTACTGCAAAGTGCATTTATTAGTCCCCTGATACACTCCAAAAACCCCTTCCTGTGTCATTAAGAGAAAAACGCTCAAAACAAAAAACATCATTGGATTGTAGAAGTTCAGTTTAATCATTAAGCCTCGCATTAGCAATGTTGTGCCTTCCTGACAGTGGAGCCTGATTCATGGAAGGTGTTGATGGAACAGTTGGAATTAACAAGGGAATTTTCAGGAGGTCCCCAGTAAACTGTTACTTGGTCATTTGCAGATTAATGATGTTCTTCGTTCACACCCATGCCAGACTTATTTTAGTATTGTAAATTCCTATCCCAGGGTGGAGGGCGCCAAAGGGTGGGTCGTGACTATTTCTATACCTAGGACCTCCTCCTTAGCAGTCTGGCATCCCTGTCGCCTACCACTTTCATAGATATCTTTTTTTTTGAGAGAGAGAGAATGAGCAAGTAGGGGAGAAGGGCAGAGGTACAGGTAGACAGAGAATCTTAAGCAGGCTCCATGCCCAGAACAGAGCCCAACACAGAACCCAAAGCAGAGCCCAATGCGGGGCTTGATCTCCGGACCCAGAGATCATGACCTGAACTGAAATCAAGAGTTGGATGCTTAACTGACTGAGCTACTGAGGCACCCCCATAGATATCTATTTTGAACACATTTTCTCAGAAGCATTTTCAGAGACAACTTGTCCTTGGGGTCTTTTTTTTTTTTTTAAGATTTTATTTATTTGACAGAGAGAGAGAGACAGCTAGAGAGGGAACACAAGCAGGGGGAATGGAAGAGGGAGAAGCAGGCTCCCGGCTGAGCAAGGAGCCCAATGTGGGGCTCGATCCCAGGACCCCAGGATCATGACCTGAGCTGAAGGCAGACACTTAACGACTGAGCCACCCAGGCACCTCTGTCCTTGGAGTCTTGCCCTGAGGAGACTGGCTGCTGGATTGTGAAATTTCTGATTTAGTCCTTCAAGTTAGGCAGGTGACATAAGCTTTTTGTAAATCAAGTTTGCTGGAAACAAGCACGTTTATGTATTGGCTGTAGCTGCCCTCACCCTACAGTGGCACACCAACTGGTTGCAACAGAGGCCAGATGGCTCTCCAAGCCTGAGGTACTTACTAACTGGCCTTTCACAGATGAAGCGTGTTGACCTCTGCTCTAGATCATTTGGAGTCTATAATTGTGTAGCTCCAGTGTAGTTGGAGACACCTATTTTTCTGAATACCAGCCACATCCTTAGCCCCCTTCTGAGGGCAACTCTCTTACAGCTGGTTTCCTCTCATGCTCTCCTGAGATAAATAACCCTCAGGAAGAAAGAAATATCCTGAGACAGGGAAGAGAAAGGTACAGCGTAGATGGGCTGGTCTCTGGGGGCTGGGTATTATCTGTATTCCATCACCTCCCATCTGAATGCTCTTGCACAAATTATATAGCCTCTCTTTAAAAGAAAAGAATAAGTATGTACTTCATAAAGTTGGTATGAAGTTTAAATGAGAGCTTACACTTAAAGCCCTTAGCTCACTGGCACACGGTAATGGTCATTTAATGTTAATTATTACTGTTATTCCTCAGACCCAAATAACCATGTTATTTACTATTTGGCTGCAACATCTTGGCCAGCCACTTTGTACCAAAGAAAAGCCTTTAATCTAAGAGCAAGTAGGTCCACTCTATGGGCTGCAAAGAGTCAATGAAGTGGCCAGGAGCCAAGTGTTTGTCTATCCACTGTCGCTTATCCTTGAGGAGAATACATAGACCCCAGTTTATCCAGGACAGTCCCCATGTATGCATGTTGTCTTTGCATAATTATTAGTAGCTTACCTTTTTATTTTTAGAGTGTTCTGATTTGGACAATAAGTGATGTGGTCCCTGTATCTTTACTGAATGGTGACTGTCTACAGCAGATAACTTCAGGGATGAGTTAATATTGGGAGAAGGGGGTGCCTGGGTGGCTCAGTTGGTTAAGCGACTGCCTTCGGCTCAGGTCATGATCCTGGAGTCCCTGGATCGAGTCCCGCATTGGGCTCCCTGCTCGGCAGGGAGTCTGCTTCTCCCTCTGACCCTCCCCCCTCTCATGTACTTGCTCTCTCTCATTCTCTCTCTCTCAAATAAATAAATAAAATCTTTAAAAAAAAATATTGAGAGAAGGGAGGGACCCAGAGGAATGTCAGTAAGCAAGGGCTCATAGACCGCCAAAGACTCCACAGGTAAGCAGGCAGTGTGAGGAGCCCTTGATAGAACAGTCAGGAAAGAGTCTGCCATAATATCTAAATCTAACTTCTGAGATAAAATTTGTACATGTGTGGCAGTGGTTTGACACACAGCAACAAAATGAGGCTTGTCAAATCCAAGTAGAGAGAGAGGGGAATTGCAAGGCTGTGGCTTGGTCTGAGGTCAAAGTTTCCTGTAGTTAATGAGGACCTGAGGGGACCTAGACCAAGGATGGGCTTATCAAAATGACTCACAAGGATGGTGACTCTTTGTGTCAGGGCTGTTGGGACTCTTGGGATGGGGCTCTCCATCCTCAGTGAACTTCCATCTTTTTTTTGAAGTGTCAGTCCTCAGATACTTTTGACTGTAAATGAACCAACTTGATAATAGCTTTTTGTGGGGAATAGGAGTGGATGTGTAGAAACAAGTGAATTTAAAAAAAGTAAAAACACAGAGACAAAAACCATGAAATGTACTCATTTATAAGACAAATCCTGATTTCAGAAATATTAAACTGTAAAAATATATTTGTCTGAGATTTATAGAAGTATGATTTTTGGACTGAGGCAATATGGCTCTGAAACCTCAGGCTGGCTGTTTGGAAGGGGGCTATGGGATGAGGTTTTAGGCTTGTGCCAGGGTGGGGAGATCTGAAGGGATGGACCCATTTGTAAGTACTGGCTCTCAGGATCCCACTGAACAGGCCAATGTCTACTTGTGTGCACTAATCCAAATCATGTAGATGCAGCACTAGAGGGTTCACTAGGGGAAGCCCAGCAAGGGTGACACAGATGTGATTAATATATATTATATATACACTATCTAACAGAGGAGTTTATCATGGATAATGTGGGTGGTCCTGATCTAAGGACCCCAGGACATCTGCCATATTCAGCATGACCCTTGAGACCAGGTAGAGTCTCAGGAGGTGGATCCTGTCCTTTAAGGGTGAGGTGATCTTGGGAAGGATGAGAAACTTTCTGTCCCATTTTCTTGTGAACTTGGACAAAGAAAAGGCTGGATGGACATTGACCTTTTTGGGTGAATTACATTGTGAGATAACATAAAGCTCTAGGCAGCTGTGGAAGGACCTCAACTTGTGATGAGCTGGGGAAAACCTCTGGCAAAGAATTAGTACAGTGAACCTTCTAGATTGTTCCATGTAGTTTAATGAAGAGCTTCCTTTGGGAGCAGAAAGGAACATATCTTGCTATTCAGGAGTTACTCTTCTACAAGGTCAAAGATGGAAGAGATAGAGAGAAGGAGGAAGAGGAAAGGAAGGAAAAGGGGGGAGGGGGAGGGGAGGAGAGGAAAGAAGGGGGGAAGAGGTGAATGGGGAAGAAGTGGGAGAAGACAGAGGAAGGAAGGGAGGGAGGAAGGGAGAAAAAAATGACACTGAATTATGCAAAAAATGAAATAATGCAATACAATGTTACAATAAAGTTAATTTGATGAATATTGCATCAGTGAGGGTTGCATCAGAAAAACAGAACCAATATAATATATACATATATAAAGATATTTATTGCAAAGAATTGGCTTATATTATTATCAGGGCTATCTAGACTAGTCTGAAATCCAAAGGGCAGACAGGTAGAGAAGGCTGGAAACTACCCAGCAGGGGCTGACTGCAAGCCACTGGCTGACTTTCTTCTTCCTGATCCTTAGATCAGGACCACCCACATTATCCATGATAAACTCCTCTGTTAGATAGTGTATATATAATATATATTAATCACATCTACAAAATGCCTTCACAGCAACATTTAGATTCACATTTAATTGAGTAACTAGGACTGTAGCTTAGTCAAGTTGACATAGAAAACTGACCATCGCCATGTATTTAGTGATTTCTATAATTATATCTGTTATACTTAAAAAATTGAGTAAATGCTTCTCAGGTGCGAGCCAATCTTTTGCTCTTGTACAGAGTCAAACCAAAGTTTTACAATTTTTTTAGAGATTTTATTTACTTATTTGACAGAGAAAGAGATAGTGAGAGCAGGAACACAAGCAGGGGGAGTGGGAGAGGGAGAAGCAGGCTTCCCGCCGAGCAGGGAGCCCAATGTGGGGCTCGATCCCAGGACCCTGGGATCATGACCTGAGCTGAAGGCAGACACTTAAAGACTGAGACACCCAGAAGCCCCCAAACTTATATAATTTTAATACATTGTGTTGACAGGAGAGTATCAGGGTTAAGCATTTTTCTAGACTAGGAGTGTTCCACATTCCTCAGTGGCTCCTTGTCTCCAAATGTGTGCCCCACCCAGTCCCAATCTACCATTCCCAATCATGCTTTTACTCCATGCTTCCCCATTTCAGCTGCTCAAAGATTTTACCATTGTTTCTTGAGGGTGCCATAATGCTCTATGACACATCTGGTGATGCTCTTGTGTGAGCCTAGAATGGAGGGGAAATGAGTGGGAGAGAGGAAGATATATATATAGAGTGAGTGAGAGATCGGGGGTAGATAAACAAAAGCACAGACATGCAAGATGTCCAGAGGCTCAAGAATTCAAGAGCACATGAATGCTGGAGTCCTTAGGTGAGCACAATCATGCTGACTCTCTTCATCATTTATCTTGAGTCAGGACCCTGGCTCCTAGTGATTTACACGGCATGTTGTTGCCCAAACCCACAGATCTTCTGCCTAGGACCCAAGTACTCTGCACGGTCCCTGGGAAGGGATCGTATGAGGGCTCCTGGCTGCAGAAGAGCTATGAGAGCCCTAACCTGGTTGGTTAAGTAGAAAATGGGAGGCAATGGAAGCCCTTATAAACATTCCTTTTCTGAAGAAGGCAGTGGGGAGTTCTGTCATTCTTCCCACAGGCTCTGTGGTCTGAGCTTAGAAAGCGCTAAAGACATCTTCTGAGTTCTCTGTCCCCAAGCTACAGGGAGGTCTACCCAAGCTTCCTCTTTGCGGGTAGGGGAGTTTTTTGTGGCAGGAGAAACAGTGCCTCCTCTTTTTTGTAAGGTGTCAAATAGAGCTGAATATTTTTTTTTACTCTTGGAACTCCTGTTTGGATAAGATTAGTTAAGATGTTTGAAATGGCATTAACTGGGATTCAGAATTAAGCAATCTTAATTAGATGTTAACTTTTCCAGTGATTAAATGACTTTAAATATCAGTTTTACAGGATGTCTGAGTTCAGGAAAAGGGTCCGTGACTGGGAGCCAATGAATCTTTAAATCAGGGCCAAAGATAAACTATTTCCACTGGTTATCAAGTTGAGGCCCACCTAACTGATTCTTATGCCTGTGGCCATTAGAAAATTTCCTGGAGCAGCATTTCTGATAGGTTGAGACCATCCTCAGCTTAGAGAAAACCTTATAGACAAGAAGATAAGGAGAACACCTCGCAGCTCTGGTCATTGGGGCACCTCTTCTGCAGGATTTCAATGGGAGAGCTTGGACAAATTCACATTTTTTGTTCCTTATCCATGATGGAGATTTCTGTGTGCTTCCAATGAATCGTTCCTCAAGTAGATGAAAAATATGGGTGTTCTAGACAGCGAAATCAAAGGTGAGAACCTTCTAGTAACTGAAGGCTTGACTATTTTACTGAAGAGGTTGTTAAGAGAAATGGTTAAGAACCAGGTGACAGAAGTTCAAATCCCAGCCCACCCACCAGCTAGCTGTGTGGCTGGCTCTCCATGCCTCAGCTTGGTCATCCACAGAAAAGATCTGGTGGTGATATTTTATTTTATATTTCTAAGATAAATTTAATCTTAATCCAAGCTTCCATACACTGAGATGTGAATGTCTGAATATATGCCAGCCTTGGAGTGTCTCCCCTTTCTAGGGTGAAACAAGAAAAATGCAGGGATGAGGGCTGGTGTACCCATGTCTGCTTCACAGGGAAAACACCTCTTGACTGATGGCTTGACTGAAGTGTTCATTGTCCGGATCCATTGTCTGACCTTCACTCTGTCTTTAAGCCAATATTAGAGTTTTTTGCCCCGTCCATTTTAGGTCACCCCATCTGGAGTCCTGATACTCGTCCAGTCTCTGGAGCTGGATTTGAGCTCTCTCGGAAGAAAACAGGGGAAATAATTGAAGAGATTTTTTTAAATGACATATTTGAAAAGATTTCAGGCAATGGCGATGTCTTGAACATGGTAGAATTGTTTAGGAGAAATTGGGGTGGGGGCAGAAATCGATCCACTCTTGAGACGCTAGTTGGTGTCCAGTCAGGGAGAAGCCATTCTCCCATCTCTGCAGAATGCAATGATGTTTGGCAACCAAGGGCTGGAAGCTTCCAGAGCATCTGGCATCCTGTATCGAGTTCCCATGATGAGCAGTAATAATCAAGCTGAGGCCTCGTGGACAGCAGGTGCGGACAGGTGGGAGAGGCGCGGGGAGCAAGCCCAGTGTGGTATGGAGACTGTGGCACAGAGAGTGGTTTAAGGAGCTCCCAGAAATAACTGGAGGGTACTTGGAGGTATATTAATTTTTATCAGTCAGGCCTGCAGAGGCTCAAATGCCATAATGAGGTCATTAAAAGTAAATGGGATAGAATTTTATATTGAACCAAATGCTTACTCAAAAGGGGCTGTGGAATAAAAATATTTTCAGACATTAAAATGTAGATGTAAAACTTCATTTTATGCACAGACAGGTAAGGTTTAGATAGTACATCCATCTTCATATTTATAAATAAGTCCATGTTTCAAGGCAATGGAATGGTACCCAGTCTCAAGATCCAATGCCAATTACTCCCTGGTCCAAAGCTGGGTCCTATATCATGTAAAGTCAGATTTCTAAAGAAGGCAGGTGGGCATTGGCTTGGGACCACACACTGGACCTGCCTGGACAGGAGAAGCTCGGTCTGGCTGTCCCGGGAGTCTCCAGCAGGGTGAAAATGTGAAGATTTTCTGGAGAATTTGACATGCAGGCCTGGATCCTCTGCTGTCTGATTCAAGTGAAAGAAACATCTTGAGGATGTGAGTCTGGCCATGGTGGCTAGGGCAGCTACGTGGGGAAACTTGGGGAGATGCATGCGCTCCAACAGACAGCAGGCAGTGGGGACACCATGAGAGTGGGGACATTACCTGGGGGCAGGTGCGGGAATGGGAATCTCATCAGTAAGGGGCTGGGGGTGAACCTCCTAACATCCACACAGAAGACAGGCAGTCTTCTGAAATTTTCCTGAAGCAGCATTTCTGATAGGTTGAGACCATCCTCAGCTTAGAGAAAACCTCATAGACAAGAAGATAAGGAGAACACCTTGCAGCTCTGGTCATTGGGGCACCTCTTGGTAAGGGTAGGGGACACCCCACTAATGCCGGGGAGAGACATGTCTGAAAGTGCTAGGAAAGAGTCATCAGCAGCTGCCTCAATGGATGGAAGAAACAAAGCTAGCCTGGTGGGAATCAGATAAAGACTTTCCTGTCCCTTGCTTCTTGTCCCCCCTTGCTCACCACTCAGGGCCCCCCCAAAACAACAAGATCAACCAAAAAAAAAATTCCCCCAAACTCAAACAGCAACAGAACAACTGTTGCAATCAGAAACCTTTTCAAGCAAGGCAGACAGGGGAGGAGGAGGAACAGGTACAGAGAAGAAGCCGACCACACACCACCTTCTTGATGGACGGTTGGTTGGTGGAGTGGGGAAAATAACATTTTTTTTTTATTGCACCGTACAATCCTTAGTGTTAGTCACAGCCACCCACAGACACATCCTTTATGCTCATCAGCTTCGGCCCTACATCACTTTCCTTGTCTCTATCTTGCTGAGTTTCCCAAAATTACAATGGCATTTTCCCTCGTTCCTCTGCTTAACTCTGCTGCATAGACATGTACTCCTATACATAGCCCTCTGGGCCCTTGGGCACAACCCTAAACCCCACCTCACTTGGCTGGGGCCCTGAGATGCCACCTAGAGCTCCCTGCCTAGGAAATTAGGTGATGCCCAACATAGCCCAGCTCCTGGCTGAGGTCCAGCGAAGGTGAAGCTTCCCTCCTCCTCTCTCTCTTCCTCCTTCTCCTAAGCCCTACGTTACTGCCAGATTTTCATCAGTCCTGTCTGAGCCTCTCCATAATGACACTTGAAAATATGACTTTTGGCTATTCTGGTTTGAGAATTTCTTTTAGAGCCTGTGCTATGGATTTTTTTTTCCTTTTTTTCTCCTCCCTCTTTCTCTCTCTCTCTCTCCCTTGAAAAACCTTGCTCAGTGTGCCTATGTGCATGTGAAAAAAAAAAGTCTTGCCCATTATGATAGGCATAAGAAAAATTATTAAATTTCCTTACTACTTAAAGCCCACTAACAAGTCCTTGAAACAAGAAGCATGACATTCCTCTAAGGATTCAGCTGTCTCAACGTTAATACTTTGCTAAGGGCCCCAGGTAATCTTAGCCCAACCCCCAAGATCCTGTAAGTCTACTTTAAAGTATAAAAATTCCTTTGGAAACTTCCTTTATCTCTACTCCCCAAGAGACATGTTGGCAGTCATCCCCCAAGCATATGGCCCACCAATATACATCTGAAGGGTCTCATGACTCAGGTTTTATTAGACAGTAGTAAATGACCTTTTCCCAACAATAGCTAGCCCCCTCAAGGTCCTAGAAACCTTGCTTCCAAAATTCCTTAGAGACTTAGGCTATCCCTAACCCTTTCCCAACTCGAAAGTATGTAATGGGCCACTCCTCATGACCGCAGTGCAGGTCTTTCTGTCCCTGTGTTTTAATAAAACCACCTTTTTACACCAAAGACATCTCAAGAATTCTTTCTTGGCCATCGGCTTCAAACCCTAACTTCTTTTTCTACATCAGGCAAGACCTCTTTAAAATATATCATGTATTTCTCATCTCATAACTAAAGTCCATTATATTATATCCATTCCACTTCACTTAGAGGGACTATCTTAGAAGTGATAGTTTATTTTTATTTATTTATTTTTCTCAAAGATTTTATTTATTTATTTGACAGAGAGAGAGACAGTGAGAGAGGGAACACAAGCAGGGGGAGTGGGAGAGGGAGAAGCAAGCCTCCCGTTAAGCAGGGAGCCCAAAGTGGGGCTCGATCCCAGGACCCTGAGATCATGGCCTGAGCCAAAGGCAGTTGCTTAATGACTGAGCCACCCAGGTGCCCCAGAAGTGATAGTTTAGTTGACAGAATATATGCTGTGTTGAGTTGAACCTAAAGTTAAGATGGGAGAAAAACAGACAAAAAAACCCCTCATACTTTAAATTCAAATTTAAAAATATATGTATTTAAAATGATAAAAAAAGGGGGAGGACTATAATTATTGTGAGTTCCAGTTGAATTTCAAAGGTGTGGGTAGTCTGAATCTTTCAATATTCCTGTCTCTTTGGTCACTCTGACAGCTAAATTATTAGTAAGTATGATGAGAACATGCTTTATAGTCAAGAAGTTGAATTTCTTAAGAAATAGAGTAATATTGAGGTTAAATCTGGAATAAACATTTTCTTAATTTCCTCATGATTAGCCCTGACCTCTGGGAATAAAAACAGTTTTTTTTTTAATGTTGTTACTTCTATTCTCTCTAAATCATCTGTTTAGTAGTAGAGCTACTTTTGTTCCTCATAATTTTTTTTTCACTTAAAGAAATGTTGAGCTTGTTTTTGGTTCTTTTCTTGTTTTATTTCCTTATAAATATTCAAATTATGGACACTAGTTTAAAGGCCTTTCTATTAGGTGAACAAATGAGATTGCCAAGATAGGATTCCTGAATTATAAAAAAATAAACTAATTCCATGTTGTTCAGTTGAATATATAGGTCTTGAGGTCGGTTACTGGCCAAAAGGTGAGATTAAATCTCCTTTTATAGATAATAACATATATTCTTTGATTCCTACAGATTCCCTCTATGGCTCACTGCATTAGTGATTATTTGAGCTCAGTAAAGTGTATACACTTCAAGCAGTGGACATAGTAGGGAATCAAGAGCATGACTTGTATGGTGGAAAATAAACAACATTCAAAACAACCAGTTGAACACCTTGTTTTAAAACCGTATTGAGTTGACTACATCCCTGAAGAGACCATTTATGTTGAAACTGATGATTGAGGGGATGAGAAAACCAACTCATTCAAAAGCAGTCTGTTCAGTGGTTAGCAATAAATCTATTCAATATGGCTGTGAAATTTGTTGGCATGAGCATGGAAACTCCTTATAGTTTCCAGGAGAGACAACACTGAGAGAAAAAGGACAAACTTGCTGAAGTAGCTAGAGATTCTTATTACTTCCATATTATTATCACCAGAGGAAATTAGAAAAACATTAACTGGGAGTTTCCCATTATCTTACTTGTTGGAAATCATCATGTGTACTAAAACATTATTGCTGTTGGTATTAACACAAGGCCTTATGGCTAGAAATGGTGGGAGCCAAAGGACCAGGTAGTCTGGAAGGAAGTAGAAGTTGGCTAACTTCTACTACTTAACTAACAGCAGAAGTTTCCTCCTGCTGATGCATGGAGGAAACCTATTTGCCGGTGCTCTGGGAGCAGAGAGGAAATGGATCCAGATTTATAACTGAGGCTCAATTCTCTGTGAACAACAAATAGGTGAATGGGGCCCAGATAATCAAGGACCTTTAGATTGCAGAAGCCAACATTTCATCCTGGAGTTAAAATACAGCTGATCAAAGACAGTTAATTAGATTATAGAATGGGAAAGCATATCAATCAGGGTTTAATCAGAGAAGTAGAATCACTAAGATAGATAGGTAACTAGATATAGATACATAGCTGTAGATACATCACAGTGATCTGACCTTACACAGCTATAGTCTCTGTAAGACTATAGTCCTCATGTCTGCGGCTGGAACTTAGAGACCATGCGGTGGGCAGGAAGAGAAGATGGACAGGTGTCTGTAAGGTGGGCAAAAGCAAAACCAAGCAGAAACCCACAGCCATGAGCTGCAACCCATGGAGGATGGACTAAACCCTGATCAGTTCTTGTTCTCCCTACTCTTGTTGTGGGCATTGATGCGGGTGTCCTACAGAAGATGGGTCCTTCATCCTGGAGCAAAACATGCATCTGGCGTAGGAGTCAGAGAAGTTCTGAGAGGGTCCAGGAGAAAGGTGACCATGTTGCAGAACTGCCTTGCACTCAATGAGGAGAGTCAGCCGTCAGCAACAATGTGTGTGGGCTACAAAATGGCAGCCGCTTCACTTCCACCTTCCAAATCTTACACAGGAGAATCTCCTGTGGCCTGCTTGAGAAGGAAGCATACAAGTAATGAAATTTTGGGAAATATGGTTCAGCCAAGGCAAACTGACACATTACAAAGCCATTACAAAAGATTTAACAAATTTGGGGGAAGCCTGATCTCCATGTATTTCCCAAATTTTATCTGCAGGTAGGCACTCCCTGCCTATAAAGTGCAGGCTGCTGGATACAGTAAAGAGAAGGAGAAAGAGCAAAGGGTCGGGGACTGGCTAGTCTCCTTCATTGGCCTAAACATGATGTTTTACATTGTTTTGAGACACAGGCCATGAAGGAAGTCAGTAAGACCAAGAATAGCAGAATGGGCAGAGCACCCAATCAGTTACTAAGAGACAAATGTGCAAAGGTTGGCTCCTTATTCAAGAAACAGGATTCAGCAAGATTTTTGGTGTTAGTTATCAGAACAGACTCCAGAAATCAAGCAAAGGCAGTGTGTTTGCAGAGCAAGTCCAAGCCTGGCAGACAGGGACCTGGGATTGCTCCACTTCTAAAGCCATGTCCTTGTCCTTGGAACCTACATCCAAGTGGCTGCTCCCCAAAAGGAGATGGGTCCCTCTTGCCCTTCTCAGGTGTGGCCATGGAGGGAGATGGATAAATGGGATCCTCCTGGTGACCTAGGTGTAAAGACTGCCTGATGTAGGATATCACCCATAGGCCCCAGGAGTAAGCCTTTGCAAACTCTCTCCAACAGTGCTGTCCTACGTACCAATAATAATGGGAGACTGTTTCCTTTTCTCCAAATTGGGATATTATTTGTCATAATCTCAGTTATTGGACTTGAGGCTTCCCCATTTGGCCCTAAGAAGACTGAGTGTCATCTATGGAGCCTGGACTTTGAGCCAGTTGAAGCACTGAGACGTGCTTTTGTGAAGTCTCCCTTTGGAAAGGAGGTGAGTGGCTTGCAGTTCTTTATGTCAAGCAAGACAATTATTTTAATTAATTGACTGATTGATTGATCAGGACGGTGGGACAGAGGCAGAGGGAGAGAGAGAATCTTAAAGCAGGCTCCATGACCAGTGAGGAACCCAATGCAGAGCTTGATCTCATGACCCTGAGATCACAACCTGAGCCGAAACCAAGAGTTGAACGCTTAACCAACTGAGCCACCCAGGTGCCCCAAGAAAATTATTTTAAATAAATATAAAGTAAAATGGTAGGAACATGGATGCTGAATTGCCATAAGTGAAATTGGTAGATACGTATTATTTTTGTCTGCTCAATATCCCTTCCTCTTTAAAAAAAAATGGACTCTTCTCCCAATCTGGGATTTAATGGAACTTCAGTCACAACCTTCATCCCACTTCCAGGTCAAAGCCATGACATGGGATCCAAGATTTATTTCCTTCCCTCCTTCCTTCCTTCCCTCCCTCCTTTCTTCCCTCCTTCCTTCCTTCCTTCCTTCCTTCCCTCCTTCCTTCCTTCCTTCCTTCCTTCCTTCCTTCCTTCCTTCCTTCCCTCCTTCATTCCCTCCTTCCTTCCTTCCTTCCTTCCTTCCCTCCTTCCTTCCTTTCTTCCTTCCTTCCTTCTTTCCATTATCTGTGATCTATATCTATCTATCTATCAATATCTATAGATGGATATAGATAAAAGTGCCTGTATGTGTTTATGTATATCTGAAAACAACATTCTCTTTCTGGTAAGTGTGCTACTAAGTGTTCATGTAGGACTCTTCCCTTTCAATCTGGAAGAAACCAGCTGCAGTCAGAAAGAATGAGACCACAGCACAAGGAGAATCAGAGCTGAGAGACGAGGATGGCCTGATGATGTGGATGGAGTGATGTCCAAACTTGTACCTCCAAGTTACTCGGGGCAACAAATGCCCTTGAACCAGTTTGAGTTTGGTCTCCGATACTTTATCTCTATGGCTCTTGACCAATACTAAATGTCTCTTTGCCCCGGTTTTTGCTTACCTCGTATGTAATCTCCCAAATTAAGCAGGGGGTAGCATTCTCTTCCTTTCTTTTCGAGTTAACAGACACACTTAGAGTGTAAGTAAAATATCCAAGGTCACATAGCGTGTCAGTGGCTGAGCTGGGACTTGAGCTCAGGCCTGTAGGACGAGCTCATTCCCTGTGCCCCACTGAATTTTTTGACGTTCTAGTAAGACAATGCCTAGCCTCCTAGGCCACGACAGCTAGTTGCACATTTGGAAAGGAAGACACATGTGGGCAATATGCAGAAATGAGAATATTTGGATATGCTACTAATTTTTAAAAAGAGAATAAAAAGTAAATGTATCCAGAATTACGTTAATAAGCATAGTTATATATTAATAGCGACTTCTATGTGTGGTTCTTTATATCCTACAGACCACTAAAAGATATACACTGTTTTCTCAATGAATCATCTTGGTAATTTGGGGAAGCTGGCATTCTAAGCATCATGATTGTGCGAGGCCATTTTATTTTTTATTATTTTTTTAAAGACTTATTTATTTATTTATTTGAGAGAGCGAGAATGAGAGAGAGAGAGAGAGTGAGTACATGAGAGGGGGGAGGTCAGAGGGAGAAGCAGACTCCCGCTGAGCAGGGAGCCCAATGCGGGACTCGATCCTGGGGCTCCAGGATCATGACCTGACCCAGAGGCAGACGCTCAACCAACAGAGCCACCAAGGTGCCCCTGTGCAAGGCCATTTTAAAGGCTCAGAGAGGCACTGCTCCTTGCCTCACGTTTCACAGCCAGAAAGTGATAAAAATAAGACGGGAGCCCAAATGTTCTGACTTCAAGTCACAGCTCTCCAATTAACAGGAAAAATGGCATTTCTAATACGGTGACCATCGTCAGTTCTTTTCTGTGTGATATTTTAAATTCTGCTATGCAATTTAGGTAAAAACAGTTCTCTCCCTTCACGTTCCTCCCCTCGACCTCTGAACCCCAGTGGTTAAGCCTGGTCACAATAAATGCATTGATATGATGATGCCTGTTTCTGACTTGTGTACATTAAATGAAACCACTGCCACACTGTTGAAATATCCTTGCTCAAATTCATATCCCCTTTTCTCTTCTGCTTGTAGAGTCCTAATGCCTGAGTTTGTGTTTTTTTTTTTAAGATTTTATTTATTTATTTGAGAGCGAGTGAGAGAGAGCATGAGTGGGGGGAGGGGCAGAGGGAGAGGGAGAAGCAGACTCCCCGCTGACTCGGGGCTCGATCCCAGGACCCCGAGATCATGACCTGAGCCAGAAAGCAGACACTTAACTGACTGAGCCACCCAGGCGCCGGGTGGTTCCCTGTTTAAAAGTCACACTCTGATTTATATCCAATGCCACCATCACCCGGTGTAGACCTGAAGTTTGGGGGGAATGGGTTTCTGGCCCAGGGAGGGCTCAGGTGAGTGGCAGAAGTGTTCTGGAATGTGTGCCTCTGAGCTGCGAGGTAGGCCAGCTGTGGAGGGAGATGGAAACAGCAGAGCAGACTCTTGCCAGCAGGCGGAGGACAAAGGGCTGATGTGTAAGCATCAGCTCCCTGAATGGGAGTGGTGGGCACATAAGGAAAAGAAGAAGAAACAGCTAGAAGAAAGCATGCCACAAGTTCCTGCACCAGAAGCCTGAGGCTTTTGTAGCTTCCCAGTTTGGTTTCCATGTATCTAACTTGGTTTGCAAGACCAAGGTTAAAAGAAAGAGGGGGAATGCTCTTAAGTAAATAACACGCTATGAAAGCATGTGATTTTGCTTTAAAAAATATCCATGGAGAGACTGTCTTTGTTCCATTGGACATTCTGAGGAGGGCACATTCTGCATGGAGCACTGGGTGTTATGCACAAACAATGAATCATGGAACACTTCATCTAAAACTAATGATGTAATGTATGGGGATTAACATAAGAATAAAAAAATAAATAAAAAAATGCGATAACAAAAAGAAATGTTGGAAAAAAATAAAAAAATAAAAAAAATAAAAATATCCATGGAAAAGAAAACATTTTAAAATGCGCTTTTTCAATAACCCCAAAATTAATATTAGGGGGGGAAACAGTAACGTGTAAATAGTCTGAATTTTAGCATTAATAAAATTAAATGGGAATTTGATTATGCTGTTACAGCTACACATAATGTTCTCAAGCATAACTTTTGCAAATCTATTAATTCCACTGGTGATTATATATGTGCATTTCAACACATCTTGCTGCCCTTTGAAATCTAGTACAATCAAGATGTTAGATTGTAAGTTATTTTCTGGTTATTAAGATGCTTTTCAATCCTCATCTTTAATCAACTGAAGATTCGCACCATGGCTTAGATACCCACACTGGTGTGTGTGTGTGCGCGTGCGTGTGTGTGTGTGTGTGTGTGTGTGTGTTGCACACCCCAATTGATGTGCTGTCACTCTCATCTCTGGCGACCCAGGATGTACCCTCTAGGAAAGATTATTAATAAAGAATCTGTGTTGAGTTTCATTCATTTAAAAATGGGGGGGGGGTGTTGGAATGGTTCTTTGTGTCTAAATCCTAGTGGGGAGCCCCGCGGCATGGCCCCTCCTGTCAGAGTCTATACAGAAAGGTGGAACTCAGTGAGACGGAAGGAAGGCAGCCAGTTGGTGGATAACGCCTGGCTGCCCTCTGACCCTCAGGTTAAACGGCTGTCTGGGCTGTTCAGTCTGGGAAGCGGAGTTCCAGGCAGGGAGAGCTGCTAGTTATCTGTCAACTTGCCAACGCATGGACTTCATCATCGGGAACCACGAAGATGAAATCTTCCTAATGGCTCTCTCCTTCAGGGCTCCCTCCATCTGCGGCCCCAAAGCCCCGCCAGTGCACACGATTTAGGGAGTTTCCAAATTACTGAGGGAACGATGACTTCTCTGGACATTCCAGGGCAAGTAAATGAGGAGACGTGTTTACAGAACACTGCATCTCAGGCCTTTGTGTGGTTAGCTAAGCTAAGAATATGGGGGTGCACGTTCTCCCAGAGTTCTGTAGTCACTCTTAATGGCAGGATTTAAATTGGTGGCAGAGAAAGCCTTGACCAGGGATCTTAGTCAGGGGTGAGAGGAGGGATGGAAAGGAGAGGCACAGAGAGAGAGCATTGCTCTGTGTGCTCGAGGCTGGAAAAGTATGCATGAAGAGGAGGCAATTTGGCAGAGAGTAACAGGGACAGAGATAGGGGGAGACAGAGAGAAAGAGACACACTCACACAAAGGGAATGAGAGAGATGGAGAGACAAGGAGAAAGACAGGCAGACAGAGAGAGACATAGAGAAACTGACCCGGGGGGGGGGGGGAAGGAGAGGGCAAGACAGAGGGATATACAGAGAGAGACGCATACACAGACAGACAGACAGAAAGAAAGAAGGCAGAAGAGATACAGACGTAGGAACAGAGTGGGACACAGAGGAAGAGATGCAAAGACAGAGAAAGAGTGAGAGAGCAAGAGAGAGAGACAGAGTGACACAAACAGAAACAGTTACTTACACACGCAGAGTGACAGAGACACAGAAGGAAGGCAAAGTCACAGAGAGACCACAGGGAGAGGAAAGCAGACGACAGGCAAGAGGGGGACTGCCAGACAGACAGAAGAGATGGAAAGACACAGACAGAGACCGCAGAGCTTGTTATTGGAAAGACCATTAGGGCCATGAGGTACAGGGGACACACGACCATCTAGAAAGTGGCGCCCTAGCCGAGGATGGGTGGCCAGAGGGAACGCAGCAGAAGCCTGCTGTGCTGAGGTGTCCCCTAAGGATGGAAATCCTCCGCCAGGCTTGGAGAAGGTGCCACCGGGTGGCAAGGCTTGCAGGGAAGCAGAGGTGGCGGAGACAAGCTTTCCTCCTGGCTGAGCTGGAGGGGCGGACATTTGCTCTGGCTCTTTCTCCCATCAGCTGTTCTACTCTCCTCCTCGGTGGCCTGCCCCCCTCCTTCTCCTCCTTTCCTCCTCTCCTCCATCCCTCTGCTCCTTTCTTTTCATTGTTCTTCCTTCCGGGATGGCTCTCCGAGCTAATATTTCCATCCATCCATCCATCCATCCACGCATTCTATAAACATTTATTGAGAACCTGCCACATTCTAAGCCTTTTTCTCAACACTGGGCATAATCAGTGAAGTGAACCCAGTCAGGCCTCTCCTTAATAAAGGATTTTGCTGTTTGGGTCCCCAGTCAACATGGATGCTAGTCACGGGGATCACGATTCATAGACTGTAGGGACAGGAAAGTGGAACCAGGACTGATGTAATGGAAGAAGAAGGATCCTCGAGGTGTTGGCAATGTGGGGCATCAGGCAAGGGAGAAAAGAACCTCCCACTTCCAGGCCAGAAGGCCTCTGTGTTTCGGTCATCCATGTAGCGGGCATTTATTAAACACCTACTATATACACCAGGCTCTGGGTCAGATGGCTTATTAGGTGATTCAGAGGACGCAAGTCCAACATAAGTGGATCTTAAATTTGAGGTTCTTCCGCTCTTCCCCTCAACGAATGGTGTGCTGATGCTCAAGAGAAGCACAGATCAACTCAGTTGCAACCAAATGTTTGCCTGTGACTCACTGAGGAGAGGCAGGTGTCCAAGCAACGATGACCTTGTCCTCGTATCCAAGGTCAGTCGGCTGTTGAATGTTTTGGCGCAATGCCCACACAACTCAGAAAGGACTCCATGACCCCCTTCAGCATCAGTACGAAAGTTATACTCCTTAGAGATGTGCAGCCGAATTAAGCAGAAAACGAGCTCCGGGGAACTCCGGTGTGGTCCCTCCACGGACAGACGGCTGGGATCAGCGCCCCGGGGCTGCCTGCCGCCCGAGCCACTGAAACTTTCTAGTAGCAGCTCAGCAGAGGCTGGAAGTCAGAGGAAGCAAAATAAGCTCCGCTTCCTGGACACATTGTCTTCTTCACAATCATGTAGCTTTCACTTAAGCTCTGTTTAAACTGGAGTTAAGTGCTGTGGTGTGGCCTTGAACTAGCTCGCATCGTGGCCTCCTTCTGGAACGTGGAAACATATGGTGCGGTAGGTGGGGCTGTTTGCCTTTGAGTCAACCTCTGACTGGCCCAGGCCTTGAACTAGGGTGGCCACAGGGTTGGAGAGATCCCTTGTTATATATTAAGGGAAACTCTAAATGTTACTCCAACATAAAAGAATGTGTGCCGTTTTATTAATAAGGTTTTTAGGGACAGACAGCCTAATACGACCATTTTCCATGTTCTTCTAGAACTATTTGCTTTCGTCATACCAGTGGCATTTAGTCATACATTCACTTATTCAGGTCATAAGTATATATTGAGTTGTTCTTCTGTGCAAGGGATTAGGTAGGAATCTTTCTGAGGTTCTGTGAAGAGGAACAAAAAAAAATGTATAACATCTAATTTCTGCTACCTAAAAGGCTTCAAATGTATTCATAAAATATATTAATTGAGTACCTGCCATATGGTGGGTACTAATTTGATATATATTGTCCCTAATCTTTTATGAATTTTCACTTGCCATGTGCAAACAGAGACTTTGAAATATGAAATGACTTGCCCAAGTTCACACAGCTATGGAGTGGCTAAGTTGGAGTTCAAGGCCACGTCTGTGACTTTAATTCTATTTCCTTTACAATAAGGATATAGGTCCAGGGCTAGTGTGAGTCAAGGGACATGCCTGGTGCCCTTACTCTCACCCTGGTAAGATATAAGCAGAGACGAGGAAGTCAAGTAAGAGCTGAGGCCCTGTTGTCCACCTTGCTGGCTTTGAATCCAGATGTCACCTTGAAACGGCCATGCAACCTTGGACACATGACTTGATCTTGCTGTATCTCAGTTTCCTCATCTCTAAGATGGGGATAATAATAGCACAAGGCTCATAGAGGTATTGTGGGGAGTAAGTGAGATCATGCCTAGAAAGTGCTTGGGGTAGTGATTAACACATGCATAAAGTACTAGATGTTTTTTATTACTAGCCTGAAATAATTACACCAAGAGGCTCTATGTGAGAAATCTCCTCTAATATTGCAATTTAAGTCTTTAGGATTTCAGAGGGGAGAGGGATTGCTTCCAACTGAGTAATCGCATTTAGGTCTTGATAAGAGTGCAGGATTTTGACAACCATGGGTAATAATATTTGTAGTAACGACAACCACGTTGCTTTATTCAGTCCTTACTTTTTACCAAGCGCTCTGCTAAATTCTTTGTATTTGTTTGCTCATTAAACTCTTGCAAGAATTTTATGGGGTCAATACGCTTATTATCATTTTGAACTGAGTCAGGCTCTCTCCGTTGATATGCTGAGAAGTAGCAAGATGGAGATTCACTTCAGGATCCGCCTGATCCCCAAATTCATGCCCTTAGCCCATGGGCAGGACCACGGGAGAGAGAGCGGGGCACAGGCAGGGCAATGGGTTGCGTGTGACTCCATCATGAGCAGACACTCTTGGCCTATTCAGAACACAATGAGAAATCCACATTAGCTCCTGTGAGCTGCCTGTTTAGGAAAGGACTTGAGAGCTAGGAGGGGCCAGAACTTGAACCTGAAGGGTCTTCAAGGACAGGTTAGAAAAGCTTGGATATGACTAGGTCCTGAATGGGGAACAATTGTGATTTGGAGATTTGGAATAAGGAGTGTGTTTGCCAGATACATCTATATGATAATTGAGAAAGAGCTTGAATGACCTATAGTTTGGTCAGACTTACATTTGAGAAATAGCCAATTTAGGATTAAATCCTCCTATAATCTTATATTGTTGAAATTATAGGGTTATTTGTATCTCTCCTAGAAAAGGGCTGTTTGGAATTTTAGATGAGTGAAGAAAAAAGGTGCTGGACAAGTGGGGAATTTTAAAGTGCCGGTTGGTTGTATTGAATTACCTGCTTTGGCTCCTCATTTCTGCCTCTTTCATTAATTCAGATGCAGGTACCACTCAGGGAAGCATTTTGAAAATGCAGCCAGGCACTCTCTAGTGACAGCCCACGGGCTAGGACATTTCTACAGAGCCCAGAGAAAATTGCACTCTGAACATGAAATGTAACTTTACGTCGCGACCTCATTTTTATCCAGAAAGATCCAACTACAGTCCTTTTTTTACTGAGCCCTTAAATAACAGCACTTCTCTCTTCACCCTCATCCTGCACGATGTAAGAGTGCAAGTGATCTCTGCTCTTCTTTGCTGTTTTAAATTAATCTTGCCATACACCAAGAGCACTGCTAGTAAATGGCAGGAGACGGGGACCCAGTCTCCCTGTCTTTCAGCAAAGCAGGCTGGGAAAGAGAACTCCTAGTTATAGTGGTTGTGGTTTATTTATTGTTTTAATGAGCCTTTGCTGTGTAATCACAACACCATTATGACCGGACCACACCACAAGAAAAGGAAGTTCCCGTCATCCTCCTCCTTGCTGTCTTTTCATGTTGCTGGAATTCGGCTCCTCTTGGCGGCCTGCTCCGTGGGCTTCCGGAGTTTGCTGGGCCTTTGTTCTTATCAGTGATGCCCTCCTGTCTCCCGACCCTCCCCCTCCGCCTTCCTTCTTCCTCCAGACAGCGAGGCCTCAAGTACCAAGCCCAGAAGGCGAAGAGGAGCACAATGAATAATGTTTTTTGGACCTGAACCATTGCGGAAAGAAATGCCAGCCAGGAAAAGGAGGCAAGCCCCTGGAATGACAGGGTCCCGCTTTCTCCTCCTGCCTTTGTCAGTCCTAAATAGCAACCGATATACAGTTCACGTGCCAGCCCCTGGAGACTGCAGTTATTAAGAAAGTGCCGATGGTATATTTCAGAGGAAAAGCACTGAGCAAGGACATGTGTGTATGTGTGCGTCTGTGTCTCTGTGTGTGTGAATTGGTATGAAATTGTACGGTGGGATTTCGTGCACTTTGGGGGAAACCTGTTCTTTGAATTAGGGGGATAAGGTAGGATGTCCCCAAAAAGAGTACGGGGATCCCATAGCCCCAGCATTTCCATCACGTTTGCTACGCCCCTGGGTGACTTTTAATAACTCCTTCCCTGTTGAGGGGGGTGGGAGGATGGGTTAGCCTGGTGATGGGTATTGAGGAGGGCACGTTCTGCATGGAGCACTGGGTGTTATGCACAAACAATGAATCATGGAACACCACATCTAAAACTAATGATGTAATGTATGGGGATTCACATAACAATAAAAAAAAATAACTCCTTCCCTGTTGCTTTCTTCGGGTCATGCCACGAGAACACAGATACATCTATATGATAATTGAGAAAGAGCTTGAATGACCTATAGTTTGGTCAGACTTACATTTGAGAAATAGCCAATTCTGGGTCCATCGGTTCGGTCCATCCACTTTGCTCGGGCACCTCGTGCAGGGGTGAAGAACGCAGCTTCGGAGCTGTATGAACTTGAATTTGGATCTCAGTCTCACGCTTCTCTAGGGTGTATTTTGGGGACAAGGCTCGTAACTCCTCTGAGCCTCGGCTATCTTAGTTGTATGACAGGGAGAATAGTATTTATGTCACAGGTACTTCCTACTGATTAAATAAGGAAACAGGTAAACTACCAGCTAGATAGTAGGGTCTAAATTAACCAACTGAGCCACCCAGGCGCCCGATAGTAGGGTCTAAATTAATAGCAACCGATCTCCCCCTCCTCTTTCTTCTTCTTCTCTTCCTCCTCCTCCTCCTTCATCCTCTTTTTTAGAATTATCATCATCTTCCCACCCCCCAACCTCTCCCAGGGTATGTGGAGCATAAGGGTCCGTTCGTGAGTCCCACCATGAAGAGATCTCAGCCAAAGGTGATCCTGTTTGGTGTTGTCATATGCACCGAGAGGTGGCTTCGCAATCGGAGCTTCTCAAACACGCAGAGGTTCCTGTGTGTCGCTGATGGGAAGGGAAGCTAGAAATACAGTGCTAGTCTGATTCTTTGACAGTTTCTCAATCCCTAGAGCTTCAGTCAGGCTCCCGGTCCCCCTCCCTATAGACACACAGTAACTGAGGGCTCAGAGGAGGAAGGGTCAGAAATTTATTTGCGTTCTTTAGAATGCAGAAGTGAAGCAGAAACCACTGATCACCATGGTACCATTTTGCCTGCTTACTAAAAGTTAGGAGTTTCTTCACAAAGGGTTGTGATGCTAAGAAGGGCAGCTTTAAATCAACTTGAGTCGGAATAACAAACACAGCAGTGAAGTTTCATTCATTTTATTTCTTTCAAAAAATATTTATTGGATGCCACTCATGTATCAGGCACGGGTAAAACAGTGGACAACAAGATAGCCATAGTCTCTGCTTTAAAATCTGTGGCTTCATGATGGCCGAACTCCTTTGGTGCTCCTCCCGAGATTTCCTTTGAATCTGGGCTGCCTCTGGGACTGGCTTCTTTGGCCGATGGTGATGCTATGCCAGTATATTCGTTCCCTGGAGCTGCTGTGCCGAAGTGCCACCAGCTGGTTAACCTCAACAGCAGACACGTGTTCCGTCACACTTCTGGAGATGAGAAGTCCTAGGTGGCTGTTGGCGGGCTTGGTTCTTTCTGAGAGAACTCTGGGAGCGAATCTATTTCATGCCTCTCCCCTGGCCTCTGGTGGTTTGCCACCAACCTTTGGTTTGTAAGAGCATCATCCCCATCTCTGCCTTTCCCGTCACAGGACAGTTTCCCTGTGTGTCTTCACATTAGAGCCCACCCTAACTTGACTTGACAATATTTGCAGAGTCTACTTCCAAACAAGGTTACATTCTGAGGTCCTGGTGGCTAGGACGCTAATACATCCTTTTTAAAGAGAACACCCATAAGATTCCACTCTTTATAGTCAGTATTTGGATCCACATTTTAAGAGATTGACAACTTCTACCTCCTCTCTATTGGAACACTGCTTTTGGAAACCAGCTGCCACGTCATGGGGAAACCCAAATGGCCTAGTGGAGAGTCCCATCTGGAGAAGAAGTGGGGCCCCCTAGCCAGCAGCACTGACTTGACTCCCCAGAACCAACTTACCAGCTGTGCACGAGCCATCTTGGATGTGGACCATCCAGAACCTCCAGTGAAGCTAACCAACCGATCCTGTGGGGAGCTGACATGTACTGTTGCTGATCAGCCTGACCCCCAATTGGATATCTGTGAGCAAAATAAATAACTTGTTTCTGTTTGAAGCTACCAGTTCCATGAGGAGAGGTAACCATAACGATCTCCAAGAAAGTAGACATTAAACAAGTAGTTATTTGTGAGAAGTGTTAGAAAGGAGAAGCCCGAGGCCCCAGGGGAGTGTAAACAAGACAGCTAGCTAACTTGGTCTTGTACTGGTCTGTTTGTTATTAAGTAAATGCTTTTGTCTGTACGGGTCAGTTGTCGATTGTAAGGGCTTTGCCAGTTTGGCCTTCCCTGCAAAAGGCATCTATCTGTTCCTGCCTACCTGACTTTCTGAGATGCATTTCATTTGAAAACACTTTCACTCTCTTGGCATCTGCATTTCCCTTTTGGGAAGTGGGTGGTGGTGGTGGGGAAAGCATATCAATAGGTGATGGCAGTGCCCATCCAAAGTGAACTCCATTTGCTTTCATCTCCTTCATAATGGCACAGAAAAATGGAGCATAAAAATACCCTGCAGAAGGTTAAGTGTTCCATACTAGATGCGGAGGATACACAGGAGGCAATGAAGCGAGGCTCAGAGTGAACAGGGAGGGGTGAGTTCAGATGCAGGCTTTATTTTTTTCTTTTTTACTACCATTCAGGTGAAGCTATGTGATACAATAATCCTAATGAGAGACTTTGGAGCAGATAGGCAAGGGTCACCTGCTCTGACGGGAGACCCTATTGTGGCAGATGATCCAGGGAGGGATGCTGCAATCAGCAGGCCAGAACAAGGCCATCTTTTCTACTAAGAAAACCTGAGGCCGAGCTACGTGTATGTCGAGTCTGGGGTGAGGGGTGGGGAGAAGTGGATGGAGCCGGGTCCTGGAGGACATTTTGATCCATGTCCCTATGGCAGAGCTGGGTTGGGAGCCTGGGGTGTATTTTGTTCAAGGAACCCAGGTGATCTGGGCTTGGGGTAGCACAGGAACTCTAAACCTGCTGTCCCTGGTTCATTCATTCAATATAATAAGTGCCTTATATGTGCCGGACCTTGTTGTAGGCATTGAGGACGGGTCCTCAGAGTCCTAGTCTAGTGACAAATTCATCCTAGTAAAGGAAGAAGCATGATATGCAAATAACAGAGCATATACATATACATATAACTTTTGATAGTAATCAACGAAGTAGAAGATTAAAGATATCGGTACCTTTATTCAAAGATCTCTCATTCAAACCCTGATATCTCCTTATGACCCGCAGAATAAAGTCCAGAATGACACCTAGCAGTATGCAACAACCTGCACAGCCTAGCTCTTGTCACATCTCCCAAATTACTTTTCTTTCTCCTTCCCTCATTCACCAGGACAAACGCAAACACTCTGGACTTGTGAGGAAGTTAAGAGTACAGTTTCTGGAGTCAGACCGCCTGGGTGCAAACCTTGGCCCTGGCACTTACTAGCTGTGTGACATTAGGTGAGTTACTCAACCTCTCTGAGCTGTAGCTTTGATGTCTATAAAATGACTAGAATGTGACAGCCATCTTCCAGCATCGAATGAGATCACGATCTTTAGAAAGAAAGCAGCACCATAAGAACACAATATATGACTTGTTTCCTGGTAATAAGGACTATATTATCTATGTGTATGTGTGTATACACACCTGCATATACATGTGTACGTGTATTAATCATGACCCTACTGTAAGTCAGAATATATCCATCTTAATGCCACACAGTACAGTAAGACTTGGACGGAGCCTAGTTTTACTCTTCATGCACAGTCGATAGATGCTAAATAAAATATACTCAACTCACTGGTGTGTCTTGCAGGGGATGGTAGAGATCTTTAAGTAGGAAGAATGTCATTTCATGGGGCTTGGAATGGGTAATTAGGAGACTGTCGGTTCGAAGCGATGAAGAATTGCACTCTTTAGCTTTCCGAATTGAGGTTGTGGGCCCACATTATGAGAATCCGTGCATGCCACTTGGCAACATTAGAATTCCAAGACAGAGCCATCTTTAAAGATTTCCTCCCCTTGCAGCTGGATGGCGAGGTGGCCGGGGCTGCTCTAGAAACAGTGGTGAGCCTTTTATCATTTATATATCATTCCAGCAGGGTTAGAAAAAAGGGACAAAATACTGAAAATAAAAGTTAATTAAAAAATAAAATCAAGAGAAATGTCTCTCAGAGGCCACCTCTGTTACAGAGACCACCTGTCATTAAGCATTTTCCTGTCTATAAACCCGAGATTGGAAGCCGATCGACTCTTCTGTTGTTTAATTTTTAATGCCTCCTGTCTGGTCTCCGAGGTAGCTGTTCTAGTTGGAGGCTGTTGCACAGATATGTCCCTTGCCCAGAGAAAAAGTGAGCGGTGAGCGTTCCCTCTGCCGGAACTGGCATCCACTGGGAGTAACCCGCTGCGGGACAGATTTCTCCCCACCCCGGGGAATTTGCTCTTATAATGATGCTAGTCTGTTCCCTCATTGCCGGTGAATTAGTGCGATAAGACAGGGACGGAATGTTCTTGGGGGAAGGGACTGAACTGGTGACTCTTGGGCAAAGAACGTCTTCTAAGTTAATTCTCTCCATTTTTCTGGGTCCTCAGGTCACTCATTCAATACGAATTTATCAAGCATCTACTATGAGCCATGCATTGTGGAAGGTACGGAGGTTGAAGCCATGAGGTCAGAGAAAAAACTCTATTCTCATGATCAGGCATTTTACTGAGGAGGAAGGGGAGAATAAACACCGTGACAAAGAAGGATTCTGGGTCATGTTAGATGATGATGGTGCAGAGAAGAGAAAAGCTGGTAATGTGGTGCTCTGGGAATGAAGGCTTCCTGAAGAGGTCATAGTGGAGAAGTAAGTTGAATGGTGAGAAAGAGCCACTGATGCCAGAATCACAGGGAACAGTGTTTCAAGTAGAGGGAACAGCAAATTATAAACTGATTTGGAGATGAGCCTAGCTTTTTTGAGAGACAGAGACATGTCACTATGCAAAGAGAAGGGACAGCAGGCGAATGACGGACTGTCAGACAGTTGAAGGCATCTGAAGACTTTAGGGAACCCGTGAACAGGGGGAGGATTTGACCAATGGATTAGGCTTCAAACCTGGGGTCAAAATATCCAGGAACAGTCTCATCCTGGCACAAGTGAAAGACGTGTGAAAAAGGTCATGAATTCATCTTCAGTAAGTGGACTTACTCAGTTGTGCTTCCTAAAGGGGCAGAGCGACGCTCTATGGACCTGCTGCCTGAGTCTCTGCCCAGTCCCACCCCCTCCTGCCTTCCACCAGAAGCCCTTCCTTCACTCTGGGCCCCGACATTCTGTTCTCTGCTTCACTGTCACCTTCCGAAAATGCACGGATGATGCCTCCCTCCTGCTCAGTCTTGTCCTTTAGATTTCAGCGTGAAGCCCAAGCACCTTAGTTCGGCACACAAGATGCTCACGGTCTGGCCCCTACCAGCCCCGAGGCCGCATGGTTGTGCTCTACTTCCCCACGAGCGCGCATGCTCACACGAGCGCGCATGCTCACACGGGCACTTCCATGCCTGGTGCGTCTCCAGTGCCTTCACTTGGGCCCTTCTCTCTGCCTGGACCACCCACCGTCTCCCTCAACATCTGGAAGGTGCTTTCTTATACCTCACGTGCCACCCCAACTTGCCATCCGGTCCCCTTGGAAAACCTCCCACATCTCCCAGTCTGACTTGAATATCTTTCCTCTTCCAGGAAGAGAACCAGTTCAGGTGGAATGTTAGACTGGAGACAAGAGGGAGGTCAGGCAGATTTCGGAAGGGAGAGTGTTCCAGGAGAGAAAATGACAAGCAAAGGCCTGAGTTGGAAGTGAACTTGGGTATTCATCCTTTCTGGGACTGGAGGAGATTATGCTAAGTGAAGTAAGTCAAGCAGAGAAAGTCAATTATCATATGGTTTCACTTATTTGTGGAACATAAGGAATAGCATGGAGGACATTAGGAGAAGGAAGGGAAAAATGAAGGGGAGCGGAATCGGAGGGGGAGAAGAACCGTGAGAGACTATGGACTCCCAGTAACAAACTGAGGGTTTTAGAGGGGAGGGGGGTGGGGGATGGGTTAGCCCGGTGATGGGTATTAAAGAGGGCACGTTCTGCATGGAGCACTGGGTGTTATACGCAATCAATGTATCATGGAACACTACATCAAAACTAATGATGTACTGTATGGTGACTAATATAACATAATTTAAAAAATAATAACAATAATAAAAAGGAAGTGAACTTGGTTGGGTGATTCCCAGTTTGCCTTTCTGTCTTCTGAACTTGGGCTCCTGGGGGCAGGGTTGGGAGCGTCTATAGCTTCTGGAACTTTGTGCCTCCCCTCACCGTATTTTTGAGGGGGTATTTTGAAGCCCTTTGAAATAATTTAGAGGGGGAAAAACCCCTGCAGTACATTTATTAAGTCACAAGATTAAAATGAATTCTACTGTAGCTTCTATCATGAGAGTCATAAATAGCATTTAGTGTTTATAATCTTATTTTTGGAGGACTTTAATTTTCTTGTTCCAAGAATGTTTATAAAGTACAAAGGAACTCCTGGTTGCATCAGCGAGGAAAACTATTTCAGAGGGACCCTGAGAGATTTACACCACTCCCTGTTCCTGCCCTAATTAAGGCATTTGTCGCCGTGTTTTAACAGCTCCAAGTGCATTGTGCTCACAGTAGCTGGATTTATAAACAGCTTTTCCTCAAGAGGACAGGGGAAACCTTCTTTTACAAGTTATAAATTGTAATTTCTTGAGCGCAGGATGATAGCATATCTTCCTCATTTACTATCCTTAGAGTGTCCCAGCCCTGTCCCAGACCTGCTGAGTCCCAAAGTCCAGGCTGAGGGGACCAGGAACCTTCACTGTGACACAGCCGAGAAGTGTTTGTGATGGCTGCTCAAGTGTGAGGACGACTGAAGTAAGGGAATGGTTTTCATTGAGTCTCCATATGCCAGGCAATCTGCTCAGTCCTTGCTACTCAAAGTATGGTCCTCAGACTCCTCTGATGAGCTAAGCTGCCGTGTTATGAGCTGCCCTGTGGAGAGGCCCACGTCTCAAGGGACGGAGGACAGCCTCCAGCCAACAGCTAGTAAGGAACTGAGGCCTCAGTGTAAGGACTCACAAAGAGCTGAATCCTACCAACAGCCCTTGTGTGAGCTTGGAAGCCGATCGACTCCTCTGTTGAAACTAGAGGTGGCCTTCAGCCCTGGCTGACACGTTGGTTGTGGCCTGGGAGACACCCAGAGCCAGAGGACCCAGTGAGGTCACACCACACCGGGATGCCTGACTCACAGACACTGGAATAATGAATGTTGTTGTATAAAGCCACCACATTTTGGGGCAACTTGATATGCAGTCATTGATAACTAATATAATCTCCCTTCAGTTGAGATTCTCTAAGGCTAGCTTGTAAAATTAATGGAGGGGCTCTCTGCCACAGCTCTAAAGCTAAACAGGAGAATCTAGTGCTGGAGAGAATGTATGTAGTCACCAAATCTGGTTTTCCTCCCTTTTCTGTGTACAAGGCAAGCCACGTTTCCCAGTCCACTTTGAATCCTGATGGAAAGACGAGCCTGATAAAGTATTTTGGGGAGTGATGCACATCAGGCAGATGCACCCAGCCTAGTTCTGAAAGTTCCTATGTCCTAGTCCCACCCCATTTTAGGAGATTAATTCATGTTCTTACGCTTTGCTTGTTAGCTGGATGGATGCAGAGGAAGGAGAGGACTTTAAGGAAGATTTAAAGGCTAGTGAGCTGATAGAAGGAATCTGGTCATTGGTTACCCCTTTTAGGAGAGACTTCTAGGAAACCGCCAACTTGGAGTATTCATAGTGAATTTCATGGGGACAAGAATGAAGCTTTGTTGCAATAAGCCCTTGAGATGCTGGGGCTCTTTGTTACACAGCTAACTTAGCCTGTCCTGACCAAATCACCTACTTGTTTTGCCTATTTAATTTGCTCTACACTTTTTAGATCAGTTATTATTTTTCAGTCCTTTAAATACAATTGATCTCTGTTATACTTTGGGTAACATTTATTTGCTTTGCAAATATTTATTGGTTGCCAGGTACGAGGTTTACGTTCATAAAAGGGCACAGGTTTTTTCCTCAACAAATTCTCAATGAATTAGGAAAATAGACACACAAAAAGGGCAGTTTAATTGAAATATAATAGGGCTATCCTCATGGACCTTGTTGAAGTATCTTTTATACCTAAAATACTACCCCTTTTATCTTTTAACAGCATGAACACTTAAACCTTCTTTACCACAATTATTAAATATTTGCTGAGTTGAGGAGGTAGGAAAGTGTGGCTGTTTTGTATTACAATGAATCTGGTTCAAGTAGAGATAATTTGTATGTAGGAGACAAGAATTGAAGTCACAGAAGGAAAACATGCTTAGATATTAGAACTTTACTGAGTAGATGCTAGGGAGCCATCATTGATGGTTGTAGAGTGAATATACGAGATCAACTTGATTGATTAGGCAAATGTATACAGGGTGGCTTAGAAGAGAGAAGAGAACATGCATATTGGAAGACTAGGTGGTGGGAGGCTCAGTGAGTAGTAGATCAGGCATGAATCAACAGAGTTCTGCTTGAGGGCAATAGGAGAGGAAATTAATTAATGGAAGTTAGCTTTGAGAGAAAAATCTATAAATCTGGCTGAGAGAAATTACCTTCACTTGATCTGAGACCATTGCTTGGTGTTTTGCTTTTTATTTCTTCCATCTGAGTCTAGCTCTGTGTGTGTGTATCACTTCCATTAAATAAGATGTCACACTGTATCTAGGAAAGGTACTCTTTCTATAATGCTATATTGAATTGTGTTTATTTTTATCTGATACTTTATGTTTAAAACAAACAATCCAACCGTATATGAATTTTCTTGCATTGCTTAGAGAGAATTAAAAATGCATCTTTTCTTTTTTTTTTTTTTTAAGATTTTATTTATTTGACAGAGAGACACAGGGAGAGAGGGAACACAGCAGGGGGAGTGGGAGAGGGAGAAGCAGGCTTCCCTGCGGAGCAGGGAGCCCGATGCGGGGCTCGATCCCAGGACCCTGGGATCTTGACCTGAGCCGAAGGCAGACGCTTAACGACTGAGCCACCCAGGCGCCCCAAAATGCATCTTTTCTATATATTACTCTTTGGTGTGACATTATGGGAACAACTCTAGACCATGTCAGAAAAGGCTAAGACGTCTTTGAGAAGCTGAAGGATTTGTTCAGAGAGTGGTGTCTGCCCCCTGTGACTCCCACCCTCACTCCTACAGAGGAGAGCGTGCCCTTCCCTTTCTCTCGTGCTAAGTGGTAGGTACTTCAGTAGAACCACCTGGAAAGTTGGGCCTGTGCCAATTGTGGGTGCATGTGGGTGGGTGTCGGAGGTGGGGACTGATGTTAGCCTTTCAAATGAATGCAAGAGGGGGTGGGGCCCCCCAGGAGCACTGGGGCTCAGAGACAGGGCTATATTAGAAAGTGCCTGCATTCTGATGTTGGCTGGACCCATGACCCTGAGTTCCTCAGGGCCTGGCAATGGGCTCTTGTAGGGAAGCAGGACTGTGTCCTTTTGAGAGAGATCCATCCAGGAGGACCATAGGAAGGGCCTTAGGAGCGGAGCCACTTGAAATAGTATTGTGGATGCCTTACGTGGCCATCCAAAGGAGGCTTTGTCCACATGGAAGTGACATCAGATAAAGACCCTGAACAATAAGAGAGATCTAAAGACTCTCACCCCAAGGGGTGCTTTTCCATGAGGAAAAGCTTCAGCATATGGATTTTGCCACACCCAGAATCTATCCATGCCAGATTTAAAAGTCCCCACCATAGAAGCCTCTTCCTGGGCCTCACCTTTTCTGCCCACCATGCTCCACCCTTAGTGGGTCCTAAGCAGCAAAGAACAAGTGGTGGAGAGAGTTGCTAAGGGAAAGATTGATTTATTTATTTGAGAGAGACAGGGAGAAAAGAGAGAGAGAGGTGGGGGAGGGAGAGGGCGAGAGAGAATCCCAAGCAGACTCCCTGTTACATAAGGAGCCTGACATGGGGCTCGATCCCACGACCCTGAGGTCATGACCTGAGCCCAAATCTGGAGTTGGATGCTTAACCAACTGAGCCACATAGGCACCCCTCTGGCTTCCTTTTCTACACAAGTTTCCTAGCCCACAGATTGAATCCTGAGCCAGAGAGGAGAGAGGTTTTCAATTGACTAAGAGCTTGGAAGTTTGATGTGGCCCTGGGCTAGATTATTTTATTACTCAGAAGTGACCAGGCAGTTTTACTCACTGAGGAGTGATAATTAGAAAGACTTTAGATTCTTCTCAGGACTTGAGGCAGGTGGGGGAGGTTTGGGGCCCAGATTGGCTATGCCAGGGCTGGTGGAAGAAAAACCAATTGCTTCTTTTTTATAATCACTGAGTCCAGTCCTCTGAGAGAACAAAAACCAAAAAGCGTAAAACCCAACCAACAAACACAATACACAAAAACCACTCTGGAGGGACGCCTGGGTGGCTCAGTGGATTAAGCGTCTGCCTTCAGCTCAGGTCATGATTCCGGGGTCCTGGAATCAAGCCCTGTATCAGGCTCCTTGCTCAGCCAGGAGCCTGTTTCTCCCTCTCCCTCTACCTGCCGCTCTGCCTACTTGTGCTATCTGTCAAATAAATAAAATAAAATCTTAAAAAAAAAAAAAACCAAAAAAACACTCTGGGTAACTTTAATTTTCTGACTTCTCTTAGTGAAATTGAAACAATGTTTCGCTTGGGTCTGACTCAGAAAAGGACTGGTTGGTAAAGATTTTATAAGGCCCACCCCATTTAAATTTCCTTCCCTAAGGAAGGAAATCCTGTAGCCTAAGGCAAGAGGAAAGATCAGAACACTGATGCTTATTTAAAGCTTTGAATCATGGATTTTGGACTTAATTTTGATTTTTTAAATACATCATTAAAGTATTACTTATCTTGATTCCTGAGTTTTTGTTTGTTTTGTTTTGTTTTGTTTGGGCATCTCTCAAATGTTGTGCCCAAGGCAGGCGCCTTACTTACTTCCCTCTGGTCCCAGCCCTGTCTCCGCCTCATGACCCCCGAGTCCAACACCATCACCACCCACTTTGGTTCTGCAGGGGAGGAGGAGGAAATAGAAAAAACCCTCAGGATGAGGAACAGTTTCCCATAAAACCCCCTGTGCCCCGGGGGTCTCATACCCCAAATTGGTGATGTCTGCACTCAGGGCCCCAGACCAAACTGCTAAAACCTTGAGGTTATGTGTTTGTTACTGGGGAGCATTTATAATTCCCATTTTCTGGCTAGACTACTGTTTACAGAGAGCTAGAACTGTCCCCAGGGCCCAGTGTGCTTGGATAATGGAAGTCTTCGTAGATAGCCATTATGTACAACTCCAGTCCTTCAAAGCCTTTCTGCTTTGAAGATGCTCTTTCCTGGCATTTGGGAAATGGAGAAATGTGGAAAGACTTTTTTTTCCCTAGTATAATTTAGAAGCTAAAAGCACTGGGTTAGGTAGACGTTAGGCTTTGATCTCCAATTCTGCCACATTCTTATTGTGCGTTTGCCCATCTGTCAAACAGCACCTCATAGGACATGGGGCGCCTGGGTGGCTTAGTGGGTTAAGCGTCTGCTTTCGGCTCAGGTCAGGATCTCAGGGTCCTGGGATCTAGTCGCACCTCGGGGCTCAGCGGGGAGCCTGTTTCTCCCTCTCCCTTTGCCCCTCCTCCCCCTCGTGTTCTCTCTCAAATAAATAAATAAAATCTTTAAAAAAATAAAATAAGATAGCACCTCATAGGACACATGTAAGCATGTAAGAGTCTATTTAGCTCAGAATAACTGGAAAATATGGTTTAAGGGGGCTAAGGTGAGGGCTGAATCCACAGAGGTAAGGGGGGTCATGTGGTAAACTACCTTTCATTTTATTCAGTGTCCGGCAGGATAATCCCTGCACAATGCTCAGCTGTGCACAGAGGATGCAAGCATACACCAGTTATTGTCATTATTAGACTTCTCCATGATCGGCAGTTATTCCAGTGCTGAAGGTGGGTAAGAGCATGTATGGCAGAAGCGTCTCTTCCTTGGCTGTCTCACTCTTTATTTTAGCCACTTGGCCGGAATTGGGCAGATTGGCCTGAAAGTCATGGTGGGTCCTCAGCAATGTGGAAGAAGGGTAAAAAGGAGGACTTCAGGCTTGGTGGGTAAAAGGACCCCATCCTGGCCTGAGAAGACCAGTGTGGGTCTCAGGGGAAGGGAAAACAGCTGTGGTTTGGGTCGGCCTGGGGGTTAAATTCAGACACAATTACAGGTGTACCAGCAGTGAAAGATCCTCAGCGTCAGGTGGGCAGGCTGTGAGAGCAAAGCTGGGGGCCGGGGGTGGAGGATGGGCTTTGCAGAGATGTGTCAACTCCAACCCACCTGGAGAAGTTGCCAGGCACAGTATTTTGAAGAGGGTCCTGAGGCCATGTCCAGCTCAGTAGGCTAAGTGACCCGATTGATTAGTGAGACCATCCTATGGCTCTACCAGTTCCCAAGTTGAGATTCTCTGATGTACTATTTCAGACTATTCTTAGCAAGCCCCAGGAATAAACATAGAGGTGTGTCCAACTTCCCTGGAGAAGGGGCTCATGCAGATTTGCAGCAGGATTAGAAGCAGAAAACAGTGCGTCTCTCTGTACCCTTCCTGCTCCCACTTAGGGACTATTAGTAAGACCTAGATATACCAGGCCAGAACTCAGGGTTCCGGCCCCAGTGGGTAAGTGGGTAACAGGGAAACAGAGGTCTTGCAACCATGTTGGATTAAACAGGATTACCATTAGGGGAGGCTGTGACTCATGGGGGCCCCCAGGTGCACAGGGACCCCTTGGTCTAAGCTCACACACTGATCCACAGCTGCATCTGCCTGATGAAGGAGGCTGTGTGGGGAAGAGAGCCATGAGAGAGGAAGGCCTGGGGGATGGAGCAAGGTGAGTCTCGGACATCAAGGCCAAAGTGAACTGGTGGTAAAGCAAAGATACTTTTCCCTGGAACCACACAGCGAAACTACATGTCCATCCAGTAGACACAAGAGAGATGAGCACATGGAGTCCCAAAGCAAGGGGAGGAGCAAACTTTCCAAATCCCTTGACTAGGTTGGCAAATGTTTAAAATTTAGGCATGAATCATTAGAGAAGACATTTTCTTTGTTATTTTATATTAAACTATTTCAAGCCAAGCCTCTTCCATTTGGGGATCCTGCCTCACTATGACAGGACAGGGGAAATTTTTCTCTGCAAAATCTCTCTCTCATTATGCCATTTCATCATTCATATCCTTGCTTTGGTCTTTGTAGAGTTAAAGAATAGGCCATTATCCATGTACAATGATCAGTGGGCTTTGGGCAAAGAACACTAACTTCTCAGTTCATCTGTTCCATCTCCTACATGGCGTATGGTCATTGTTTGCATAGGGTGGATGTAAGGATGAATTGAGTTAACACATAGGAAATCCTCCTAACAGTTCCTGTACAACTCAGTAAAAGTTAGCTGAGTCTGTTTCTGCTAATATTGATCCATTCCTGAACCAAAAGACAATTATTGAATAATCTGCAAAACAAAAAGACAAAATTGAAAGAAATGGTTGATGCAATCAATTTTGGAAAATAAAAGTCACTAGTGAAAAGTAAAAGTATATTAGCCAAATTGTGATTGGGTCTTGTGAAAGGAAAAAAAAATTAATGCATTTTTCTTACTTATCTGGATTTCTTGGCTTCATACAATCAAGGGCAAAACAAATCTCTAGGTTTATTTTACTCAGGAAAGTATAAACCTAGAAAAGCTTGACAGGTTATATTACCTATCTCCATCATTTATCTATCTATCAGTCTACCTATCTATCTATCATCTATCTATCATCTGTCTATTATCTATCTATCTATCTATCTATCTATCTATCTATCTATCTATCATCTGTCTATTATCTATCTATCTATCATCCATCCATCCATCCAGTCTGTCTATCTATAAATCTATCTATCTGGTCAAATATTATTTCCAATGTTTATTTGAACTCTTACTATGTGTCAGGCACTGGATTAGACACATAAGATGTATTATCTCTTTCATCTAGTAGATTCCAATCTAGTGGATCTGGCAGCAATGGACAAATTAGTAAGTACAACAGCAAAAAAAGTTGTATGTACTTGGCAAGAAAGGTCTCTGGGGGCCCAAAAGAGAAGAAGGATTGTTCAGAAAAGATTGCACAGAACACAGCAATGCCCTGACAGATGGAGAACAGGTCAGTGTTGGCAGAGAGAACAATGCAAAAGAAGACATGGAGGCCTGGAGGAGTCTAGAGAGCTCTGCTGGTGAGCTCGTTGCTTTCAAAGTATGGTTCAGACTGGCAAAGCCAGGCTCATCCGGGAGCTTGGTTAGAAAAGCAGCCTCTGAGACTCCAGTCCCATGAGGCAGGATGGACTGCAGGGCTGGGAGCAGAGTCCCCAGAGAGCCTTCACGCACAACCACATTGTTTGAAAGTTACTGCCAGGAGCTCATTACCTCCCCACAAGCCAGTGCACAGGGACACCCATTCGTTTGTCCAATGAACCCTGTGTTGAGTAACATGGAGACAAGATTGTTATTAACTGGCCAACCCCAGTTGGGCACCTGACCTCTCCAACTACTTTATAAAGTGGGAGTCATAGCTCGTCTCTTAGAACAAAGGGAACTGAGTGGTAGTTTGTCCACTTTAAGAATAGCTCACTACTGTGATGGAAGATATGGGGAAAAAAATAGATCCTCCTGCCCACAAGTTCTTCTTCCCTTTGCCTCCCAGTCTCCCCGGCTGAGGACCTGGACCTTCTGTTTCAATGGCAGGCATGGCAAATGCTGGTTATTGTTGGTATCATTTCTAAAGTGCTTGAAGGTCACCTGAGATTAAGACAGGAGCAGCCTGAACGTAGCTGCCACTAGTTTAATTATAAAAGACATGATGGGGGCACCTGGGTGGCTCAATCGTTAAGCGTCTGCCTTCAGCTCAGGTCATGGTCCCAGGGTCCTGGGATCGAGCCCCGCATTGGGCTCCCTGCTCAGTGGGAAGCCTGCTTCTCCCTCTCCCACTCCCCCTGCTTGTGTTCCCTCTCTGGATGTGTCTCTCTCTGTCAAATAAATAAATAAAATCTTAAAAAAAAAAAAAAAAAGAAAGACATGATGAATAAAGGAAGCCGCTGGAAAGAAGAGAATAAAATTCTAGCCATAGCCCAACAGGTGAAGACGCTTTCTCTGGAGCCTGGGGTTCAAGCTCAGGCTTCCCAGGGCCTGTGATCAAAGAGGAGGCCCGGTGGAACCGAAGCCACACGCAGCTCATCTCCCTGACAGTGTGATTTTAGTGATTTTATGAATCCATTTCCCTCTGCGCCAAGCAGCGCTGTCTTGAAGAGGACAGATTGCAGATAAGTCCCCATGTCTCTATCTCTCTTGCTCTCCACAAAATATGTTTATGGCTGTGAAATCATACTCAACTCTTTCTTAGAAGGAAGCGGTGATTTCGTCCACGGAGCGGCACGTGTTCGCTCTGGCCGATGCTTTGGAGGCGATCCTTTCTCCTGATAGCAGACAGAGCGGGTGTGTGTGTGCGAATCCACAGAAGCTCCAATGCTGTGCTTCCTCGGGAGGAGGTTGTGCTGTTAGGCCCTGTAATTTTTCGATTTTGTTGCACACATGATGTCTCAGAAGAGGGATACGTCTTTTCTAACAACCATCATTTTTATATAAAATGGAAGGTATTCACATTACATCTTCATCTTCTCGATCTCAACTGGTAACAATATCAGAACTACTCCCTCCTGACAACTATATTCATTTCTCATTAAAGATATTTCATGTTTTATTCAGGAATTTAAATGAAGCTATCAGAGCCCGGAATGGCATCGTTTGGTATAATTGTATCTCACTGACGCCAGCCCCAAGAGTTCTAATTAATATATATTTAGCTCCCTGACTGTCTTTAGACCAAACGGTTGAGCATAGAAGACAGGAAGAAAACACACACACACACACACACACACATTGAGATCTGAACAGGGAAGACTTTTTTAAAAGAGGGGATTTTTGGTAATTGTGCATTTCAAGTGCTTTGCTCTTATATCTATGTCATAAATTACTTTCAGGCCATGGAGTGCTTTTTGAAAAATGGGCTGCATGATGGTAATTATTTTTATTGATCACACATTCAAGTTATTAATTTTTTAATCTCCTTTCTTTTCTTTTTTTTTTTGGTTGCAAAAACGTTCATGCCCAGGGAATTACTATGTGCATTCACAATCCTCCTTAGGTTTGCTCTCCCCTTTCTTCCCTCTGCCCTTTTTCCCTCCGACCTCACACTATTAAAAAGAGATATTGTTCCTCTTTGCCAACGTGAAAATGACTGGAGCCATCTTGGGATTACTTGGCCTCCCTAAACCCATAATATGAAAAGAAGCTAATTGGGTACCAACCTCATTCCTTATGGGGTTTGCCATTCCCCCGAATTCCCTCCAACCACATCCCCATTCTCACTTGCAGGAAATGAGTTTAGGGACATTGCTTGTGCTGGTCTAACATTGGAATTCATAGCACTTGTGTTCACTTAGAAGCCTCAATTCACTCCCGGTCCTGGGATGCTCTGGGATTGTGGTTTATAAATCACTCCTGTGGTATACCGTGCACAGAGATCAAGACCCTTGTGAGCTCCAGTCATATTGAATTGTGCCGGGCAATGGAGTGTCCTTAAGAGTTTACAGTAAGGAAAAACAAAGGCCTTATAAATAGAACAATTCATCTGACACTTACAACACTTACAAGGCACTATTGAAAAGAGAGAGGATGCTATTTTCCTTTGTTCTCAATCTTGGTCTCATTCACCGAGGAGGGTAGCTCTTCAATAGGACATAAATTGGGGTTTAGAAATAGCCTGGACCAAAACTTAAGTTGTTATTTAAACAACTGGTAGGTGTCATTTAGTGGTTTATTAGCCTGCCATAAACCTCCCATGAATCTGGTCTACACTACAAAGATTTGTGCTCATCCTTGGCCCTCTGTATAGCAAAAGATGCCACTGCTCAGGGCGGGGTGGGGTGGGGGGTGGCAGGTTCTTCCAAGTACTGGACGTGTAATGGGGGTGAGGCAAGTCACTTCGTCCCCGTGAGCAAGTGTGAACTGAGGATATAAAAATATGTTCATGTCACTGGGGGCATTGTTAGACTCACGGTGATGACAACAAAAAGAACCATGTGGTATACTGAATGCTTACCATGTCCAAGCATGGTACTCAGTGCTAAACATCTACTTCCACACTCAGTAACAAAGAAAGATATATTGTAAATTGTCAAATGTTATACTCTTCTGCAAACGGGAAGACTAGTTTAAAATCTGTACTTAAACAGCTTCATATTTTCTCCCCTTAAAACATCAGACTGGGTATTCCGAGGGAATGAAGACTTGGAAAAGATTTCTGTGGGAAGGCTGGTCCAGTCTATTTTCCTCTCTGTCCCAAGACAGCATCTTTCTAAGTGAAAACAATCCTCCCCAAATGGGGGCTAGGGAGGGCCCACAAGTGCTCAGGTGCTCATGCTCGTGGATTCCCAGGTACATTAGCACACAGCCTTATTGACTACCACGTCCATTTGACCAGGCTCGGAGGGGTTTTTATAATCTGAAACGCCTCACTGCGTGGGCACGGTGACAGGTGTGTCATGAGGAGAACAATAACCAGAAACAGATGCATGGAATATTCACTAATATGTCAGCAACTACGGTGCATGTCAGCAGTGCGCATCCTCACCAGGAAAAAAAAAATAGGAAAAGAAAGAACATTTATTTCCATGAAGCCAATTTTCATGCCAAACTGAGCATCTGTCTGGCTTTTGTGTTTGGTATAAACAGGACTCACACACACTCAAAAATAATGTCAAAAGTTCAAAGGGTGGAGAGTAGAGAATTCTCACGTGGGCAAATAAATGAGGTCTGCGGATTGGCTGGCCTTCACTCGGCTTTACATGAAGTGTCTCCTTGGGGCTGGGGTGATGTGTGGCTTTGATTCTCTGCCCTTGTCCTTCCGTAACCTGGTTTGGAATGTAGCCCAGTCCTAAGAGATTGGGGGTCACTCCAGCTTGATAGTGTAAGGTCAGAAAATGGAATGAAGCTCGGATATCTCAATTGAGATTTGAGTGTATAAAAGTATAAATCAAAAAAGCAAAATCCTTGAAGGGACACCTTGCAGCTGTCGCTACAAATGAAAGGTTTCAAAATAAGTAGATACAAGAACAGTGAGGCTGGTGCAACTAATAATTCCCTTGCAGGCCTACTTGAAGAAAATGGGAGTACAGCTGAACACTCAGAAGTAAAGAATACACATTATTCCAAGCAAGGATGCTGGCCTGAGCTCTTTAATAAAATGGTGTCACTTCAGGGACAATATTTAGAGTGTTTTGAAAAAGAAAACAAAACCCCTCCTTCACGTGCTTTTTTGCAGGATGCAAATTAGAAAGTGTACCAAGTGATAAATAAACATCAGCATCTTGAGATTATTGGTTCTTTGTTCTTGGAGAAATCTCAATATTCTCAAAGTTGAGTCATTCATTCAGGAAGGGAAAAAAGTAAATGGATTTTGCCCGCCTTTACTCCTAAATGCCACTGTCTTATTTGGCTGTAGGATATTTATGATTTTATGTTTATTTAAACAGACATATTTCTAGTTTATGGGCATATTCCAGAATAGAACAGCATGTTGCTTGGAGTGTAATTCGTATGGGCAAACACCTGATCCCCTTTAATAAAAGATAAAAGAGAAACAATTCCCTTGCCGTTCCAAGACCTTACTGAGCCTAGCTCATAGACACAACCTTGTTACTTGACCTTTCTAATCAGTATGAGAATCGCAAATACCGAACTCCAGGTATAGTGATTATAAATGACTCTTCCAGCTGCTAGCTGAAATCCACTGCCGCAGAACTTGTGTGAGTCCAGGAGTGTTCTAAGATTATGATTACAAAGCAAGAGTTAGGAGCTGCAGAGGTACATGTGTTGGTGTTGAGAATTGTCACTAAATTATGTCAGTTTCACTCCTCTCCAAATTATTTTTAAGGCAAAGTTTTCTAAGAACCCTGCTTTAGAGCTAGAATTTTCTCCTATTCATATGGTCAAAAAAGGCATACTATGTTCAGAGCACTGGCCCTTAGTGTGTTTATTTTTCAAGTTATTTTTTTTTAAGATTTTATTTATTTATTTGACAGAGAGAGAGAGAGTGTGTGAGCACAAGCAGGGGGAGTGGGAGAGGGAGAAGCAGGCTCCCCGCTGAGCAGGGAGCCCAAAACAGGACTCGACCCTAGGGCCCCGGGATCATGACTGAGCCGAAGGCAGATGCTTAACCTACTGAGACACCCAGGTACCCCACCAGTTATCTTTTCCTATTTGGAGGAAGACAGGGGATCCTAGTCATACAATTGAATTTGTGTACATATCAGCTAAACCAACATTTCTCAACATGTTTCTTGTGGCGCATGGATCCCAAAGAATATTAGTACATTTTAGGAGGAAAAGGAGATCCTGGCTACAATAAGTTGGATTGAAACAGAATGAAATGTAGTCAAAGAGTTGTACTAAATGAGAACTTCCCAGAACCTTTAATATGCAAAATAGCATGAGATTTCTCAGTGGAGGATGGACTAAATCTTGTTTCTCCATTTTGTTTAAACCATGTATCTCTTTTTCTGAGACCACTTTTACTGGTCTAATGCTCCAAGGAATTTATTTTAAGGAATGCAGAGCTAGGTGCAATGATACATGGCTTGGACTACTTGACCCAAAATTTAAAAATAAAAAATAAAAAAAAAAACACAACAACTTTTTAAGATGGCTAACGGCCAGAGAAAGTAACATGGGATCTTAAATTAGCTTAACTGGCCTATGATTCTATCTAAACCAAACTGCAAGTGGAAAAAAAAAAAATCCCACAAACTGTCATGTACTGGAGATGGAAAGGAATAAGAAAGAAAGGGCTTTAAAATATATTAAGTAACCTCTTCAATAGACACCCTCATCTAACTTTATAAATCATTTAAAATGTGACAAGGAAAAGACAACCTGATCAAATGACTGTCCAAATAATAGTTTATTCTTCAACTTTTTCTCATTGAAATCACATTGTCATTTGAATAGTCATCTTGACACAGCTTATTATTGCTATCCAAGGCAAAGGGAAAAAAAAAAAAGAAAGAAAGCCTCAAAATGTAGTTTTGTAGGAAAAAGTGTAGATAACGTAAATGCAAATATTTCTATCTCTCATCCTTCCACTCTGGCCTCATCTCTCCTGACTCTCCTCCCTTTTCCCTCTACCCTCTCCTGCCCACCTTCATCTGTCTCCTTGGCCCACAGGGTTAGCTTTTGGTCTCATCTAAGAGAACCTACGAGGATAAAACTGATTGAGAAAGGCATCTGTGCCATAGCAAAGCCTCATGGGTCATATGGGTCCCGCCCGGCGCTGTCACCCAGAGCTTGGAGCTTGCCCAGGCACTCAGTTGTCCTGGTTCCGTTTCTTTCTCTGTGAGATGCCACTGTCGGACCGCATGGCATCTAGAGTTCTGCATTTATTATTATCATTATTATCATTTTGGTCTTCGTGCCCAGTGTCCTACAGGAAGCAAAGTAGAGAAATCGGCTTGTTGACCTTGAGGCAACATCGGAATTATCAATAATTAGCTAAGTATGGTCAGCCTTGCCTCTAAAAGAAATGACATTTAATAAAAAAGAGGAATAGAGTCAAATCCATCCATGAGAAATGAGATGGCTTTCTGAAGGTGCGTGTTCTTGACTTTTGATCAGTGCTTGGAAACCAATAGGAACTTCTATTCCGGGGCTCTGTCATGGACAGCTCCAAATCAAGCCGCCTACGTTCATTATTCTCAAGACGGTAGTTGAGGAACTAATTTGAATAGCTGCCTGGGTTTCTTTGCACCAAGGGTGGTGGAAGGATGGGTCTTGTCACCATTCTCTTGCTGGGCAAGGAAGTTGCACACTGAGCTTGCTCACATCCAGGAGATGGGTATTCACTCACTCCTGAAATGGGAACATTCGATCCTGTTTGTTGATTTTCTCCTCAGTCATTTCTTAAACAGAACCTCTGATTACATGGAAGCCCCTACCCCGGAAGGTGAAAGCACCTCACTGAAAGTAAAAATTGCCCAGATATTTCAACACAAGCACAGTTTGCTTTTGCCTGAATTCAGAGCTGCTTCCCTGTCCTGGCTGGTCATGAGATTCTTCCAGGGAGCATGTTTCAGAGGATGAGAATGAGGCCAGTGGCTGCTGATGTTAAAAGGACATGGCATCTGCAGAAGTCCTGAGAGGGGGCTGGTTGCACAAATTAAAGTCAAACACATCACAGCCCGATTAGCAAACATGGACTTGTGTGTGTTGTCTAGGTGGTGGTGGTGTTTTTTTTTTTTTTTTTCCCTCCAAGTAACAGGGAGACAATTTAAAAAAAAAGGAAAGAAAGAAAGAAAAGAAAAGAAAAGAAAGCTAACTTCATTTGTTTCATATTTTTGTTTCCTCTCACTTCCTCTGGTCCTGATTTCTCACTCTATTTATCAGGGAACCTAAATTACAATTGGATACAAGAAATAAATGTAAACGTACGTAGCTATTTAATCTCGCTCTGACTTGTTCTGGTCAATGGAAATTTTCCCCCAAATGTAGCTTGGGTATATAAAGCCACTAAGGGAAAAGAAAATGCATGCATATTGTGTTGGAACAAAATTAGTTCTCTTACTGCCAAAAATCAGAAAAATAATATGTTGTATTTTTTTTTAAACAGATTTAGAATTTGATGGAGACACCTTTTCATACATAGAGGATTCCTCTCAATGGGTGAGCTCACCCATGAAGAGCTTTAATTACTTGATATTTTAAAAGAACTCTTTATTATATTAAGAAAGAGAGCGAGAAGGCAAGCACAAGTAGGGGAGAGACATTTGTATAGGAGAAATCTCAAGCTGTATGTGGGAGGCAGAGAGTTTAATGTCTTTCATGAACAAAAATTCATTCCCACAGTGGGGAGCTCTTTTGAAAACATTTCATGGCCTGCTACCAGGGCGGGGTGGGGGTATAATTCCATGAGGCAGGAGGGTTGTGAGTTGAGCTTGCAAAATCAGTAACCACTAGTTTAAACCCAGCCAAAGGACGAACCCAATAAAAATTTGTTTGTTGTTTTATTTTTTTGTCTTTTTTCTTCATATTAATTTGTCTCTGGGAACATCGAGTGAAGGCCTCACAGGCCTGGTATGAAGAGTACTTACAACAGACACTGGAGGAACTAAAGCGACTTCCTGCACCCCTTCCGGATTCAAACTTCCTTTGTTCCTATAATCTCCAAACAGCTGTTTCCTCTGGAATCCCAAATCCCAGCTGGCGCGGAGCCTCTACCTCCTGGATCCTGCTGCACATAATGTACATCAAATCTGAATGTTGATATGACATGTTCTTCTTTTTTTTTTTTTTTTTTTGACATGTTCTTCTTTTTTCCCATCCTCCTCCCATACCTCCACCGCCACCCTCAGCCCTGTATTCACTTTGGCCTTCACAGGGGGAGCAGTTAGAAACAAAGTGACAGAAGCATTTCAGATTCAGACCTTCCAACATGGCAAGGCAAATCCTTGAAAATATTTGGAATCTCAGATATGGAGTTTGGAAACATGTCCAGAAACCTTTGTGAGACAGAAATTGATAGTTGGCATCATTTTCCCAGCTTGCTTTTAGAAATCAGTACATTTTAACAAACATTAGTGTGTTGGCTCCTCTTTGATGGAAACTGGAGTATAACTCGGTTCAATGTAGGAGGAAAAAATGAACAGTAGACAGGAATCCTTCCTTAATCAATTTGCAGTTTTATTGATTAATACCGTCATTGAGAATTTTGGGGTTATAGTAATAAGGAAAAGGCTATGTTCCACTCATGGAAGAATTTACTAATAAGTTTGGAAGAAAAGACACATGGATAAAAAGAAATAGAGAAAATCACGAAGCCATATTTGAATCATTGCAAAATGATGGAATGTTTCTCCTGTGCCTTTATGTGTCGACGGAATGCAGGGTAAGGAAGTGTGTTAAATGCCAGTGTGTTGGGGAAGGACGGTGGGAAGTTGGAGTCAAGGAGCGCCCATGGCTGAAGGTGCTCTGTCTGAGAGAGTTGGGAAGGAGGTCGAGACAATGGGAGCTGATGTTAATAAAAACCCAGACGGTGAGGCACAAGCATTGGCTTGGGATAGACTTTGGAACTCATGGGCTGTTGCCTCATTAGCCACAGGGCACAGTGAATTCCAGAGAAGGATGAGCCTCGCTTCAGGTCACAGCGGGCCCAGGAGCCAGAGAGGCTGCGAGCAGAACCAGTGCCCTCGCTCTCTTGCACAACCCCGTTCTGCACCCAGCATTTGCCTCTCTGAAGTCTGTGTGGATGATTCTCATGCAGGAGAAGGGTGAGAGGCTTGCCTCTCTGAGTCAGAAGAGAGGATGGGTTCCAATCTTAGCTCTGCCACTTATTAGCCATATGATCTCAGGCAAGTTGTTCTAAACACTAAGAGCCTCTGATTCCAACCATCCATAAACTGGAAATAAATTACATCTTCCTCCTTGGGCTATGGTTGACCATTAATCAAGGGATTCACCTGATAGCTGTGTAATTCAATAAATGTTTGTTTTATTATAATAATACACATCATCATTATTATTAGGGAAGAAGATATAGTAAGTTGGTGGGAGACTGACTTAGCTAGAGTCAATGTGTTCTCTGAAAAAATGCAAAGAAATTAAGCTGGAGGAAACAAAAGCAAGAAAGGGAGATCACTGGACCCTGAGCAGGAGGCGCTCAATTTTAAATCAGGCAGTCAGGGAAGGTCTCCTTGTGAATACGACATTTGGGAGAAGACCCTGGAGGAGGAGCTTTCCGTCAAAAGCGAACAGCAAGTGCAAGTACCCAGAGACGAGGGTGTGTCTGGTGTGTTCAAGTTCAACATGAAGTCTGGTTCTGCGAGAGTGGAGTGATCCAGGGAGTGTAGCAGGCGGTGAGGTCAGTGGACAGAGGATGCCCAGACCTCGTGGAGACTTGATGACCCCTGGGGGAATTTTGCCTTTACTCTAAGAGATCTAATGTACACAGTCTGATAAGTCAGCGAGTTGTCCCTCCCAGAGAAGGGTTGATGTCATAAGAAAGTTCCTGGGAGCCAGTGGACCCACTTGGGAAAGATTCTCTGCTGGAATCCCACAAAGAGGGGAGAGGAAATGGTCAGTGGCAAAAAGAAGAAAATGATCACTCTGAAAGCAAGCGAGTTAGTCCTTCTTTCCCTTCACAGAGGCTCTGAACATTGAATGTGAAGTGTAAGGGTTTCAGAGTTTCTAGCCAGGCTAGATGAACCCAGTGACCACTGAAGGTGGCCATTTCCCACCACCTGGGCCCTGGAGGGTGGGGTCACAGACATGCCCAAGCTGGAAAATATGGCAAGAGTGGAGAAACAAGGAGCCCCAGCTTTACCCACCACTCCCTGAACTGGTGAGAATTGGACAGAATTGCTGCTAAGGGCCCTATACTCCTCTCCATACCTGAGACAGCCTGGTGTTCTGGGAGGGGGGTAACATGGTGGTAAGAGCTGTAGTAGGAACCTGTCATATTCTAGGACAGGCTTGGATATGAGTGTATCCAAGAAACACACAGGTGCTCTATATCCAAGTAACCTGACTCTGGGCAATCATGGGAAACAGTGAGTGGGACAAAGTATTTCAGGATCACAGAAGATAAATGATCAACTGGTTTGAGCATCTAGGAAGGTTTACAAGAAGAGGTGACACTGGGCTAGGATGGCCTTGAAGGAACTCAAAAATGTTGGCAGGTAGTAGAGGTGGAATTGATGTGCCACATTTTCTAGAATAATCCTGAGCAAAGGATGCTTCTTTTGGCTTTTGTCCTTCCTTCATATGAACATGCCACTGCTGAGGACAGCATCCCGGGTGGATCAGGAGCCCCATCACATCCCATTTCCATTTGCTTTCATCACCCTGTTCTCCAGTCTTTCTGAGCATCCCATCTCAGATGGCAGCACAGAGTGGCCTGGGTATGGCACCTCATGCCCACCCTGGCTAGTTGGGAGTGATGTTGGGCTGAGCGTGGTGAGGCCACCTCCTGGCATGGAGAAGAGGCTCACTAGTAACTAATGCTGTCTGCCTGCCGAGGAAAGTCTCCACGAAGGACGGGATCCTCACGTCCCACTCAGAGCTGTGTCCCTTCTGCTACAACGCCCCATCCACAGCCGGAAACCTACGAGTTTGCTGAATGTGGGATGACCTGGGACACACGTGCTATGCAGGTGTCATACCTGGAGTGGTGGGTGGAGCTTGTTTTAAAGTCAAGCCTTCCTGGGTTTGAATCTGGGCTTCTCCATCGCACAGCGTACTTATTCAGTGCTGCCATTTCCCGTCTGCAATGACAGTGTGCGCCTCACAGGTGTTCGTGGCGGAGGTGGGTTTTAACATGAACCACAAAAAGACGGTTCCTGATAATATTCCAACACTTGTAGTTCCATTTTGAAGAGACTGAAAGAATTAAACCACAAACCTGTAGTTAAAGCAATTTAGTAAAGATGAGGCCATTAATCATGGGATTTTTTTTTAAATGAGTTTTTTGTTTGTTTGTTTGTTTGTTTGTTTTCTAGTAGCTCTACAGAAATAGGAGGATGTATACCTCACCTAGAGAGTTAAGTTAGAGTAATACACTCTCATATTCTTTCTATAGGTTTCATCTGGAATTTTTAGTAGTCTATACAATATAGGGAGGAAAAAAACCCAAATTGACATAGTTGCTACATCTTATATTTCTTATGTAGTATGGATTTTTTTTATAAAAATAGGTAATATTTTATTGTATCATACTGGTAGTACGAGAAAGGGGACATAACTTTTAATGTGTGCAATTAGAAGTGAATGGAAATCCTTGCGTATTTTTTTCTTAGGGTTGCCACCATGTGATTTAGGTGCAGTTAAGGATGTTATTTAAGGTCTCATTAAGATAACATTGCTCTGAAGCCCGCAGTGGACCAGCCTTGCCACGCTGGTGTAGACATGGTACATAAACTCAGGATTACCTGCTCTTCCTCACTGTGTTTCTGCCTTTCTCCATTTTTTTCCCCCTACAATTCTCAAGATGCTCAACTTCATCACTTAGAAGAATATAGAGATTATTGCATGCAATTCCATAACTTCCCCTATGGGGAAAACCAGGCCACTTTGAAGTTCTTTTTATTTTCAACCTTCATTAAGTTTATGCCAGTGGTTGTCTCAAATTAGGTTTATAGAGAGAGGCATTTTGCAAATTTGTCATTTATAGATTGCATTAAACTGACCTGATTTAGCTGTGTTGTTTAGAGAAATGATATAATGTGTATTTATTCCCAACTATTAGATAGTAAATATATAGCAATTACTACAAGTGTGCAGATGGGCAAGAAATCCCATAAGTAAGTGATATATCTGTTTTATCTTTTATCTAGCAGCCCAAAAGCTTCTGAATTCACTTACTTATTAAAAAAAGTTTACTAAACACCTATTTTATTGCAGCAAAATTGTGCTAGACATTAAGACCTTAAAGACCCATAAGCTTGGAGAGGGGAGTGAAGAACCCAAACAAATCTGTATGACCCCACGAAGGGACATGTTCTATACTAAAGGACCCATAGACAGGCTGGAGGAGAGAAGAGGGCAGAAACTCTGCTAGGAGAAGTCAGGGAGACTCCACAGAAAGACAGCATTCCCAGAAGGATAAGAGATGAGTAGGAATGTGCTGTAGGACAGGGGAAGAACCTTGTAAAGAGATAGGATATTGCAAGGCCCACCCGTTCTTGGAGAAAGTGGAGCAGTCCTGAGCAATGGGAACAGAGCACTGTTCAAGGAGAAGAGCCTGCAGTGAGAAGCAGAGACAGATCCTAACTGTCATGCTGACCTTCATTTGGAGCCTGATTACTGGGAAGGTTATTAAGCAGAAGAGAGACCTGGTTGGATTTGTATTTTAGAAAGTTCTCAATGAAAGCAATTGTGCAAAAAGACTAGAAAGTTGGAGGGTGAGACTGAAGGAGGGACAAATTAGCCCCCAGGTGTGTGCAAGAGTCCAGAAGAGAAAGACAGATTTGCTCTAGGGCAGAGAGAGAATGGCAAAGAGAGGAAGTAGTGGAAAAATATTTCAAAGGTTCGGTTAACTGCTGAGATCTTCTCTTCCCCTGAATCCCCATCATGGTCTGAGAGCAGTGTGAACTGAAGTAGAGATGGGGAAACCTTTGTTTTCTTTGGGCTGGTTGACACATACCATAGACTCTGTTCCCACCACAAATCAAAGGGTCAAGGAAGCAGCACACTGTCTTCTGTTCGGGGTAGTATCTGTGAATAAACCATCCCCCACCTCATTTCTCTGAAATGATAGACTACCCTCCCCCTTCTTCCTTCTTCCTTTCTAGTTGCTGCCCCAAATGGTAGAGTCTTGAACCGGCCCCCTTTCTCATTCAGGCAGGGTCAAAGCACCAACAGTGAAGAGTCCATCCCAGAAAATCACTATGCAGCTACAACTCCACTCATGGAAAAGAAGGATGACAAGGAGGCTCAGGGGTTTCTGGGTTGTGACTGCATTTTGGGCACCTGAAGATTTGACTGGAGACTGTTGGGTGGGTTCACAATGATGCCACGGTTTTGGCTGCTCTGGTTTTGCCCTTACAGAGGCATTGCTAAAAACAGGGCATGTAGGAAATAACTCCAATTTAGGAATCCTACAGATCTGGTTTGCAAAATGATATATGGTAGCTCTGTTATCTCAGGCAACTTACTTGACTTGTATGAGCCTCATTTCCTTATCAAGAAGTGGGAATCAGGGCGCCTGGGTGGCTCAGATGGTTAAGCGTCTGCCTTCGGCTCAGGTCATGATCTCAAGGTCTTGGGATAGAGTCCCGCATTGGGCTCCCTGCTCCTTGGGAGCCTGCTTCTCCCTCTGCCTTTCTCTCTCGCTCTGTCTCTCATGAATAAATAAATAAAATCTTTAAAAAAAAAGAAGTGGGAATCATAACCTAATTTGCTTTGTTGCCGTGAGGGTTGAATGTCATAAAAAATACCAAGTCCCTGATATAGCATAATATCCTCATTCTTGTCTTACCTTTCACAGGGGAAGGAAACTTCCCAACTAGACTATCCAGCAGGATGCACCAATGGGTGTTCTTTTTTTTTTTTTTTAAGATTTTATTTATTTATTTGACAGAGAGAGAGATAGCGAGAGCAGGAACACAAGCAGGGGGAGTGGGAGAGGGAGAAGCAGGCTTCCTGCCAAGCAGGGAGCCCGATGTGGGACTCGATCCCAGGACCCTGGGATCATGACCTGAGCCGAAGGCAGATGCTTAATGACTGAGCCACCCAGGCGCCCCACCAATGGGTGTTCTATGGATCCTAATACAACCCAACTTTCTCCATCTGCTAAACTTTTCCACAGGCATATTCCTTTCTTGGATTACTGGCATTTTGAATATGGGCTATTCAAAGATGCATTTACTTTTCCTGTACTTGAAGTGGTCCTAATCCATATAGAGGTTGTTCTAAGTGGTCCTCCATCTTAAATATGAACCCCCCCCCAAAATATGAAACCATGCTCCATCTTCCCTTCCCAAATACTTATACCAATAAGTTTTCAGAAGTTCAGATAGTTTGAGAAAGTTTAGAATCCATTATTGTAGGTAATAGCATATTAGGGATGTGGGAGGAAGACAGGGAAGGGAATGGCATTCATTGAATATGAGGCATAAATTTTCTGTTTGACCTCATCAAGTCTGTGAGGTAGGTGCAGCCATTAGTATTAGGTGTGCTTACACATACTAGACTCCTCCTCACCCAAATGTCAATGGCTGAAACAAGATGAAAATTGATTTCCTTTTCATGTAAAAGAATTCAGGAGGGCAGTAAATAGGAAGGCTCCATAGCTGTCCTTCCATCTTGATGTTCCATCATCCTTAGCATGCTTCCTCATGGTTCAAAATAGCTGCTTGAGCTCCAGCTATCACATCCATATTCTAAGAAAGAAGCAAGAGAAAAAAAAAATAAAGGCTGCATTCTCTCTCTTTTAAGAGTATTGTCCAGCTGTGTGGTCTCTGGCTTTCACTTCTATTTCTTTTGCCAAAACTTAGTCTCATAGACTCCTCTAGCTGTAAGGGAGTCTGACAACTATAGATTTTTGGCTGGGCAACATGTGCTCAAATGGATGGGGGAAAAAAAGACATCATGAGGAGCTGCAAGTGCCTGCTGCAATAGGTCCCTCACTTTTCAGTGGAGAAGGAACTCAGGCTCTGTGAGTTTGTGTGTTCTGATTATGTATTGGCTATCTGTTGCCCGTGTATCCTGCTTGTCTCTCTATTACTTAGTGACTTAAAACAACAAGCATTTTATGATGCTCAAGATTTTGTGTGTCAGGAATTTGGGTAGGATTTTATGGAGATGGTTCCTCTCTGGACCACAGTGACTATGGCCTCATCTAGAGTGGCTTGAAGAGGGAGAAATGGATGGGATGAATTGACTGGGATCAAATGTCTGAGGCCTCAGTATCAGTCAGGTCCTTCGGTTCTTTTTTATATTGTGCCCAAGGTGGTTATTCACCTTCTTGCCTGGCTGGGGTGGCTGGAGCAGCTGGGGCTGGCCGGTCATCGGTCTTTCTCCACAGGGTTTTTCCACATGGCTAGCTTGGGCTTCCTCACAGCAAGGTGTCTTTGAGAGTTGGATTTCTTCTAATGGTGACTGGCTTCTTCCAGAAAGAATGTTCCAAGAGACCAAGGTGGAAAGCTTCTTGCAACTAGCTTGGAAGTTATACTAATGCCACGACGCACTAAGGCCAACCTAGATTTCCGGGATAGGTAGCTAAACTCCACACCTCACTGTGAGGGGTAGCAAAAGGTTTGCAGACATCTTTAACCTACCACAAAGTGACTTCTTAAGATAACAGCTAGGGAGCCAATTGGCCATGCCTGGAACACAGACTTTCCTTTACACTGTGTGGCTCCAAGTATCATGTCTTAGTACTTTTAAAGAGTCAATTAAACAAGTTGATTTTTTTGAAGCATGGAAAATTATAGCTGGTTACAGAATAGCAGGAGGTAGTAAGAATTCGTGGCAATAATGTCTCTGCTGGGTGCATAGACTCCAGCCCTCAATGGAGTGTGCTGGGGTTTGTACTCAGCTCTTTACGCTGAGTCTTCTACTAAGTGTAGCTGATATTATTATTTTTTATCTCTTCTCTCAAGCCCCTTCCCCCCACCTCCTTCCAGCCGAACAACTGGGCGGCTGCTTCCCTGTCTCTTTCATATTTGTGAATACTCTCTCAGGTCTGGAAAATCAGATTGTCTCATTTAAATTTAATTTGAATTTCTGTTTGAAGAATCAACCTGAGACATCAAAGAGAATCCGAAAAATGCACTACAAAATAAATGATCAAATGACTTCTGAAAACATTGCACTTTTATATCTGGAAATATTGGATCAAAACTCCAATTTCTGTTATTGTTAAAATTAAAGAGAGACTTAAAAGAAACTGCTATGTAAGTATGACACTGCATTTAACCAATAGACAAATTGTTCTAACCTGGTAGGGTTAGAACCATTGATGTATGCCTTCTCTCTCTGATTCAAAATGAGTCAGATTCTCCCAGTCACTAAGCTTCAACTTGGTTTCCCATCAGTTTTCTTCAAGTCATAAAAATATCATTTAGAGTATAGGTCACAGAAGCCTAATTTACAAAATGGGAATAGTGACGTTATCAGGTTATCTGCTCAAAACAGACTGAGTTTTGTGCTGAAATGCAGCCTTCTCAAACAATAACTTTACCTTAATCATTCATGCACTTAATTTTTGAAGATCTGAAGCCCCTTTCCCCTATTTTAATATATTTAGAGGTGGATTTAGAAGGTTCAGCCCCATAGTGAGTTAGCATTTCTTGCAGGTCCTGGCAGGTGCTTGGAAAAACACACAGAGGAAAAGGGCCTGCAGTTTACTCTCAAGGGTGCAAAAGCACTCTGCCAAGAGGAAGTGAAAAGAGCACCTGGTAAATGAATGAGTGATCATAGCTTGTCCCATTAAGAATCGATGGGTGATTAAACATTTGAATGAGTGATGCTTTAGCTTATCAAGAACTAACAGCCCAAGCTAATGGTAGAGAAGTCCTGGGTCTTAGAGACAAAAAGTTTCAGCCAAAGGTCATGGTCCAGAGAAAACACCACCCTTTCCAGCTGGGGTGGTTAGAGATGGTTTTCTGTTTTCTGTTGACCAATAGGACTTGGTTGGAAGAATCAAAAATGAAGAATTAAAATCAAGAAGTAATTTTTTTAGAGATTTTATTTATTTATTTGAGAGAGAGAAACAGAGAGAGCATGGGGGTGGGGAGAAGCCAACTCCCCGCTGAGCAGGGATCCTGACCCAGGGCTTGATCCCAGAACTCTGAGATCATGACCTGAGCCAAGGCAGATGCTTGACTGACTGAGCCACCCAGACACCCCAAGAATTAATTTTTTTTTAAAGAAGGAAGTATCTATGGCATTCTAGGAGAAGATAGCATTCCTCCCAGGTGACTGGGAAGTTGCCTTTTTTTAAATATAAAAATATATATTTTTGCCGGTTCCAACTTCCCCCTCTCTCTCCTGCTAAGGAGTTGAAGAAGAGGATCTAACGAGGACAATTGAATTTGTCTGTTTAGTACAATTATACCAATGTGAAATATGTCCCTTGGCAATACAGTTTGGATTTCAGAATGACTAGAGAGAGACAGGAGAGTGACAAAGGGAAAGACTCCTGGTGGGAGAGTAAGCCTCTCTAACAAAGCAGCAAGTAGAACTTTGAAAGACAGCGAAGCTAGAGAAGCTTCCAGAGGCAGGCAGGTTTGGCAGATCTAATACTTAATAAATACTCTCACATTGATTCCTATTGTGATAGGTGCTGATGCCCCCCTGCCTCATGCCATAGCCCTCATTAGGTCACACAGATACCCTAGTAATGGTGCTGTTTGGGGAGAGTGGGAAAAGGGGCCTTTCTGTGCTCGGGGCAAGGAAGAGGGAGTCCCTAGGGACAGCAAGCACAGACGGTAAGATGCTGATTATTAACTAGGCTACAGCAGCTGAGCACATTGCAGTGTGGACCCACACAGGAAGATGTGAGCCGAATATCCATCCCACCCCTGCCCCCAATACCAGAGGAAGTTCACCCCTCAAGTGCATGCATCTATGTTGGTATGTGTGTGAAAGAGCCTTGGGGAGGGGAGTCAGCCCTGCATTTGCATGGATATGAGCTAGTCGGGATTCCGACCCTCAGATTGTGCGTGTATACATTTTTGAGAAGGCAGCAGTGTTCAAGTGGATACCAGAATGGTTATAATCAGCTTTCCTCCGAAAGGAAATGTCTCCATGCCTCTCTGGCAGCTATCACTCTACATCAAAAAGCCTCTCGTGTGCTCCTCCTTCAGCGCTGGCCTGGTCCCTGCAGGATAGTGAGAAGGATTTGTATGGCCCTCTTTTTAATAAGTCCAGTAATAGGAGTTTCTACCAATCCTCTTGGGATTTATTTATTTATTTATTTTCCTATTTCTGTGTTATGAACTCACTGGATGGATTTTGGAAGTTGTTATTTTAATTGAGCAGTCAAGCAACAGAGAATTGTCTGACAGCCCTGACTCAGTAGAACCTGAGATTCTTTCCGAAATGAGAAAAAATTTTCAGCTGGAAGAGGGGATTGAGAAAGTGGGGGTGAAGGTGGGAGGACCCCAAATCTCCACATAGCCATGGTCTCCTTTAGATTTCAAAATCTCCACTAGATTTCAAAATCCCATGTAACCTAAGTGTGTTTTCTTCCTAAAGACCAAGAATAATGGAGTATTTTTTTTCTTACTGAAAGGCAGGAATTGCAGTTTATAAAAATCTATTGATTTTGATATACTGAGTCAACATGGCTCAACTCTGGGCCCTGCCTCCATCCCCTGGGCCTCTGCCTCAGATAAAATCCTCATCGTCCAGTTTTCCCAGGTCCCAATCCCTCGCGCTGCTGCCAAAGCTATTTTTCTAACACACAGATCATCATATCATGCAACTTCCTTGCTAGAAATGCCACAATGGCCATCTCTTGCCCTCCAGAATCTGGCAGCCCTACACTTCCCTCCAACCCCCCTACCACCACTAAGCAGGTTAACCATGTAGAAAACTTCAAGAGTGAAGTGGTTATCCCTCTCCACCTATGACTGGCTTTTTCATTCTACCATGCCTTTTGCACCCCTTTCCCCCTGTCCTGTCCTGCATTCCCCCACTATTTGGCCTTCAATTCCAAGACGAAATCTCACCTTTTATATTCTTTTATCAAAACATTTGGTAAACAAATTATTAATGACTATTTCCTATGAGCTATATATACCAGTATACCCTTTTTTAAAGATAATATTACCACATTTAATGACTATTAAAGAAGCATAAAGAATATTCTGTCTTCAAAGGCTTGCACGGTAAAAGAGAAAAGAGAATAAACAAGTATTTTCTTAAATACTGTATCATTTTATGATGTTGATTTGAGGAAAATAAGCAACGACACAGGGTCCAGCCCTTAGCATGCAAAAAATGAAAGGATAAACCCAAAGGGATAAAAAGAGCAAAAATATTTAGTTCTCTGAGGTTATAGTTTCACAGAATTTCAACAAATTACATAATTATAATATATAAATTATAATTTTATTATATTATTATTTGCTCTACATACTACTATGTAATTATTTATAATTAATTTTAATGCAAAGAATAACTACAATGGATTAGGTTGATGCATTGAAGTCCTATGGTCTTTACGTGCCAAATAGCTAGCTAATGTGGAAACAGATTATAAAATATTTTGTAGACTATTAGGACATTGAATTTTGTAGAAAAATGTATTCTAAGTCGTGGGATATTATTTCAACAAAGAAGCTTGATAATGAAATTTTTGAGCAACCAAGCATTGTAGTAATGAGCTAACATCAAGGATACTGGAATGCAGGGGGCACAGTGATAATATGGAGATCAGACGGGGACAAGACAGAGGGAGGAGGAACGAAGAGAGGAGTGGGGACGAGTATATCTACGTAGCATTTACAGATTAGAAGGGAGACGAGATTGGTATACAAGAATGCAGACTGCAAAGACAAGACAGAGAAGGGAAATAGGAGGAGAGAATCTCCAATTTTAACTTGTATAAAGATAAACTTTTCCTGGAGTTCTAAGTTGAACCTTTGTGACTATTCATGACATCTTTTGGACCTCGCTAGTGATATATAATCAACCCAGAAATAACTCCTTTCTAGTCAATTGTGTAAGCCCAAATTCAGAATCTACTTAACTGTTTTTGCCATATGCAGTTTTATAGACACAAGCAAAGCCATATTCCAGAGCAGAAATAAATAAACTCTGACCACACTGAAGATTATTCTAAAAATAATTCATCATTTAGTCTAGGACCTTAACGACATATTCATTACACCTGGTACAAGTTTGAGAGGTTTTAAAAATTCTATCAAATCTGGTCAGAATGAATGTAAATAAAAAGGTGTAATCATAATTAGTAGAGATGATTAAATAAATGGAAAATTATGAAAAACATGACAGATACATTGCACTTGGGATGAATTATTTGATAAGAATTTTTTTAAGGACAAAGAACCCATCTTACAGCTTAGTAACCAAAAAGGCAAATGGAAAAATAATTGATTTAATTGTTTATAAACAGTAAGCACAAAATCCACATCTCTAGAGCATGTGACTAGAAAACCCTACTTCATATTGGTGTTTAGTAGCTTAATATTTACTCAAGTGCAGGTTGAGAGTTTGTTAAGCCACTGCCTCAGCATGCTAATGCTTATATCATAAAACAAAGGTTCAAAACCCTTTGCATTGTGTGTGATAACCAAAGGTCAGAGGAAAGTAGGTGAGTGCATAATATTGAGAAAAAAACACCAAAGTCCTTTTCCTCGGAGAATTTACAAAATAGTGAGGGAGAAAAATAAATATCTAATAAACAAACCAATAAAAAAGGAATTTCAAATTAAGAAGTACGTTAAAAGAAATAACTAGGTTGCTGAGATAGAGCATAATGGGGAGAGCTGGCTCTCCTGGGTGGTTAGGAGGTGATCTCAAGGAAACTGACTGAAGGATGATAAAGAGTCAGGCATGCAAAAACCCAAGAGAAAGAACCTTTGAAGGGGAACAAGGTGTTCTGTTTTTCTAAATTGGAAAGAACTTGGCCTAAGTGAGGGACTAGAAGAAGGCCCAGAGCAGTGAAGTGTGCAGGACAGCACAAAAATATGGTCAGAGAGGTAGATAAGGCCAGATGTTGGTACATACGCCAATGTAAGAAATTTGGATTTGATTTTGAGTACAATGGAAGCATGCATTTAATCATGCTGGGGACATGACCTGATTTGTATTTTTAAAAGATCATTCTGGTTGCTATGGAAGAATACAATAAAGAAACAGAAGCAATCAGTTAGGAGGCGATTGTTGTAGTCCAGTCAAGGAATGATGGGGGCTGGAACTATGAGGGTGAAAGGAAACAGAAATGGATTGACTAAAGCTATAGTTTGGAGTGGAACTGATACAGTTTTGTAATACATTAGGTAGCAATGGAGGGAAGAGCTAATATGGAAGAGGGGGTCATCTAGAATGGCTTCTAGGTACTTGCCTTGCTCATCTGAATAGGCGGTAGAAACATCTGAGATGAAGAAAACTGGGATAGGGATAAGGGATGAGTTTCAGAGGGGATATGAGGAGTTGTTTTATTATATGCAGTATTATAGATGCTGTGAGACTACAAATGCAAAGCTCATAGGCAACTGAGTGTAATAGGCAGAGACAGCGGAAGTGGATGCGTGAATTGGGGAGTAACTAACATGCATATGGCGTTAAGTCCTGGAAATGGATGGGATTATCCAAGAACACAGTAAAGAGAAACAGTGAAAGGGAATGATTGCAAGAACGAGACATGGGCTCTAAGCTGGATATGAAGACAAGTGAAGAAAGGGATCCGACTCATCTAGTAGAATGGCTAAAAACAAAAACAAAAATGTGACTATTTCAAGGCTTGGGGAAGATAGGGAGAAACTAGAACTCCTGTACATCGCAGATGGGAATGTAAAATGGTGCAACTACATTGGAAAAAATTTTCTAGTTTTTAAAAATGTTAATCATACATCTACTATAGGATCCAGCCATTTCTCTTCTAGCACTTATTTTTTAAAGATTTTATTTATTTACTTATTTGAGGGGTGGTGGTGGAGGAGGAGCAGAGGGACAGGGACAAGCAGACTCTGTGCTGAGTGCAGAGTCCAACGTGGGTCTGGATCTCTCGACCGTGAGATCATGACTGTGAGATCACGACCTAAGCTGAAATCAAGAGTTGGAAAGTTAACTACTGAGCCCCCCAGGTGCCCCTCTTTTAGGACTTGTACATGAATATTCATTGCAACTTTATTTGTAATTTATCGTTATATACATTGAATATATGTCAATTATACCTCATTAAAAAATTTCCCATGGTAAAGGAAAAAAAAATGGAGGGTGCTAATACCATAGTGAGAAAGTGATGAGATCAACATTTACAAATCTCATTGTGGTTTAAAAATTGGTTTCATGAGAGTATTTGAGCAAACGAACTCAAAGGATAGAAGTAATGTTTGGAGAATGATATGTATAAATTATTTGTTTTTGAGATGGGGCCATTTCCAGTGATGACAAGGTATGGCATGGGAGTGGCAGATTAAATTGGTATGAGAGGAGAATGTCATTAGGGAGGATGAGGTCTAAGAACTGGGAGGTCTTTATGTTGTCTGATTTATCTATGTCCATATTAAAATGATGGCAGAGTCAACTGAGCCAGTCTGGTAGATGGTATTTGAGAGTAGGGTATTGCAAGCTGCTTTTTAAGGCATAATGGTATGAAAATGGTAGTGGGGCTCAAGAAGAGACCCCAGGTCCTGCATTTGAAGGAATAGTTCTAGGAGACAGTGGAGAAGTTCCTTTTCCCAGAGAAGGTTATGGCAGAGGGTCCAGAGGAGGGCTTTGGGAAGGAGCTTAACAAAGCAGAGGAGGCTGATTAATCAAGGGTTAGTGTTCTGGCAATCACTGGCCTAAAATATGAGGCATGATCATTACTGGGTTTTTTTTGTTTTGTTTTGCTTGCTTGCTTTATTTTAAGTAGTTTTACCAACTGTTAATAAATTTCTAAATCTAATTGTTTAGATCTGCCCAGTTTTAAATTGTACACAAATGAAATAATGCTGTGTGCATTCTACTGTTATGTCTTATTTCTCTCAACTTTATGTTTTAGAGACATTTTCATGTTAATCTGTAGACCTGTAGTTCATTGATTTTTGTTGCTGTTTAGTTTCTATTCCATGGATGCGTCCTCTTTTATTCTTCCTTGTCTACTGTTGATGAACATTTGTGTTGCTTTTACTATTTTGCTATAAGAAACAATCCTGCTATAAGCATCTGTTACATGTTTCATAATGCAAATATGAAGGACTCTCTAGATTATATGCCCACTAATGGAACTGCTGGATCATAGTCTATGTACAAGTCCAACTTCTTAATTTGATGCCAAATTGTTGTCAAAAGTGGTTGGTCCAATTTACACTGCCATTCCACATCCTTACTAACACTTGCAGTGTGTGATTTCTAAGTTTTGTTATTTTGTTGGTTTAAAGTATATCTTGGGAATTTAATTTTCATTTCTTTGTTGCCAATTAGGTTGTCATATGTTTATTGGCCAACCAGGTCCGGCATGTCTTTTTACTGGCTGTGAGAATTTGGGTGAGTTGCTTTACTTCCTGGATCTCTTCTTCTTCATCAGTAGAAGGAGGATAATATTACACACCATACAAGATATTGCCCTTTAGAGAGAAGGACTTACCATTGTTAAAATGACATTGATTTAGCTTACTTTTGGCTATTACTTAGACCAGTGTTGCTCCTGGGGACAGGTCACTGGGGAGAATATGGAAGTACTCTGAGAAGCCTGGGAGAAAAGAGAGGGCTAAATCAGCTGGTAAAACAAACAGACAAACACAAGACAACAACAAACAACAAACAAAACCCCTAAAGTTCATTGTTCTAGTTAAGGTAACTTTGACAGCTTTAAAAAACAAACCTCAAATTTCAGTGGCTTAACAAAATAGTTTCTTATTCCTACATTTTCACTTAGGAAACTGCTTTTGTCCACCTGCTGATTTAGGAAACCTGTTCCTACCACATGGCTCTACTGTGCCCTTGGGCCAGGGAGTCCCATGCTTCCTGTCTGCAGCAGAGGAAATAGAGCTTCAGGAGGTTCTAACACTCACCCACTTCTTAAAATTTCCTTCTTTGAAAGGAAACCTCTATTCTGATCACATCCTTTCAGTTAGATCTAGTCACATGGCCTCATGCAAGGGGACATCAAATTGTTGTTGCTGGCTTGGGCTGCCATCTGCCAGCAACAACAGCACATTATGAAAGGGAAACCACAGTTATACACCATGTTAACCCATCTTTCCATCCCTCTCCATCATTGTGAAGATAAAGTCAAATGGCATTGTGTGTGATCCCACCATCTCATCCCCACTTAGGCATTATGATTTCCCTGTTAATGTTGATTCTCATCTTAATGTTTTTTATTTTATTTTATTTTATTATTTTATTTTTTACACTTCTACTGAGTTATAATTGACATACAGCATTGTGTACGTTTAAGGTGTACAATGTGTTGATTTAATACACTTATATATCACAAGATGTTTAACACTGTAGCTTTAGCTAATGCCTCTATCACCTCACGTAATTTCTAATTCTGTTTTGTGGTGAGAATGTTTAAGATCTACTCTCTTGGCAACTTTCAAGTATATGACACAGAACTGTTAACTATAATCACCATGCTGTACATTAGAGCCCTCAAATTTATTCATCTTATAATTGGAAGTTTATACTCTTTGACCAACATCTCCACATTTCCCCTGTTCTTAGCCCACAATTCTACTCTCTAAGATTTTTGCTTTTTTAGATTCCACATTATTAGTGATATAATACATTATTTGTCTTTATCTGGCTTATCTCACTTAGCCCTCAAGTTCTATCTATGTTGTTGCCAATAGTAAGATTTTCTTCTTTCTCATGGCCGAATAATATTTCATCAGACGATATCTTCTTTATACATTCATCCATTGATAGACACTTAGGTTGTTTCCATACCTTGGCTATTGTGAATACTACTTCAGTAAATGTGGGAGTGCAGATATGTTTCTAATAGCCTGTCTTCACTTCCCTTGAATAAATGTCCAGAAGTGAGATTGCTGGATCATATGGTAGTTAATTTTTAACTTTTTGAGGAACCTCCCTACTTTATCCATAGTAGATGAATCAATTTACATTCCCACTAACAGTGAACAACTCTTCCCTTTTCTTCACATCCTCCCCAACATTTGTTAACTCTTGTCTTCTTGGTGGTAGCCATTCTAACAGGTGTGAAGTGATATCTTATTGTGGTTTGGATTTGCATTTCCCTGATGATTAGTGATGTTGAACAATCTTTCATGTACATATTGGCCATCTGGATGCCTTCTTTGGAAAAATGTGTATTCAGGTCCTCTGACCATTTTTTTTAAGTAGGATTTTTTTTCTCTATGAGTTTTTATATGTTTTGGATATTAACATCTTATCAGATATGTGTTTTGCAAATAGTTTTTCACATTCCATAGGTTGCCTCTTCATTTTGTTTATTGTTTCTTTTTCTGTCCAGAAGCTTTTTAGCTTGGTGTAGTCCCACTTATGAATTTTTGCTTTTTTACTTGTGCTTTTGGTGCAACATCTAGAAAATCATCGCCAAGATCAATGTCAAGGAACTTTTTCCCAGTGTTTACTTCTAGGAGTTTTGCTGTTTCAGGTCTTATGCTTAAGTCTTTAATTCATTTTCAGCTAATTTTTGTGAGTGGTGCAAGATAGGGGATCCAATTTCATTCTCCCACATGTGATTATCCAGTTTTCCCAACACCATTTATTGAAGAGATGTAATTCTTTTCCTGTTGAGTATTCTTGGTTACCTTGTAAAACATTAGTTGACCATATATGTGAAGGTTTATTTCTAGGACTTTGATTCTATTCCATAACTCTGTGTGTCTATTTTTATGCCAGTACTATATTGTTTTGATGACTCTAGCTTAGTAGTATAGTTTGAAATCAGGGAGTGTGATGCCCTCGATTTTATTTTTTCTCAGGAATGCTTTGGCTACTTGGGATGTTTTGTGATTTCATACAAATTTTAGGATGATTTTTCTCTATTTCTGTGGAAAAAAATGCCACTGGAATTTCAATAGGGATTATACTGAATCTATAGATGGCTTTGGGTAATGTGGATATTTTAACAATATTAATTCTTCTGATCTGTGCACATGAGATTTATTTATTTCATTTATTTGTGTCTTCTTCAATGTGTTTCATCAAAGTCATATTTTTTAATGTATAGATCTTTCACTTCTTTGCTTAAAATAATTCCTAAGTATTTTGTTGTTTTGATGCCATAGTGAATGGGATACTTTTTCTTTTCAGATGTATATAGATATGCAGCTGATTCTGTATATTGATTTTGCATCCTGCAACTTTACTGAGTTTATTGATTAGTTCTAATAGCTTTTTGGTGGAGTCTTTATGTATACATACACACACACACACACACACACACATTCATAACATATGCAAACAAAGACAATTTCACTTCTTCCTTTTGGATTTGGCTACCTTTTACTTCTTTTTCTTGCCCAATTGCTCTGGCTAGGACTTTTAGTACTATACTGAATAGGAGTGGTGACGGTGGGCACCCTTGTCTTTCCCCATCTTAGAGGAAAAGCTTTCAACCTTTCACTGTTGAGTCATGTTAGCCATGGACTTGTTATAAATGGGTTTTGTTGTATTGAGGTGTGTTCCTTATATACCCGATTTGTTGAGCATTTTTATCATGGAAGGATGTTATGGTTTGTTAAATGCTTTTTCTACATCGATTGAGATAATCATACGATTTTTATCTTTTATTCTATTAATATGGTTTATCACATTTATTGATGTATGTTGAACCATTCCTGCATTCCAGGGGTAAATCTCACTTGATAATGGTGTATGCTGTTGAATTCAGTTTCCTAATACATTGTTGCTAATTTTTGCATTTATAGTCATCAAGGATATTAGCCTGTAGTTTTCTTTTCTTGTAGTGTCCTTATCTGGTTTTGGGATTAGGGTAATGCTGGCCTTATAGCATGAGTTTGAGAGTATTTCCTGCTCTTCCATTTTTTGGAAGAGTTGAGAAGAATTGGTGTTAACTCTTCTTTAAATGTTTGGTGAAACAGCAAAACTATCTGGTCCTGGGACTTTCTTCGTTGGGAGGATTTTGCTTACCGATTCAATCTTCCTACTCACTATTGGTCTATTCAGATATTCTATTTCTTCATGATTCAGTCTTGGTAGGTTATATGTTTCTAAAAATTTATCCATTTCTTCTAGACTATCTAATTTCTTGGCATATAATTTATTCAAGTAGTCTCTTGTGATCCTTTGTATTTTTGTGGTACCAGTTGTAATATCATCTTCTTCATTTATAATTTTATTTATTTGAGTCTTCTCTTCCTCTTTTTTTATAGTTTGGATAAAGGGTTTTTTTTTTAATCTTTTCCAAAAATACAGTTCTTAGTTTTGTTGATCGTTCTTTCTTTCCTTCTTCCTTCCCTTCCCTTCTCTTCTTTTCCTTTCTTTTCCCTTTCCTTTTTCTATTTCATTTATTTCCTCTCTGACCTTCATTATTTCCTTCCTTCTTCTAACTTTAGGCTTAGTTCATTTTTCTTTTCTGATTCCCTAAAGTGTTAGGTTTAGGGTAGATTAGGTTGCTTATTTGAGATCTTTTTGTGTGTTTGTTTTTCATTAATATAAACATTTATTGCTCTAAACATCCCACTGAGCACTGCTTTTGCTACATCCCATATGTTTTGATATGTTGAGTTTCCATTTTTGTTTGCATTAAGATATTTTTTGATTCCCCCTTTTTATTTCTCTTTTGATCCATTGGTTGTTTCAGAGTGTGTTATTTCATTTCCATATATTTCTGAATTTTCCAGATTTCCTCCTGTTACTGATTTCTTGTTTCATACCATTGTGGTGAAAAAAGATACTTGGTATGATTTCTGTTTTTTAAAATTTTCTGCATGGAGCACTGGGTGTTATACGCAGACAATGAATCATGGAACACTACATCAAAAACTAATAATGTAGTATATGGTGATTAACATAACATAATAAAAATAAATAAATAAAATAAAATTTTCTGAGACTCATTTTGCAACTCATCATATGATCTACCCTGGGGTATGTTCCATGTGTGCTTGAGAAGAACATGTATTCTAGTGCTGTTGAATAGGTATTCTGTATATGTCTTTGAGGTCCATTTGATCTTAAGTATAGTTCAAGTCCATTTCCTTATTGATTTTATGTCTGGATGGTCTATCTACTGTTGAAAGTGAGGTATTGATGTTCTTTATTATTATTATATTGTTGTCTATTTCTATTTCAGATCTTAGTATTTGTTTAATATGTTTAGATGCTCTGATGTTGCCATGCATGTATATTTGTAATTGTTGTATCTTGTTGATGAATTGATCCTTTTATCATTGTATAATGATCTTCCTTACCTCATTATTGTTTGTTGTTGTTTGTCTTAAAATCTCTTTTGTTTGATATGGGTATAGCTATCAGTGCTTTATTTTGGTTTTCACTTGCATGACATTATCTTTTTCTGTTCCTTCGCTTTGAACCTATGTGTTTCTTTAGAGCTGACAAGAGTCTTTACAGGCAGCATAGAGTTGGGTCTGGTATTTTATCCATCTAGCCACTTTGGCACGATTATCACTGAGCCCTATATTTTCTGGTGGTGGTTCACAAACTTCAACTTTATGGTATAGCACTGGAGACTTCTGCTGTAATCCAACAGAGGAGAGCATTGTGGAAATCTTGCCCTGCTGCCTGGTTGGTGCAAGGACCTTCTAACAGGCCGTGTAGAGCTCTGAGGTCTGTTGTGTATGGCTACTTCAACAAATCCATGAAGGAGGAATGGCAAAACCTGAAAACAGGTGCAGAAGTGGTAAGAAGAGAGGGAGTACTACTGTCTGGGCAAGGACGACTACCCCATTTGGTGAGGTGAAGGCTGGTTAGGGGACCACCATCACGTACATGCTCTGTCTGGCCTTCAAGATTGGAGCCAGCTGTAAACTATAGGATGGAGGACAGGTCCAAGAGGTAGGGGGGTAGGAATCTTGGGGAAGGACCCAATACCTCAGGCGACAGGCTTTAGTGAGGCGTGTTTCATCTCCCCTATGGAACTGATTGTTATGTTCTCTGAGCCCGGATAGTACTTTTCACACATTTCTAGTATGGGATTACTGCATCACCTTGGAATTATTTGGGGCCCCTTCACCCCTATATTATTAATTTTCAATGACGAGGACAGTGTAATTTCATCTCTGAGACTCACCTTTCTCTATACCACCTTTTACTCTATCCCTTATCTCAAATCTAGGGATTGGCATATCATGGACCTTAAAAATGTATTGAGTGGATGAGTGGATTGTTCATTTCACTTTTGAGTAACCAGAAACAACTAGTCTGCATTTTTTGACCCGAGTCACCAATTTCTTTTCTGTAGGCACCTTTTCAGAATTTATTTCATTTGAGACTTGTTCGGGAAATGCGAAAGTTAGGACCTTAGAAATCTGTACTTCCTTAGGATTTCAAGCAAAGAGGTTTTAATCTTTTCTCTTTGAACAAGACAGCACCAGACAATGGACTGGCTTTGAGAGGAGAGAGAAAATCAAATCCTCTCTTATTCAGCCATTAACATGTTTTTGACTATAAACATAGCATCTCCTGAAGAGAAGGCAGCTGTGGAGGTTGGGACAAATTATTGAAAATGGAAATAGTTAGCAGAAATCTTGATGGAGAACGACACCATTTCTGTGTCTGTTAGTGAATGTGCAGGGCAGTGTGCTGTGAGGTGGGCGATTTGCACTAACAGGAGTGCTAATATGATGTATTAAATGTCAGCCCAGCATTGCTGGGTGTGTGTATCTCTCCTGTGGTACTGCCTGTTTATGCTTATTCAGCCCTTTGAATAATTTAACACATTTCATACTCTAAATTACTCTCAGCAATTTGATGGGGGTTCTGGCAGTTTACTTGAAATGCTCAGTGTTAGGTCAACATAGGGTCCCAGCTTCTGCTAAATAGAAGTACTCTGCCTACTTAGTAAAACATAATTAGTTTTCTCCATGGATCTCCTGGAGGTTGGGGTGGGGTGGAAGAGGAGGTGGGGGGAGCCAGGAGGTAGACACTGCATGTGTTCATTCGATTGTCAGTCCAGAAAATGCCAGGGATGCAAAGGTTAAAAATTTAATGGGGCAGGAAGCTGGCCTTCAGAAGAAGGAAAAGTTAAAGGGCATGGGAAAACAGGTTGAGTGTGCGGCACAAATGGGTATGCATGATAAATTACCCTCATTTAGTCAATCCTGACAGTGGCTGGATTCCCCCTTCCATTTAATCTTGATATAAAAGTGGCTGGTCCTAAGCAAGACTGGCCACAGTGGTGTGGGCAAGTGCTGTGGGGTGCAGTAATTTGTACAAGTGAAACAGTGAGCTTCTATCCGATCGGGACCCTCTTCATTACCTACTGCTGTCCTCAGTTTACCCGTGTGTAAGCTGCAATGATGATGCAAAATCCCACAATTCTTATTTTCCCTGCTCCCCGTGGAACCACAATTTCCATGCACATAAAGAACTAAATTTGGCTTAGAGCTGGAGGGACACGGGTTTCTTTAATGTCCTAAGAGTCTGGTTTTAAGAAGTATCCTTCCCTTCACCCTTTTCTCCCTCTCTCTTCTGAGACATCCAGGATGGAAAGAGCATGGACTTTGTGAGAGGTGAGCGTTTTCAGTTAGGACTTAAAATCTTACCTCTGATGATGCATCACCTTGAGTGAATTCCCAAGTATTCTAATGACCCCGGCCAGCCAATGTGGCAGGAAGATGATGATGCAAGAGACCAGGGGCTCAGCTCTTTGTTATGTGACAGCAGGACTCTGATTGACTGTACCGTCTGGGTTTGAACTCCTCCACTACTCTCTGGATATGCTGAAAAATCTTCTTGGGGATTTGAAGAATCTAACACATACCGAGACTCCAGAATGAGGTGTTCGCTTATCATCCATTTTTGCCCCCTTTGAAGTAGTCTGAGCCTGCATTATAACCTTAGGTCAAAACTATTTGGGGTGGTGGAAACTCATGATAAACACATGCTTTTGAAGGTTAGAATGCCATCAGTTTAAGAACATCAGATTAACCTTTTTATTTAAAAATTAAAAAAAAAAAGCTCCAAAGTGGTAGGAGGACCAAGTGTGTGTCTATACTTACATGCATGCATTCAAAATACTTAGACATAAAAATAGAAATGTTTGCACACCAAAATATATAGACATCTATTTAAACTATTTTGTTTAAGAAATTAATGATATTTTGAATCACTAGCAGTCTTTTAAAAAACCTGTGTATTTGTCATCCTTTGCTACAAAAGAAAAACATTCCATCCTTTATCTGAAAATCTGTTTTATTTCTAACAAGAAAGGGAACAACTATATTTTCTTTGAAATAAAGTCACTGAAGAGTACCATCTCATGGAGTCAGCCTCTTGAATAACCATCACTACATATATTTATGGAATATCTTCAAAATGTAAAAACACTCCCTTTGCTTGTATGATTACTTTGTCTTTTCATGAAAGCTTTATGCCTTTGTTCTCCTTTTTGGGCAAAGAGGTACATTGGATGTATAATATTCATTTGTTCCATTAACTTTATTTAGAATGACAGCCACATTTTTTTCTCAATAAATACACTACACTCATTAGAAAATTATATCTATAGGGGGCGCCTGGGTGGCTCAGTCAGTTAAACATCTGCCTTCAGCTAAGGTCATGATCTCGGGGTCCTGGGATCGAGCCCTCCTGCATTGGGTTCCCTGCTCAGTGGTGAGCCTGCTTCTCCCTCTCCGCCCCCCCCACCTACTTGCTCTCTCTCTTTCTCTCTCTCTCAAATCAATAAATAAAAATCATTAAAAAAAAAAAAAAGAAAAATTCTATCTATATTGTAACGTTCATTTGGGATATTTTTCTTCCCAAGTAGAAGAAAGTTGCCTGAGTAGGTCTATCATCAAAAAGAACACTTTTAAATTCCCCCTTCAGATTTCTATAAAACCATTGTTTAGTGGACACATGGCAAGCTATTTTACCAGCTGCCTCTACTACAATGGGCCCCTCCCCTCAGCCCAGCGCAGGAAAAATCTAGTTACGATCGAGCTGAGTTTTTCCCCATTGGGTGTCGGTAACAGTGGTGGTGTCATCAGCAGGGGATTGACAAGCTTGCAGCTGTGTTTAATGCACAGAGGGTTCTGGGACCTTCAGTCTGTGAAGAGGGTGCATTTGCAAGATTTATTCTGCAGGGAAACTGAACATCTGGGCCTCAAACACCCAGAGGGCAGATAGACGAAGTCTGAAGGTAGCACTTCCCAGCACCCATAATCCCACTTGAATGCACAAGTACATTTGGTTTGTAGCATTTCGGTTGCTAGCAGGTATTAGTGTCCTTAACTTTTAGCTCATTCTCTCAAAGATGATTTTTCACCAAGGGTCAAGGTGTCCATTCACGCGAATGTGAGTTTATATACCTTTTGCCTGTAAACAATAGATTTTCCACATGGAAAGAAAGGGCAAATACAATTTGCTGTCAGTTTTGACTCTGTGGAAAGATGCAGCACGTCATCTCTATTATTTTTCCTGCAGTTTGTGGGTGACCGTTGCTAGGTAATGCCTTTTCCACCAGGCATCAGGGATCTAATGGGAGGGCTTGGAGACTAGGTTCCATTATATAATTAGCCCTCGATGTGTTCCAGAATCTCACCTATCCCGGTGCAGGTGAGAGAAAAATGTCCTGGGCCAGTCCTTGGGAATAGTTGTGAGGAGCATGGAGTGATTGCACAGAATTAAAAAGGAGCTGATTCCTGATAACTCAGCCCCTGGTAGTTTAATGCGAATATCCACCGGAGTTATTTTCTTGAGGATTTGCAGCTGGAGTAAAATACAGACGTGTCAGAAGCACCTGTAGAAATGGTCAAGCTCTGTGGCACCCTCATTCCATGAATACATTGTCCTTGGAAAGTGGAGATTTCACAGAAGGCAAACAAACAGACCGCCCATGACCTCAGGGAACTCAGGTTGTACCAAGGCGTGCGTGCACAAAGGAGAAGCTGAATGGAGAAGTAGCACCCACTACTGTTGTTTTTAGGGGTGTCCGCAGGGAGTAAAAGGGAGAATGGGGGCTTTTCCTTCTTTTTCTTTTTCTTTTTCTTTTCCTTGAGAGGCTCAAAAGGTTTTTTCTGATGAGCTGGTATTAGAGCCAATCTTCTGACCCATGGTTGGAGATTTGGTATGTAAGTGGTTCTTAGTAGCAGGATGTTTGATATAATGTTATTTCCCATCTTTTATTTGGCTTGAGCATAATGGGCTGGTTTGGTGCTTACCGTGTATGATATAAAAGGAAAACAAAATATACTCATATGATAGAACATCTTGGTCATTCATCTCATCTGGCAGGGATGGATAAGATTATTGAGATTAATTGAATTTACTCCAACTCCCAAGATCTGAAGAGTGAAATGAGTTAGTTGCCCAGAGTTGCCAGAGTTATTGGCTATGAGCTGTTGCCTACAATAAGCAACAGATCAACAGTATGAGGTATTATTGGAGGCCTGCTGCCTTCACCTATGTTTCTAATGATTTCACCTGGTTCAGAGATCCTGTGTAAACACTGTTTGTGAGGAGGAATTATTCCATGTGAAGATATCAAAGCACGGCATTATTTTTTATTCAGCTAACAAGTATGCAAATTCACCTCTTTGAACCACTTAAGGAGGGCAGAGAGTATTAGCAAATCTATCCTGGCTGAAGCATAAATTGAGGGAAGGGCCAAGATGAAGCTTAGAGGAAATTTCCGTGTGCTAAGTGAAACGCATTCTTCAGGATGCAGAGAACATGGGTGAGGTTGAAAGCAGGGGCGCCATTCTGGGTGGAGGGAGGGAGACTGGGACCTGTGCTTTAAGTTTTTATTTATCAGTGTCCCACCTCACAGCTACACCCAAAGGAGTGGATATATATAACCTCAGGAAAGTCCCACTCAACTGGAGTAGCCCCCAGGATAATTTTCACCTTAGGGCTCATCGGGAGTGACTTGGATGGCTTCTCTCAGAGAACCCCCTGCTTGCCTTTTGCCAACACTCAGCACTAGAGTACCATACAGTTGCTTTTAGATCCCTATGTATTTCTCATGTTCTCTATTTTTTTTTTTTTTTTGGTTCTTTGAATAGAAGGAGCTCTTTTCATAGCTGCAAAAAATGCTTTAAGATATTTGGGAGAGCATGTGCCCCAGGCTTTGTCTACCCTCACCTAATAGGCTGAGCCCTAGGGTTGGCTCCATACCCACTTACCTATGCTCTTCTTGCCTGAGTTGCCCCAGGATGACCACATGACACAGTAACAGCCAATGAGATGTAAGTGGAAGTCCCAGAGGACTATGTCTCTTCCCAAATAGTAAAGGCAACGAACGTCTGTTCAGATAAAGCTATTTGACTGGGAAATGCAGAAGCCATCTTGCTACCTGGAGTGTCAAGCATGATAACAAAGTACAACTTTACAAGGAGCAGAGCAGAGTGGTGGGAAGAATTTGTGAGTCTTATAGGTTATTGAGTTACCATATCAAGCCTATACTCAACCTTCTTAAATGTGAGATAAATACACCTCTTCCTTTAATTTTTCCTCTCATTTTTAGTAAATGTTCATACTCTTATTTAATCCAGTGGTTTTCAAACATTAGCATGCATCAGAATCATCTGGAGAGCTGGGAAAAATACAGAGCTCTGGGTTCAGGATTTCTGATTCAGTAGGTCTGGGTGGGGTTGCAAATCTGCATTTCTAACAAGTTCTAACAAGTTCCCAGGCAATACTAATACTGTCCTAGAACCATAGTTTAAGAACTTTTGGTTTAGGCTAATGATTCTATTCCTTTAAAAAAAAAGATTTTATTTATTTATTTGAGAGTGTGAGAGAGAAGGAGCAGTGGGGAGGGGCAGAGGGAAAGAGAGAGAGAGAGAGAAGCAGTCTCCCCATTGAGCAGGGAGCCCTACTCAGGACTCCATCCCAGGACCCGGAGACATGACCCAAGCCGAAGGCAGACACTTAATAGACTGAGCCATGCAGACGCCCTTCATGATTCTATTCCTTTTCTGAGCCACTTTGCATGGCAATGGCACGTGTCAGAATCATGAATTGTTAGTGACAGATAGTGCAAAGCATCCAATCCAGGGATTTCCAACGTGTGCAATCTTGAAGGGTACCCCATGTTGAAGGTAGACAGGAGACCAGCTGGGCAGGGCTTGGCACATCTATCCCTGCTTCCAATGAGAATCATTCTGATTTGTTTTGTATGTTCACTCAAACTTTGAAAGTCATTGGCTGGATTCAACCCCCTCAATTTACTTGTAAGGTGAGAGCTGTCACTGTGTTCTCCTCCTCTGACTATTGTCTCCTAACACCCAACTGGATTTCCTTCGGGTGCACCATACTGACGGCCTATCACGGTAGCACTGTTTCTAGCCTCTGTCAGTCTCAGTGGTCATGTGTGTTATAAAAAGACTTAACGACAGTTACGGTGATTTTTGGATTACACAGAATAGATGCAGAATACCTAGATGTAGGTGCCTAAAACTTTACCTCCCATTTGATAGACAGCAATATGTTCATTAAGACTGGATCGCATTGCCTCATTCACAAGAACAGTTCTGGAGCTGCTCTGAAGGTGCTGGAAATTTGATTTGGGGTGAGTGCCCGTGTGGTAGCAGGTTCCTGGAAGTGCCCTGGGCGATGCTTTGTGAAGCTTCAAGTACAGGCTGAATTGATTTATGTTTAATCCTAAAATCATATTGGGCACTTCTCTTTAAGATAGGGTGTTATCACTGTGATTCTTAAAACATGTAACAGTAGGCATGGCTGAAAAGTCCAATCATCGTAGATGCAGATCAGTATTTGTACCTGTACAGATTGTATAAGCAGAACATGAACGCTGGTTATGCTGGAGGGTAATGTAAGAGGTACAAAACAACTTCGGTGCCAGTTCTAGAACGGTCACAAATTTGCTGTGTTACTTTGGACAAGCCGCTTTCCCTCTCTGAGCTTCAGTATCTTTATTTGAAAGGGAGGAATTGCTTCAGACTACTTAAACTTTCTCAACTCTCTAATCCATGACTTTAGAGTTCCCTCTAAAGATAATGGGGAATAGGACTGAGTTACGAGGCTGAGACTAGCATTAAAACCAGCAAATGCGCGTTTTCCTGGCATGTGGGGAATTGGTTGTGAACTCCTGGGAATTCCTAACTAACCTAAATATGGTATCTTTCTGTTTGCATGACAGGAGGTTTCGTCTATGACTTTCCTTCAGTCCGCATCCACAAAGCTTTCTGTAAGATCTCATTCCACCATTGAACAAGATGCTAACAGAAAAAAGATACCCCGTTAGTCAACACTCATAATTATCCCTACTGTTAATCAACAAATCTTAATATGTATTGAAAAACAGCATTTCATAAATATCAGATGTTCTGTTGCCTCTCTTCAGCATGTGCTGGGTGAATAGAGACATTTAAACAATCGTTAAAACTGTTGCTATTTTAAAGCCAGCAACAGCAAATTGGGATGCTATTTATTTGTTAAAAATCCCAAATAAATTAAACCCCTCTTTCTTCATTATCCCTCTGCTAAATGTGTCTGGGCACCCACCATTGGCATAAAGTCTGATGCAGTGTATGCAGAAACTTCCAGCAAATATTGACAAATATTTCAAGAACTAAGTTTATAAAATCCCAGTCACATCGTGTATGCTTCATTAATTTAAATCCAAACCATTAGCTCTATTAGATCCCTACGTACAGTGGTAGGGAAATATTGCCGCATATAAATGAACATTTTTCATAGCAATGGGACATATAGTATAGCTGTAATTCATTAAACAACTTCCCCAGTATCCAATAACATGATCCCTCCTCTTTATCATGTGTATTCCAACAATCCAAGAGCACTTTGTGAACATGGTGTTTATCTTTGAGGTTAACCACAAGATGCAAAGTCTAAGGAGGTTTAAGAGCCTGTGCAAAGCCCACTCTATCTCTTGCAATACCACATGTGATGTAGCCTTTTCCTTTTTGGCATCCTTCACGGGTGAGATGAAATAGCGATGGAGCATTTGTCACATGCGTGAATTGTGAAATCAAACAAAGGTACAAGAGCGCTTGAGGATTCCATGAGATCTTAATGCATTTTTGTGTTGGAAAACATCTAAAATAAGCAAGAGTAAAGGAGAAGCCATAGTAGACACCTAGAGATATGATTGAATTTGTAGCAGGCTGGTTAAAATTATGAACTCTTGAACTAAATGCTTTGAAATCCAGTTACACCATGTGTTACTTAGGTAATTGTGGGCAGGTTGACTTTTCTGAGCCTTAGTTCCTCGTGTAGAAATGGAAAAAAAAAATAACAGTTCTTACCTAATGATAACTATGAGGATTAAACAAGATAATACATGTAATGCATTTAGAAGAATCCCTGGTGTGTAGGAAGTGAGCGCTAAGTGTTGCCGATCATTATTTGCTGTTTCAGCAGACACTAAAAGCATCACTGTAATTAAATGGATTTTATAAAATTTTTGAAAGTAAAAAAAAGTTATCATCAAAAGAATTGAGGACTAAGCTAAAAGCCATGATAATTACAAAAGAAAAAACAGAGAAAAGAATTTAGTGGCATATTTGATAAATTCCAGAGCTTATTCTGGACACAGTGCTAAGCTGATTATGCACCCACAATAAGAGACACACTTCTGCCCAATTTAATCTAGAGTAAAAGCCATAAGTTACAATATCAGGAGTAAGAAAGGGAGTGCAATTATAACTATGAAAGTGATTAAGAAAATTATGAAGTCTCATAAAATGGGTGATTATTAGGGAAAATAAAAATGACCAAAATTGATTCTGGGAAAAAATGGATAAACTCGTTCAGGTAATATTTATTTACTAGCAATGAATAAGGCATTCAGCCCAGATGGTTTATTAAGTGAATCCAGAAAACCTTCAAGGAGAAAAGAATTCCTGTTCTATATAAAATATTTCAGTGAGAGGCACCTGGGTAAGCATCAGACTCTTGATTTTGGCTGAGGTTGTGATCTCAGGGTCGTGAGATTAAGCTGCATCAGGCTCTGTGCTCAGTGCAGAGTCTGCTTGAGATTTTCCCTCCCTCTCCCTCTGCCCCTACCACCTCGTGCTCTCTCTCTTAAATAAATACATATATCTTTAAAAAATAAATGAATAAAATATTTGGGTGAGAAAAATGGAGGATAAGTCCTGAAATTCATTTTGTTACATTAACAGAACTTTGTAGCTAAAAAAACCCCCCAAAACAAAAAAACAACATTGCATACTTTTCTATTTCACCATCAATAAAGTTGCAAGTGTTCTAAATCAAATTCTAACAAGATTAAGTTGAAACAATGATGTTTCAACATTAAGAAAGCTATTAATTTATTACATGAATAGGTCAAAGGAGAAAAACATGATTATAACAATGTATTTTGCAATCCATTTGAAATCCAACATCCATTCCTCATAAAATTCTCAAGCTGATTCTAGAACAGTTCCTTCTAAATATGACTAAAAACAAAAATCAAACCTAAAACCAACCATGAATATGACCAATGTTGAAGAAAACTTTTATATATTCCCATTAAAGTTAGGGGAAAACGTTTTATCTTGTGACATCTAGAGAATGCATACAAAATTTAAAAAATGCATAAAGATAAATATTTTACATACCAAGGAATAAACACAACAACTGAGTGAAAATTATTTTAAGAGTTACTTTATATAATCATTTAAAATATTTCTAAATTATTTTAGAAATTGATTCATATTATGTCCTCCAAATAAATTATACATGGCTTCAGATTTAAGGTTATTAGAGGGCAGTTAAACATAAAGGCACCATTTGAACCAAGAATTGTGCTTGCAGGCATGTACCCAAGAGAAATGGAAACCTGTTCCCACAGAATCTTGTAGGTGAATATCTATAACCACATTATTCTGAATAACAGAAAGGTAACAACCTGAGTGCCCAACAAGTGATGAATGTATAAACAAAATACGGTATAATCCTACAGTGGAATATTATTCAGCCATAAACAGGATGAAGTTATGATGTATGCTACAAAATAGATGAATCATAGAAACAATATGGTAAGTAAAAAAAGCCAAACACAAAAGACTACATATTGTATGATTCCATTTGTGTGAAATGTCCAGAATAGGTAAATTTATAGGAGCAAAAAGTAATAATAATAATTGCCAGAGTTCGGGGTGAAAGGTGAGGGTGGTTGGGTGATAATAGCTAAAGGATATGAGGTTTCTTTTTAGGCTAATAAAAATGTGAGATTGTTTCCAGTGATGGTCTCACAATTCGGGGAATATGTTAAAAACCATTAAATGGTATGATTTATATATTTTTTGGTTTTTTTAACATTTAAATTGTATGATTTACATTTATATTACATAACAGGTCAATAAAAGTGTTATAGGATAAAATGTTAAAAAATTAAATTTAAAAGACAAAATAGGGGCACCTGGGTGGCGCAGTCAGTTAAGCATCCAACTCTTGGTTTTGGCTCAGGTCACGATCTCAGGGTCGTGAGATGGAGCCCCATGTCGGACTCTGTGCTCAGCATGGAGTCTTCTTGAGATTCTCTCTCTCCCTCTCCCTCTTCCCCTCCCCCTGCTTGTTTTCTCTCTCTCTAAAATAAATAAATAAATCTTAAAAAAAAAAAGTATGGGCAAGTCTGAAAAAGAATCAAATAGAACATTCATAAATCAGAAATGAAGAAAAAGAGTATTAATCACCTAAGAATTATAGTTAAAAATTAGGGTCAGCACAAATAAAGTCCAAAAAAGGGAAATGAAGATAGTGGCAGAAAATAATGGTATAAGAAACCAAATAATAGTAACAACAAAGTCAAAACTCACACACACACACACACACACACACACACACACACACACACACACATACACTGGCATGCTTGAATTACCATAATGAACTTCAGAAAGAGAACACCTGTGTGGACCTGTATGCATTGTAGAAATTCAACCAGTTTTATTTACTTCTTTAACAATTTGTTTATTTATTTTAGGGGGGAAGGAAGAGGGAGAGGGAGAGAGAATCTTAAGCAGACAAGCAGACTCCTGCTGAGTGCAGAGCCTGACCAGGGGCTTGATCCACGACCCTGAGATCATGACCGGGGCCGAAATCAAGAGTCAGACACTCAACTGACTGAGTTAGCCAGGTGCCCCAAGAAATTCAACCGGTTTTAAATGCTCTCTCTGCAAAATACTAAAAGCCAAATATTTCCGTGGTAACTTCTACTGAACCAATCCTTATCTTTTTTTTTTTAAAGATTTTATTTATTTATTTGAGAGAGAGAGAGAGAGCATGAGCAGGGGGAGGGGCAGAGGCAAAGGGAGAAGCAGACTCCCCACTGAACAGGGAGCCAGACATGGGACTTGATCCCAGGACCCTGGGATCATGACCTGAGCCAAAGGCAGATGCTTAACTGACTGAGCCACCCAGGCACCCTAAACCAATCCTTATCTTATGCAAATTGTTTAGAGTAGAAAAGAGCAAGATATCCAACTCATTTCATGAAGCTGGTATAATCTTGATACCAAACTGGATAGGGAATATATGAGACAGAAAATTGATAGGTTAATCTCACATCTGTATTAGCATCTCATTTCCAAAATCATAATTAAAAATACATCATAATAAAATTTTATCCAGGAATGCAAATATAAAATGATATTAAAGAACTCACTGATAGAATTTACTTCCTTAATAGATAAAGGAGAAAATTTTTGTTATCATTTCATTAGATGTGTAAACAACATATTTGAAGTTCAACACCTGTTCATGATTTATTGGAAATAAAACTTTGAGAAGTTTTTCTTCTCAAGTTCTTTTGCCTCATAAAGAATATGTCTCAAAGATCTATAGCAAACATCACAACTGATGAAACATTAGAAGCATTTACTCTAAAGTTAAGAACAAGTCAGATAGTTGTTCTTACCGCCTTGTTTTTTGTTTTGTTTTGTTTTTTTACATATTATACTGGGTGTTTCAGACACTGTAATAAAATTAGAAAAGGGGGGCGCCTGGGTGGCTCAGTTGGTTAAGCGACTGCCTTCGGCTCAGGTCATGATCCTGGAGTCCCGGGATCGAGTCCCGCATCGGGCTCCCTGCTCGGCAGGGAGTCTGCTTCTCCCTCTGACCCTCCCCCCTCTCATGCTCACTCTCTCTCTCATTCTCTCTCTCTCAAATAAATAAATAAAATCTTTAAAAAAAATAAAAATAAAATTAGAAAAGGAAATAAAGATTATAAATCCTGGCAAGTAAGATGTTCACATATGATGATTGTCAACTTAGAAGATCCAAGATAATATATATATAAAATATGATCACTCAAAAGAGAATTCAGCAAGTTTACTGAATATGTTGTCAATGTACAAAAGCCAATAGTGTGAGTTTTGCATGAGCAACTATTCAAAAATAAGATTGTTTAAAAAGTAGCATTTATGACACCACTGAGAGCCATAAATGTCAACACATAGAACTAACAAAATGTATACTTGAGACCTTTATGAGGTCTCAATAAATTACGTAGTTTATTGAATATGAATAGAATACCTAAACAAATAGATATACGACGGGTATGGATGGGCATACCCTCTGTGGTAACAATGGCAATCTCCACAAATGCATACCAAGTGATTCCATTCAATATGCCAGCAGAGTTTTATAACATTGGACAAGCTGATTCTAAAATGTTTGATTATTTTGTCCCCTCAGCTCCTGGTTGTCTCAGAAACTCTGATGGCTACAAGCAGGTGTGTGTGTGTGTGTGTATGTGTTTCTGTGCTTTATCCAGCTTTTTTAATTTTAATTTTAATTAAAAAAATTTTTTTTGTTTGTTTTATTTATTTATTCATGAGAGTCAGAGAGAGAGATAGAGAGAGGCAGCGGCAGAGGGAGAAGCAGGCTCCCTGCCTAGCAGGGAGCCCGATGCGGGACTCGATCCCAGGACCCTGGAATTGTGACCTGAGCCGAAGGCAAACGCTTAACCATCTGAGCCACCCAGGTGTCCCTTATCCAGCTTTTTTAGTTGTTTCAGCAGAAGCATTGGTCTGAAGCATCATGCAACCTCATCATAGCTACAAGTGGATGTGCGCCTGAAATATTTTAAATATATACAAATACAGAAGTATAATTATGTAAATTGCTCTTCTGAAAACCTTTCATTGGCTTTTCATTTCACTTGGAATAAAATTGAAAGTGCTTAGCAAAAAAAAATGTTTATGGAAGAATGAAAAGGCAAGAATAACAAACATTTTGAAAATTTTGAAGAAGAATAACGTAAGGAAACTCCCACAATCAAATATCAAGACTCTTCATAAAACTGTTGGGGGTATTTGTACAAGCCAGGCCATTAGATTAGTAGAATAGAATAGAGAACATAGAACCAATATATGTTCGTATATTGACAATGTATTTCACAAATACTAACTTGGTATATAGCAGCGATGGGATAAATTGGCAAACAAAGAATGGGCTTTTCCCAGCATGTGCATGGAAATATAAATGTGCATGATAACCTCTGTGAAGAAGCAAATCAGCAAGGTCAAGTGAAGTTTAAGATGCACACAACCTGTGACCCAGCCGTTCTAATGCAGGTATCTGTGATGGAGGAAACATCATATATGGGATCAGACACATGCACAGAGATACTTGTTAAAAAGCATGATTTCAAATAGCAACTTGTCTGCCCTTTAATAATGAAAGGGATAAGCTATGAGTTGGGATTCATTTATAAAATGGAATATTTCAAACATTTAAGGGACTTAATGATTTATTATTTTGAAACTTATTTTATGGACAGCAGCAGCTGAATAAAATATAGACAGCTCTAAAAGTTTAACAGTAATGATGTACAATTGGTGTCATTATGGTTAATTAAATCTTGTTCTCCTTGTGTCTGTGCATGCGTTGAATTTACTCTAAAGCCTTTGGAAGATGCATGGGCCTGCACACATCTTGGTTTCAGACTTAAGGCCTTCAGAAGCAGGAGAGAAGAAATTTCTGTTGTGAGAAGCCACCCAGTTTGTGGTAATTCATACATTAATTCATACATACATAATTCATACAGAAATGAATACCCTGGCCAAACAGGCAGAAACTCAGTCCTGAATATGCGCTTAGAGAGTGGTGTCTGAGCTCTAACTGGTGGAAATTAAGCCAAAGAAGGAGTTGCTTAGGTCTTTGTCTCACTAGCATGGACTCTGGGAAGAAATAAACCAGTATGGGAATGCCCTGCACAACTGGTTGAAATCACACCATCAAGGGACAGGCAAACCCACAGAGCCAGAAATGGCAGGGAGCAGCCCCCTCTGCCAAACTGAGAATGCCCCCAACTTGACAAGACCTGTGTGTGTGCACAGAAATTTCTAGAAGGAAATAAATCTTACATAGGACAATGGTTGTTGATGGACTCTGAAGAATTGGGAAAGAAGGTGGTTCTTATATCCCCGTGATTTACAATACATAGAACTTTTGCTTACCTTTGTCCGCCCATTTCACATTTTCATTCTTACACACATCCTGGTTAGTGTGGCCATTGGGTTGTTCAGAGGAAAGTTTTGCCCTTGATTCTGAGGGATGTGTGTATGTGTTTTTGCTGAAGAGAGTGATCATTAAGTCAAGGAACATTCCAACCACCTAACTCCAAATTAGTTGAATGGATACCAATCTTAGTCCACAAATCACAGTTTGCCAGATAGAGTACATCTAATTTTTTTTGCATAAATCAACTTTATTTCAACCATAAGCTCCCTGGGCTCTGAGATATCTAATGTCAGTCATTCCTGGAGGATTTTGTCTCCTCCCTTGAATCTATAGTACTGTAATAGGGACAAGCATACAGAATCTTCTGTAATGTCACATGTCAGGGATGCTCATTTATCAGCGATGGGCCCTAGCCACTCTGCTGTTGCCAACAACTTCCTTGCCCCAGCAGAAATGATGTCTTTAGGTTTGCTGATGCTTTCATGTGTGGTGAGGATAAGAAATGCACCACCATTCTCCCTGAGGTATGCCTAGGGCACAGATTTTCATTCTCCAGAGCCCATAGGCCTTTTTTTTTTTTTTTTTTTAAATTTCTCAGTCTTTGGGAGACTCTTTTCAGTAATTAAAATCTTTGCCCAGAGCTGCACCCCCCACACCTCTCTTTCTCAGATACCTAATATAACCGTACTCTGTGGCTGAGATTTTTGGAAAGGAAATGCAGGAATGCTTTCTGTCCCATCTCACACTTCAGCTGAGACAAGGAAACCCAGGGCCTGTGGCCTGCTTGAATCAACCACACGAGAGAGCAAATGCTGTTGCTCTTAACACTGTAACTTTAAAATACAGATCAAAGTTAACATCCTCAGCTTCCCAGCCGTCTCGGTCTCCCCTCTCAGATACACTCATGTGTGTACAATTCATCCTCAGTAGCACAGTGGGCCTGTGTCTGAGCAGAAAGGCAATGGAACTACATCTGTATGGTGCCCCTTATCCCCTATTAAGAGGACGTTTGTGAATGCCAGGGAGTCTCAATGTAGCTTGTCTTCCACTGATCCGGAGAGAGTTTTCCTTAGGTAAAGTTACTAGGTTCGTTTAGCTTCCAAGGAAAAGTTCACTCTGTGACAATGACATTTCTAAAGCTCCATGCTCAGCCGAACTTGACAGCCTCACTCCACACTCACGCATTCAATGATATAATCAATGATAAAAACCTGGGAGACGACGGGATGCTGCAGGAATGCAAAGAAAAGGTCCCCTTCTCTGGTTTAGCCCCCATACTAGACAAGCGCACCCGGATACCATGGGGTGAGAATCTGGGGTGGCACCATTTCAATTTACTTTGTGGGTCTCTGAGGGTAGTCACTCAAAGGAACTGATGAAATGTGACATTTTTCATGAGCTAATATCTTGTCTGGGAAACTAGTTTCATTTTCTTCAATTTTCTTTAACATTCAGGGATATATCGGGTAGCCTTAATCAACGATTTAGCCTTAACTATATTTTTTTGTTGTTAATATCTTCCACATATATGTCTCCGGGGAACACCTCATTCCTGAGGGTCAGCAGTTTACTTGAAATGCCCACCTCGTGTCAATAAGGTGTCTCAGTGCAACATATAAACATCCATCATGAACTAATTTCTCCCCAAATGTCTTACTCCTGTTTTCTTCTTTACTTCAATACAGCACCATCCACCTGATCACTCAAAGTAGAAAATATGTTGCAGATTTCCACTCCATACTCATATTCCTCTATCCATTTTTTGTTAGGTTTGTATTTATCTTTGAGTTTTTTGGGGTTATTTGCTCAATAATGTACAGTAAGAATTCTATTTCACATCACATTACATCCACACACACATCTAAAATAAAAGTTTCACAAAATAATAATAACCCCCACTTTGTGTAGTATGCATTAATAATTGACCATTCTATTCTGCTCTATTCGATTTCACTTCTCTTTCAAGAGCTGGTTGTGCTCCGCTAAATTGATTTCACAAGCTGTTAATGCGTTGCAACCTGCAGTTTGGAAAACAAAGTCAGATGAAGCCACAGAACATGAGCTTTATAAGGAAATAAATGTAAAACCTTTGCTAAAATATGTAATGCCTGGTAGATCCTAGGTTACTATTAATTGCACTTTTAAAGACATTTTTAACCCCTTGGTTTTATTTATGTTATTAATATGTTTCCTTGACTACCCTTCCCCCATTTCTGAATGTTCATCTCATACACATATTTCCAGACATGAATGCCATTTCTCCCATAAGACTCCAAGCGTTTGTTGAATTGGAAGTGATCAGGAAGAAATTGTGTCCTCATGGGAAATCCATATGACTTTCTCCCACCTCTTCCATCCACACAGCACTCTCCACAGCCTGAAAGGTCCATGGGCAGAACTCGGATGGGTTCCTCTGTGTGCCTTTGACAGCTTCTAGTCAGGTCCTTTACAAGATTCAGTGCTTAAGAAAGGCACGTGAGGGGCGCCTGGGTGGCTCAGTCAGTTAGGTGTCCAACTCTTGATTTTGGCTCAGATCATGATCTCAGGGTCATAAGATCCAGCCCCAAGTCAGGCTCTGAGCTGTGTGTGGAGTCTGCTTGAAATTCTCTCTCTTCCTCTGCCCCTTCCCCTGCTCACCCTCTCTCTTTCTCTCTAAATAAATAAATTAATTAAAAAATCTTAAAAAAAAAAAGAAAGGCACTCGAAAGAAAGTATTAATAGGATTGGCAAACTAATGATACACGCTTCCAGTGGGACAAGATAAGGCAATATGACTGTTTCAAACTTGTTTGATCACAAACTCTTAACTCTAAGAGCACTAACTTTCCGAATTAGGGCCACAGATGATACTAAATACGAGTAGAATCAGTACAAGGCTGTTGCTCTTATTGGCAAAATTCCAAGACAAATTAGAAAGATCCCTCAAAACATTGCCTTTAAATTCATTCTTCACGTGATAGGCCATGCGAAAAGGGAAAAGAAAAAAAGAGAAAAAGAGGACACGACAATAAAATCAAGATAGCTGAGTTACATACATGCATATATGTCATTATATATAATTGTATAATGGAATATATAATATGATATGTAACATATATGTAACTTGAGTTACTCCTCCTATTATTAGCATTATGTTTGTCACATATTGAATCATAATTGAGAGCACTGATCTTTAGAAATCTTTATTTGCATAGCCCCTGAAATAGTTTGGTAAAACAATGAGATTTCTGACTCAGTACAAATATGGGCATCTCAGACTTTTCATCTTAAGTTTATTTTATTTTTTCAAAGAATGTATTTATTTGTCAGAGAGAGAGAGCACAAGCGGTGGGGGGGGGGGGCAGCCGGCAGAGGGAGAGGGAGAAGCAGACTCCCCCGCTGAGCAGGAAGTGTGATGTGGAACTCCATCCCAGGACCCTGGGATCATGACCTGAGCTGAAGGCAGATGCTTAACTGACTGATCCACCCAGGTGTCCCATCATCATAAGTTTAAATGGTTTCAGAGGATCGAATTCTGTGGATTTTTACAAATAAAGTGGTATGTCATACTTTTAAATACATCAAACAGGGGTGCTTGGGTGGCTCAGTCGGTCAAGCCTCTGCCTTTGGCTCAGGTCATGATCTTGGGGTCCTGGGATCAAACTCCGTGTCGGGCTCCCTGCTGAGGAGGGAGTCTGCATCTCCTTCTCTCTCTCTTTCTCCCTCTGTCTCTCCCCCTGCTCGTGCTCTCTCTCTCTCTCTCAAGTAAATAAATAAAATCTTAAAAAAAATACATCAAACAAAATCTAAATACTATAACTCACTAACATGAAAATATGCAAACATACTTCTTTAAAAAAACATTTAACAGTTTTTGTTTTTTTTAGAGAGAGAGAGTGCCTGTGCGTGCTTGGGGTGGGGGGAGGGGAGAGGGAGAGAGAAAATCTTAAGCAGGCTCCACTCCCAGTGTGGAACCTGCCTCAGGGATCGATCTCAAGATCCTGGGATCATGGCCTGAGTGGAAATCAAGAGTCAGATACTTAACCTACTGAGCCACCCAGGCACCCCTACATTTAATGATTTTTATGTCTTTCTTTTTCCATCTTGAGCTCCTGTTTTGTTTTATTCTTGCTCCATAGTGTTATCCTAACGTATTATAATTATATATTTAAAAATTCTTTATTAGTCACTCATCATACATATCTACAATAAAATATGCATATATGGTATGTATGCATATATAAAAACATTTTAATATGTTTTGTTTCCTGTGGATGTAACTATTAAAAAACATTTTTTCTTCTGGATTGGGATATTACATTATTGTTAGTACTCAATCTGTAAACAGCATTAAGTCAATTATAAATTCTGACAAGTATTATTTTTTTTTAAAAGATTTTATTTATTTATTTGAGAGAGAGAGAGTGAGAGACAGAGAGCATGAGAGGGGGGGAGGGTCAGAGGGAGAAGCAGATTCCCTACTGAGCAGGGAACCAGATGTGGGACTCGATCCCGGGACTCCAGGATCATGACCTGAGCCAAAGGCAGTCGCTTAACCAACTGAGCCACCCAGGCGCCCTAAATTCTGACAATTATTAAATATAAATGAAATGTTATTGGAATTCTGTTTCTTAATAAGGCAAATCATGCCCAGACTCTTTGTAGGCATTAATGAAAGAGAAAGGGGGTGTACTGTCAAGAATTAGTCTATTTGGAGCTAGCATATTATTTTTTTAAAATACGAAGTAGAAATTATTAAACCTTTTATAGGATGAAATGAACTGACAATTGACTGTAGTTCATATAAATATTTAATGGTAATTGTTAAAAATTAGGTTTTACCTCCTACACTGTTGGTGGGAATGCAAGCTTGTGCAACCACTCTGGAAAACAGTATGGAGGTTCCTCAAAAAGTTGAAAATAGAGCTACCATATGATCCAGCAATTGCACTACTGGGTATTTACCCCAAAGATACAAATGTAGGGATCTGAAGGGGTACGTGCACCCTGATGTTTATAGCAGCAATGTCCACAATAGCCAAACTGTGGAAAGAGCCAAGATGTCCATGGACAGATGAATGGATAAAGAAGAGGTGGTATATATATACAATGGAATATTATGCAGCCATCAAAAGGAATGAGATCTTGCCATTTGCAACGACGTGGATGGAACTGGAGGGTGTTAGGCTGAGTGAAATAAGTCAATCAGAGAAATACATGTATCATATGACCTCACTGATATGAGGAATTCTTAATCTCAGGAAACAAACTGAGGGTTGCTGGAGTGGGGGTGGGGTGGGAGGGATGGGGTGGCTGGGTGATAGACATTGGGGAGGGTATGTGCTATGGTGAGCGCTGTGAATTGTGCAAGACTGTTGAATCACAGATCTGTACCTCTGAAACAAATAATGCAATATATGTTAAGAAAAAAAAAAAGAAGATAGCAGGAGGGGAAGAATGAAGGGGGGGAAATCCGAGGGGGAGATGAACCATGAGAGACGATGGACTCTGAAAAACAAACTGAGGGTTCTAGAGGGGAGGGGGGTGGGAGGATGGGTTAGCCTGGTGATGGGTATTAAAGAGGCATGTTCTGCATGGAGCACTGGGTGTTATGCACAAACAATGAATCATGGAACACTTCATCTAAAACTAATGATGGAATGTATGGGGATTAACATAACAATAAAAAATTAAAAATAAATAAAATAAATAAAAATTCAAAAAAATTAGGTTTTAATAACTCTGAATAACACAAAGGATGTGAAATATATAACATGACATTTTTATCTGAGATTTTATCCAGTGTCTTTTGAAAATTTGGTAGTCCCATAAAATATTTCAGTGACTGTTAAAAGTTTCAATCAGTTACCTACTCTGCTAATGCTGTTTGGAAGGAGCTTGTTTTTCTAGCTCTTGACTTGCCCTAAGGATAAGTATTGAACATAGCTGGGGGGAATTGCTTACATTTAGATATGTGAAAAGTAAAAAGCAATTCTTAGCATTCCAGTTTTCCTGCTGATGCTCTCTTTAATTTACTTTCTTGCAGCTCCTTTGACAAATGCCAAGGAATAGAAGAATCCAAATCTTTGCTGTAGGTTTATGGGTTTATGGTAGCTTGATTATAATCATTATAAGAGGTTTCCCTTTGCTTAACACTTAAAGATTTTCATTCCACGGGACACTGAGCCACACTAAGTTTGGGGGTGGTTGAGTGGATGCCTCTCAGGCAAATTATTTTTTCTAAAGAGGCTACATGGAAGATGATTACTTCAAAACTGATTTCCTTATATCTATCCATAGTCATATGCCTGCTATAAATCCTTCATGCGTTCCATGAGTACCCAGGGAATGTGACTCAAACCAAGCTTTAAGACAAAGGATTCTTCTTAAGGGGTAAATAATTGGTTTTGAGTTATTTCTCCTTTACTATTTTAGGGAGTGGGGGATAATTCTAAAAATGTCTAGGTATGCCCTAGATAAATAGTCCTTAACTTTATGTATTTTCCTGAAGCTCCAAGAAGATCTATGAATCCCTATAACTATGTTCGTATGTGTGTATATCTGCTTTTTGTGGGGCACGGGATTATAGCTTTTATCAGATTCCAAAGTAATGTGTGACCCCAGACAGTTTAAGATTCACTGCCTTAGAATTCTTGTCCTTGACTCCTGTGGAATCTCTAAAACTACATTACAAAAAATATTTTTTTAAGTAAGGTGAAAAAGAATAGTGGACCAGTATGTCAATATTTAAAAAGTAAATATGTGCCCGGTAGGAGAAGCAAAATATTAAGCAAGTAAACTTACATGTTAGAGTCTAAATCTGAAAATCTTTATTAAAGGAAGAAGATACCAGGTTTCACATGGGGAATTTCAAGCAGAAACATGCCTTAAAGAATGCATATGTACCTATTTTAAATATTTTTCTTCAAGCCAACTTCCTGGTTTCTTCTTTGAAAAAAACAAAAACAAAAACAACAAAAAACCAAAAACCTCTTTGTAGAAGACTTAATAATGATAACGCTAACAGCTATGTTTAGTGATCAACTACTATGTTTCATGCACTTTACAAATCTCCCCTCCCAGAGAGCTGCTGCTTTTTAAGGGATGGGACAAAATGGTTCAAAGACTTTGAGTGAGTTGGCCAAGGTCACACAGCCGGGGAGGCCACAAGTCTGAGCTGAGTCCACCTACCTGTGATCCTCTGCTCCATCCCATCATATTTTGGTGGGATGACTGCTGGACACAGCAGCAAGCAGTTCCAGGGACGACAGCCATAAATACTGTTCCAACCTTTCAAATGTCTCTTGAAAAACTTGGAGACCTGGAGCAAAAGGACCAAGGAGTCACAGTGAGTGTCCGCTGTGACCCATCTTTGTCTGAGCGGGGTTGTGCTTTCCCTGTGTACTTATCATTAGGTTTCACTGTCCCTCTATATTTCCTTGGCTTCTTGTACCTGTCAAGGATCCTCCAAATCAAAGGGGCTTTCTTGCATTGACTGCCTTATTTCAGCATGACTGCTGAGTCTCTAAAGAAGATATATTCGACACGAATGAGATTTTTTTCCTCCTCAGGCCTCTCTCCCACATTGAGTTATGTCTCACATTCATTTCTCCCTCTGCTGCAGTATATTATGTCTCCCAAATTCTCATTTGTTTTTTAGACATCTCTACCTGGAGTGTCCAGTCTCTTAAGCTTGTCGTCTTGTTTGTGTTCTACTTGTCTTAAAGCTCTGAGGGATTTTACCTCTTAAAAGCTCAGTCCATGGGCTCACGGGGTCCTAACAGCATGTCTGATCAAAGCACTTGGCCTTCAAATGATTCTAGAAACTTCCTAACCTCTCCTCCTCTGAAGTTAAAATGATGAGTGGAAATCCGTTAGAAGCAGATGTTTTATTTGCATTTTCATTCGTAGCAGCTTAAACTAGTTTGTCTGGGTCATCCGTTTAAATGGGAATTATTCCTAATGAAAGCAAATTTGACTTTGATAAGGTAAGTAGTACCCAATGCGCTATCGGGTGGGTATCCTCTGAGTTCCCGTTCATGTTTTCAAGTTTGAAAATTTGGCCACAAAGTAGTGGTTAAAACCTGTTTTAAATACTCCAATTGGGCTTTAGTCATAGTAGCTTCCCGTTAAGGACTTTGCCTTGTATTTATTTGGGAGCTGTGTGTCACATGCTTAGGGATTTAAAACGTTAATCAAAAGCTTTACTATTTACACAGATTACACAGTTGTGCAGATCTCCTGTGAGATGTGGTACTTCCTATCTAAATGCTCAGCTCCTTGAGGACAGGAGCCACACCTGACTCATATTTATTTCTATTGCACTTAGCCTGGTATATATTAGAGCAGAGATGCTCATGGGCCGAGTGAATGGATGCAGGCTCCCTTCCATAAACTAGAATAATATTCTTGATATACTGTCCACAAGGCATGTACTTTTCCTGTAATGGACACTTTTCCTGTAATGGAGACTGCTCCCCTGCTCTTCACGGAATTTATTGACTGGCTCAGACTCTGGCTCATCTCATCACTAGGAAATGGATATCATCTGTGTGGCATGTAAAGGGAAGCATTTGTAGATGCCCATATTTCCTAAAACCAAGCCTCCCCTCCTAGATAATTGAATCCTCAGAACTCTGATCTGGACTGGGGTCCTTGGAAGGTGACATGTGGAGGAAGGCGGCCAAGAGTATGGCTGGGCCTCTGCTGGGCAGACATCACTGGGAGCTGGTCACTATCTTC
>NC_058411.1:130279561-130402358 GCF_002201575.2 Neomonachus schauinslandi | reverse complement strand
AAGATGAAGAAAATAACTGTCACTCCAAAGCAGTGAGAATTTCTGTTCCTCTAGATGCAGATACTTGAGTTTACCACCGAGGAACCCTCTTTCCTTTAAAAACTGCCTAAGTGAGCTATTTAGTTATATGGACATAAACCCAAACTCCTTTCCTGAGATAAAGACATGGCTCAAAGGAAGGAAAATAACAACAACAACAACAACAAAAACTTCAGAGTGGGAAAGGGCCAGGGTCAACCAGAGGCCAAACAGCTGCTTCTGGAAAACAGTGGGGAGGCCACGGAGGGGCAGAATAGGCTTTGTCTTCCATGTACCCCTCCACCACTCTTGGAGCCCCTTGGTGTAAGGATGGGGAGAGAGCTGTCAGCTGTCAGCCTGACTGATGCTTTGACACCACATTCTAGGGGAACTACTTTGGGTCTTGTAACAAAATATGGTGGAGGCTTGGTGAGAGGACCACTCACCCTGCCTGGGCCCCCAAACTGCTTTGGATCTGCCACCTCAAGGAATGTCCCCTTTGTGAGTATTATGCTCTCAGTACAAACACTGGGCTTGACACTCTTGGTGGCACCATTAGCAGGGGTGATCCTCTTTCAAAGAGCCACTTGGGTAATGGATTGTGACACCTGGGTGCCCATGCAGGAAAAAAAAAATACAGCATGGACTCTGTGTGACAGACATGTGTGGGCTGGTGAGACACCCCTCTAGGGGCTCCAAGACCCTCTGAAGGGGACTGAAACGCAGATAAAAATAACCAATCAGGACAATAATACTAACACTAGGATTAAACAGTCATGCAAGCAAGAAACTGAGCATGCTTAAATAAATGTGATCTCTTATTAATAACCTTGGGCTTCTAGGGAAATTTAAAATGTTATAAACAGACGCTAAGAACTGTTAGGAAGTTACAAGCAAAGATTCTACTGACACGTTTGCTGAAAAATGTGCTGGGGTCAACATAGCAACTGTGAAGAGTTGGCCGGTATCGAATAGATACAGAGAAACAAGTTTCTAATTCTCTGGCAAAAATCATAGGCAACTATGAGATACAACATTTGAGATAAAACAATCAGATGTTTGGGAACCTGCTGTGAGTGACCTGTGAGCAGGTCCAATCCTCCTTCCCGCTCTGAATAGCTTGCTTACCTCACGTGTGGTCCCCACTCCTGGGATCCATCGCAATGTTTTTTGGTTAGTGTCCCAAAGTCATCCTTCTTCTGACCTGATTTCAAGGGCAAAGAATGCCTCTAATTCCAATTTTATGGGTCCTTTGTTCCCAAAATAACCTCTGTAGCTCCGTAGTTGACAGATTATTAATCTTCTTATGTCTTCTAAATGTTTTTGTTTGCTTCTTTTTTTTGTCCCCCTGTGGTGCCTATAATGAAAAGCAACCCATTGTACCTGTATTCTCGTATATGATTGTTTTTACTAGTACTCCTAGTACTACTCCTACCACCACGAGTATCATTGTATCCTTCCTTAGAGGGCCACTCTAGGCAAAATTAGACCAAAACGTGCCTTTGCCTGGGTTCCTTTCTGACCTCTTTTTGTCATAACCTTGTGTCTGCTGCTGAGACACACACGAAGGGAAGCCCACATACCTGTCTAGTTATTGAAAGAATAGCAGGAAAGATAACTTCAAGAGAAGATGAAGAAGGCAGGTGTATACAGTGAAGGTCAAATGTATGTACAGTTTTATTCTGGCTTTTTCTCTGAAATGTGTGTCATGACTATTTCCAACTGTGAGTAGATATTCTTAGATATGACGGTTTTAATGCCCGCATAGTATTCCACTATCTGGATTGACCAGAAGTTCTTTTATTCTTGACATTGAAGGTTAACTCCTTCATATTACCACTGTATTGTTCACTTTAGTTTTTGCATTCTGCTTTCCTTTACAAAAGAGCATGCAAAAAATGCAATAATGTGTTCAATTAATTGTACAAACACCACTTCACCTATATGGATGGCAATATTGTTCAGATTTAGTTGTTGGTCCAGCAAGTAGACATGTATGTTAATGAGGTTATATCTGAAAGTCTAACCAGGCATAGCAAATGTGGCTTAGAGTGCTGTTGATTTATGCATGAAAGTGCATAGTTTTAGAAAGATGCATGCACAAAATTTGAAGAATGTCTGAATGCCACTAACAATCAATTAGGATGATGGGGAATATATATTAAGAAATCAGACCTCTTTTTCAACAATAAAATTAGTCCCCTGGAATTCTGAATATTATTTCAAATAAATGAACAAACATAATTTTGGGTAAAAATTATTCTTGAAAATTGATATTTTTTATTACCTGGATAAATGTCAAACTGTTGTAGAATTTAAAGCAATAATGGATACATTCTAGAACATTCATGGCTATATATTACCATAGATAATTTAAATTAGCTTAATTTAAATTAATTTTTACAATTGTAAGCTCTCTTGGCATGGAATAACCTTTAGAACATGGAAATCAATTGTTTAACTTTCATACAGACATATTTTTGGGAACTTAATTATAAAAGAAAGTAGGAGGTAGATCGTTATGATTCTTTTGATCTGGCCATCATTTCAGCTTTGTGAATGTACAGTTGTATCACCTAAAAATAGCTTAATATATTTTCTTGCAGCATTGCTTCATGCTGAGAAGTTAATGCTGAGTAATACTGAAGTTAGCAATCATCTCTGGTTTGATTTAATATTTTATGGAGATGTAGGCTTTTGGCTTGAAATAAATCTTCATTTTGTCTGACAAAATGAAGAAATGTGACTGGTGGACAATAGTCAACCAATGAACTTAATGCAGTCGAGTGGTAAGAAAACTGGATCAGAAGATCTCTCTTCTCTTTGTTGCCTCCACTGCTAGAAACCTCCTTTTCTGTGGGTTATATTAAGGAATTCTGTTAATCAAGGGAGTTGTATTTTTTTAGATGATGTGCTTCTTAATAACACAGTTGCATAGCTTCTGCTTAGTTCTGTTTAGAGTTCATTTGGTTTTCATTTCCAGAATTCTAACAGAGCTACCAGACAGTCAAGCTCAGGCCCTTCTGTAGAAGCAGTGTATAGACTCACAGAGAGAAAAACACGTACAAGCTAGGTTTACCCAAGGAGTTTACAGCCTCATGGTACCACGGGGCTCCCAAAGGCAAATGTGATGCCCCACCACAGCCCATGCTCCTCCATAGGGCCAGACTGTGAACTTTCCTGGTTTCCTTCACCACTTCTGGTGTTATCACGAGTCTACTCTTTCTCTATTCAACAAGAGCCTCTTGAGAGAACTGGTGTGTTCTGTGCAAGCAGGAGCCACAGGCAGAGTCAGACAACACAGGGAGAAGGTGTTTGAGAAGACACCAGAGAGTCACAGAGTGTGTTCAGGGTAGTGTAGTACTTTTCCTAAAATCTGTGGCAGAGATGGTCCTAGAAGGAGTTCAGAGGAGTGACGCTCAGGCCAAGGAAAACCAATTAGGGGAGCCTTGCCCTGGGAGAGAGGCATTGGTAAAAGTTCTGGGGAAAGGCTCCTGTGAGGAACATTGGTAGTTTGGGGGCTCTTTGGCATCCAATCCCTCTTGTTCTTGGTGCCCTGATACTGCCTTGGTGGACTCCCTCCCTGAGTGTTCCCTTCTGTTGGAAAGCTAAATCCAGATCTCTCTTCTCTTTGTTGCTTCCACTGCTAGAGCCAAAGGATCTTTTCTCACCTCCTCCAGACTGGGTGCAGCCAGGGGCCAGCACATGACTTAGGTCTCCACCAAATACATGTGTGGTCTGAGGGCTCTGACTGTGGAGTTAATGCCCCCAAAAGGGTCACTTGGTGGTCAGATAGGTTGCAGCAGTGGTGGGGGTGTGCACACCAGATGGCTTCTGTGTTGTGACCCTGGGCCCTCTGGAGATCTCCAGGTTCCATCTCATTGTCCACAATTAGCTTCCCAAGCCTTCATTCTTATGAGAGCCCCTTGTAACCTTTCTCATTTAGCTCAAGATAGAGTAGACTTTTGTTACTTGCCACTAAAAACATTTACTAAACCCAAACTGGATTTGGATGAACATAGACGGGAGGATGAATCTTCCAGGTGGTGGAAATAGCATAGCAAGGGCTTGAAGACAGTGGGGCACCTACCAGGCTCAGTGGAGAGAGAGCAAGGGCCAAGACCTGCCTGGGGAGGAGGTTCAATGCCACAGGGAGAAAAGGAAGATAAACTAATGTATATTGGTTGACTGTTGTCTGCCAGTGACATTTCCATAAATTTTCTTAGTTAATGCTCACAATCCTGTGAGGCTCAGAGAGTGAAGAAAGATAAGGAGTTTAGGATTTACCTTTAATCCCCAAGAAACCATGGCAGGGATTTGTAAGACAGTGGGAGAGATTCTTCTGGCCAGAGGGATCTTTCATTCCTTTTCCTGAGTCTACAGAGCTACCTCCTTGACACACGCATCTGCTTTCCCCATGATGTGGCAGGTGGACTGAACAACATATGATTTTAACATGCCTGCTCCTATAAACCTGGTCATAGTTTATTTAGTAGAAACAGACAAATAGCTTTAAGCACTTTACCCAAGTATGAAGCACATGAATTTGACTGGAGTTTATTTTTACCCCAAGGCAGATAGTTTATTATGTCCTGTCTATTGTCTTGAACTGGGTTTCTCAAAAAGAACGTTATGTTCTAAGTCATCATTTTCATAGATCATCATAAATGATTACAGCACCAATCTCAGAATCATCTTAGGGCAGGATCACAGCCCCTTGCGACTAGTGGGAAACCCAATTCCATCCCTTCCTCTTAGAAAATAGGACATAGAGACCACAGACATGATTTGTCAGGGGTACAGAGATGCTTAGTGACAGAATGGGAAAAGGCATATTGCAAATCCTAACTTCTGATCCAGTTCTCTTATACCACTCGACTGTATTAAGTTCAACATAGATTTTATGAGTACAGTAAAATTTTATATCTGACTGGGGCTCCTTGGGATCACCTTCTTCGACAGCCTAAGTAATCAGACTCAAATACATCTTCTGTGAGCCTTGTTCATAGTAGTCACAAAGATCAGAACATTAATCATATTTTCATTTTACATAGATCAGTTAACGTGAGCCTCGTACATCATATTATGCCTAGGATAATATCCTATTAAATATTATCACATTGAAAGGATAGAAAATCCATTTCTCAAATAGCTCACTGTTCCATGGAGGCACCAGGCCCTCCCACAATAAGGCCACTAACACACACAGAGCTCTCAGTTTGTTCTTAATTTTTTTGGAAAGCTGCCCCCGAGTGAGTCTCTTCCCAAGACTCAACAGGGGACTCTCCCACATACTGTCATACTGTAGTGAAACCACCTGTTATTTCTTTTCTTTTCTTTTTTAATTTGTATTTTCTGGTCTCTTCTTCCAACCTGGAAACTCCATTAGGGCAGGAGACATGCTTTGTACCCCCATGATTCCTCAGCATTTAGGACAGTGGAGGACACATAATAGTATTCAGCCAATGCTTTCTGCCCATAAAGGAACTGCGCTCACCAAAAGCCAAAGAACACCGAGAACAAACAACCTGTAAGAGAGTTGAACATTTGCTCCATAATGAAAATGATAGGCTGTAGTAAATACCTTTCTTTTAAACAGTGAAGGATGTTTCCACCCAATGTTACTCAAGAAAGAGCCGGGGGCTAAAGACGATTCTGACCTTTAAAGAAGAGAGAGAGCTTACTTGGTAGCTTGTAGAGAGGTTTCTGATAACTCGTGCAAAGCCCAGTATAAACCCAAGGAAAGTTAGGTTTGTCGGACTCCTCCAACCTTGTGCATGCTCTAGGTGACAATGAAATTGCCACCTACAAGCTCCACATCCCCCTCACTCCCGGATCCATCTTCATCTGTGGGAGGGAATGCTGAAGTGATTCCATGGTCATGCCTTCACCATCACTACCACTTACACACATAGGCACGTGGTGTGGTGAGTCATACATTTCTTGTCAGCTGGATCTCACCGCCGGGGCCATCACACAGTTTTGTCCTCACAGTGCCCTACCCTGACCACTGGCTCCCTTTTTCAGCCCTGAGGTTAGCTTTCCTCTCCCAGCTCTTTGACAGTCCACTTAGACAATGGGCGTTTCTTTTTTGGTTCCTGGGCTCACACGGTTCTCCCTCACCTCCTCTTCCATATTGTGAGTCTTGCTTCCTATGATGGGAAAAGCCTTTCTCTAAGGCTGAATCCACTGATGTATCTATTTCCAAATATCCCTCTTTAAACTTTTGTTGCTTTCTTTGGATTTTCTTGTCTTTCTCTCTAATATTGGACCTGGTTCCCTAACTCAGGCTTGGTAGTTGAGAGTCTATTATCCCCCTGATAGACCTGCCTAAGATCACGTGCCTACTTGCCTAATCTTCACTGAGGATCACCTCTTCATGGCTCCACTGACCTCCATGGTGGCACATCACATGTCTGAACCTCTCAATTCCTGCCCTGTTCTCCTGGGCAAGTCTGGTTTTATGGCTCAGTTTTCCCTACCCCCACCCCCAGCTGCCTGCCATCCCGCTGTATATAACTATGCATGGTCCACTCAATCATGTGCACAATAATCCCAATAGGAGTGGAGTGAAACTCAAGAGAAAAGCTCACATGAGATATTGTAAACGGTCTCTAAAAAGAGTCCTTAAAGGACCCTATTACAGTAATGTAAATATAATAGAAAGTGACCTGGTTTGTCATGAACTTTCAATGCTTTCTGGCTGGATCTCCTCATTTGATCTGTCAGGGCATGGTAATGTTAACTTGCATGTAATGCTTCCCCTAAAAGAGGTTAGGAAGCACTGGATTGGAAATGCCTTTTGACCAAATGGGACATGATGTTGATAGGGGTTGTGTAAGATGTTGTGATGAGAGAGCCCCTAGGAAAACATATGGAAACAAAGAGAAACTAGCTTCTGGCATTAGTAGTAGGCTTGCTTCATGGAAACCAGGAGATGGTATGTGGCAGGGTCTAGACCCTGCCTCCCCGAGAGGGGCTCTGAAGGACAGGTTAGCTGAGCTGACCTTTCATGGCTTGTTGGAAAAACCCAAGCGAAAAGTTTTATTTGACTAACAAATTATGATCATTCTCAAATAATCAGAGCTCTCATTTTGGAATGAACGTGTTTCCTCCTGGAGTTTCTAAGTCAGTAAGGAGCGTGTGTGGTGAAAACTCACTCTCTACAGCACCAATTATGTGATCTGGCACCAAGCGGGACCTAGCTATTCGATGGAAGATGAAGGAGCAGGTGCTAGGAGACCCATGTCCATGCACTGTGGCTTCCATGAGACTTTTTTTTTAACGATTTTATTTTTATTTATCTGACAGAGGGAGAGCAAGAAAGAACAAGTAGGGGGAGCAGCAGAGGGAGAGGGAGAAGCAGACTCCCTGCTGAGCAGGGAGCCCGATGCGGGGCTCGATCCCAGGACCCCGAGATCATGACCTGAGCTGAAGGCAGTCGCTCAACCAACTGAGCCACCCAGGAGCCCCCCATGAAACTTTTTGATGAAACTTTTCATGTGTGGTTTCCAGTTCTTCAGGCTTTCACTTGGAAAAGTATTCTGGGTTAGCACAAAGCTCAGGATTTTGCATATACTCCATTCTATTCAACCCTTGTTCTGAAATTTCACATTAAATTAAAAATGTTCAAGTGACGCTATAAAGGAATAATGTAAGTAAGCATAATTTTTCTTCTTATTGAAGTTTCTCTGGCTCCCCTCTTTGTTAATCCCATGAGCCCTTGATAACTATAATCTCCAATAGCAAAGATTTTGTACGTGATTTTTATGACAGCTCATTGTCAGTGCCCATTTTTCCAAATTTCTGCAGCAATATGGAAAGATTAATGCCTAGCCAGTGCTTTGGCCATGTGTAACAGCTCTCCTGGCTTTAAAAATCTTCCCTGGTAGATCAGCTGCTGGTCCCTGACATTGCCTGATCCTTCTCATTCTTTCTAATGCTCTTGTCCTTCCTCGCTATACATATAAAGAGAGTTGGGGTCTTTTGTGTTCACTTCTCTAACAGTTTTAGAGTCTAAACTTCATTACTCATTCCATTTGCTCCTTTTGTAAAAATAGCAATAATAATAACAATAAGAATACTATGGTAAAGATGACAAGAAATAACAAGAACCAAATGAGCCAAGAACCCAAAGAAGTTCATAGATTAAAAAAAAAAAATCAAAAGAAAAGGCCAGCAATGAAATCCCCACCCTACCCCACATCCGCCCACCTGAATAATTGATTCTCAGCACCCCGTCTTCTTTCCTCTCTTTGCACCCCAACCTTCATCCCCAGTTGTCTTTACCAAGGACTCTACTATCTCGATTCCTTTCTTCACCCTCCCAGCTCATACCATCTTGTTGATTTCAAGGCTTTGGGGAAATGAAAAGTTCTATTATACTGTCTATTGACATCTATAGCAGAGGGCTTCTTGGGTGCCCTTGAATGCCTTTGTGATAGTTCTGGCCTCTCCAAAGTACCATTTTTTAGTGACTCTTGAGTTCAGAGCCCTCACTGGATAGCTTTGAGAACGCAGGCAAACAAGGAGCCATCTCACATATTCCTGGTGTCCCTCTGGTGTCCAAATAATACGTTCAGACCCATATACCTAGAAAATGTTAAACCACATGAGTGTCTTCCATGGTAAATGCCTACTTCTTAACAAAGCACGCATCTGGAGCCTTTCTGCTAATTTCTATGGTACCTCTATAGGTGGCACCAAAGAATACAGCTTCGGGGTGCATCAGACCCTCCACAAGCATCACTACCACCAACCACACAAATAAAATGCCTCAAAACAACAAGAATATCCTTCCTGAGCAAATGAAACTTTCAGCACGTCATCTAGCAGCCTCCAGCTACCTCCAGAGCCAACCATCGGAGTGCAGAAACTACCCGCCCTCTACCACCCTGTGCTGAAATTCCCAAGTCTCAATAGGTGTCTCTTGGCTCTTAAGCACCAGGTGGATTTATGTTTCCTTCCAGGATACATAGTTGTATTCTGTGATCAGAGAAACAGTTGTCACTTGGTCTTTCAATATTGACTTATTTTTCTCATAAGTTCCCATTATTTTAGGTAATGTGCTAGCATAGGTACAGTTTGCCATCCCATACTATTAGGTGGAAAAGAAAGAGAATTATCCTTGATGCTGTGGCATCTCCATGCTAGGTACACATATCAGCTGTGTTCTCAAATATTACATAGGCAGTGGTGGAGGATGGACATGTGAACGTGATTCCATAGAGTCAGGCATGCTGAGGCAGGAACATGCCCAGATGCCAAGGGGGCACCATGGAGGGGCACTCTGCCTGGACAAGGGAAGAAAAAATAGGGTGCCTGCGTGGAAGTCTTCAAAAGGAGTGAAAGCAAAATCAGGTTTCAAAGGATGGAATTTGGAGGATGGGCTTAAAGTGGTTCTTGAAGGGATTTCAAAGAATGAAGAAGGATTCTCCAAGAAGAGAAAGGAGTGAGGGATAAAGAGAAAGGGTGGGTGAAAAATGTGGAATAGTGTCATAGATTTATGGAAGGGCACATGGAGGATAGGCTGAGTGGATTATGCCCCCAAGAGGATTAGGTCAGAGAAGAGACAGGTGGGGATGGGGTGCTGTCATGGATTGGGCAAGGTTTAAGCCCATCGTACCTGGGGAGCCCCTGGGAGGTTTTAAAGAGAGACTTGAATTCATTCGATTTGGTTGTTGGACTTCTCTAACAGAGCTCCCACAAGATCAGAACCTTGCAGTGAGGGTCCTCAGGCAGTGACCAGTCCTGGGTGATGGTTGAGTTCAAGTAGGACCAATGCTGGCTTGAAAGCCATATAGGAAAGCCATAGGAAGATGAGGGGCCTGAGGCTTCCAGGGTGGGGGAGGTCCTTTCAAGAATTCAAGCTTGCATAAGAAGACAACAGAGATTCGTTGGCTCTCGTAATGAATCTTTAATTCATTAAAGATGAATTCTTCCTCTGTAGACTCACTGAAAGCAGGAACTCAAGCTGCCTTATGGGGAATTCTGTCATACTAGTTCCAATTCCGGGGTACTTCTTCAAACCATTTGCCTCTGTGACAACAAAACCCATCTTAAGAAGTCTTCACAGTCCATAGTCCATAGTGGCCACAGCAACGCTGTCACCTCCTTCTACCTCTACCACTATGTCCAACTCCCTCACCTCCACCTCCACTACTCTCCTCTCCATCTCTACCATCACAACCTCCATCCCTCCAATTCAATTTCTACTCTTCCCCATCTCTACCATCACAACCTCCACCCCTCCAATTCGATTTCTACTCCCTCCACCACCAAGACTTCCGCCATAATTATGTCCCGCATTCCACCTAGGCGCCAAGCGTCATTCTAGCTACTGTGAGTACAATGAACAAAGCAGACAGAAATATCTGTTCTTGTGGAACTTATATTCTAAGGGATTCTAGGACATGTTCCAGTAACTCCAGTAGGGAAGTCACAATGGATTTAAGTGGATTAGGGCAAGTATTTTAAATGGTGACATGGGTGTTACTTTGAAATCAAGGTAGACATGACAGTTTGGTTTACGTTATCTTTTATTTTTATTGATTCTCTACTTTCTCGGGTTCTCTAGATCTGGACAGCAGCTGCCATTGCTCTGGGAGTTTCCATTGGCACAAGACAGCTAGCACCTGAGCCTACAGCCTCTATGGTCACAATTCTTTGACCAGCCAAACTGGAGGAAACCATATCTGACAGACTCCTTCCAGAAGACCCAGCATCCCTCCAGACTAGAGGACCACATATCCCGGCTGTATCTTAACGTCACCCCTGAAAGTGCTGTCAGGTTTCTCAATTTCTCTCCCAACACCTTGGACCACAATGACTTGACTTTTCTCCTGCTCCTGGACAGAAGTGGTTTTCTGTGGGAATGGAAACCACTGACCTTATTAACTTGAAAAAAGGGAGAGAGAGAGAGAGAGAGTCAGGTCATTCCAGATTTATTACATAAGTGAGAAAGTCATAAAATCTAATGGTTTGCCATCATTTGGTTCATTCTAGTATCTAGGGGGAATAATTGATATAAAAATTTTCATAACTCTTTAGATTTTTGACACAATTAATTAGTGTCCTTTGTTCATGGAGATAGTCAGGTACCCATTTAGTGATTTAGTGTCATGGAAATGACAAGTGACTAAGAATATTTGGATTTCGAGCCAGGAAAGGGCCTTAGGAAGCACTGGATCTGTGTCCCTCATTTTACAGATGAGTAAACTGAGGTAGAGAGGAAGTAGTTCCATGGCGGAAATAGTGCTCACAAGATGGCAGAGCTTGGGAAGAAGTTGACTTCTAATCCAGCGCTCTTTCATTAATACAGTGAGGTGCCTGAGCCAGATTGGCCAAATGTGACCTTGGGATCCTCTTCCAGGGTATGTGGAAAACAGGCTAGCTGAAGGCAGGGGCTCCTCTTCCAACAGGATGGGGCTCTTACTCCCAGCAGGGGGCAGCAATGTCCTTCTGCCCACGTTCATGTGTGCACAGCCAGCATTCCCCGACCACTGCCAAGTTTGGGGCCCCTTGAGCCAGTCTGCCTAGGGATGAACAACCCACTTCACTTTCCAGAAGCACTTCTTACACTTGTCCTATCAAAAGGGACCCACAAGAGGGAAGGGTCCCTCCACTGGAGCACAGAACCCCACTGGAAAACTAGACAATCAGGGGACCCTGTTTTCTCTTCTTCTGCTAACAGTGACCTATGTAAGCTTTGCCTAATTACGTGTATACTTAGCCCGCTTTATGTGATCTTTTGGAATTTGTCCCCAGCTCTGGTGCCTGACAGGTGGAGAACCAGCTGAGGCCTACCTGGCAAGACACATACTTAACCTCTGACCTTTAATTTTCTAACTGCAGACAAGAATTATATCTGCTCTTAACTACTTAATAGGTCTCTAGAGAAAAATACAAGGCAATCAGCATGTGCTTTACTTATGGGTGAGGCCCTTGAAATGAAAGCATTTTATAATTTCGAGTGTTCAGGTTTTGCTCCTTCATACAAGAAGCTCGCTTGGTGAAAAAGTATCACTTCATTCTCTTGTTAATTCTGGGCTTATTGCACATTCAGTGTTCCATAAAGGTTGACTTGAAAGCTTTCATTTAAAACCCAATTCATATGAATTAGTGTACTACTCAAAATGTCAGGCTGCTAATAGGACATACATAGCAACTGGAAATTGAAATAAGTGCATTTTAATAGAGCTCAGAATTAGGATTTCCTCTATCTGTTTGACGTAGTATCACAATTATAATTGAGGGTAAATTTTTTTTCTGTTGGCATTTAATGACTCTCTATCCAGAATTATCAATCATCTTGAATTTGTTATACCATTTTTCAGATGTAAAATGGCAAAAAAGAAGGAAACCCAAAGCTCTTTAATTATGATACTGATATATAAGATTGTATCGCCCAAGGCAGAAAAAAGGGGGAAAAATTGATGGCTCTAAGACTATCCCATTGATAATTCTACCAAATACCAAGTAAGGTCCCACTGAATTATGGAATTACATAATAGTTATTTTTTATGTTTTTATTTTATTTGAGAATAGTTTCATTTCGCTTTTTATCTCTAACATATGATCTAGTTAATTACTGACAACCTACTTTGAGAGGTTTCAATAAATGTGAGTTCCTCCTGCAAACTGAATGCAAGCTTTATAAATGCTTGGCTCACTTTATGTCAGTTTTTCCTAAAGTTGTGGAAATATCAAAGCCATTCTTTTTCCTCATCCTGGCTTTATATGAATTCCTGAGTCTTACATGAGGATCTCAAATATAAAAGAAAACAGTACAAAAGGCAGAAATGTTGACGAAAAAACACTAGGAAGCACGTCATTTCGGATTTGGGGAAAGTCAGGTTACTTAGTTTGTGATTATAATTCTCAGTTTCTAACATGCAAATGGAAATGTCTTCATCATTATAGATTTTCTAGCCGTAAACTTATAATCGGAGATAGGATAATCAGCATGTTGTATTGGTCTCTGAAATCTTTCAGGCTGTTACCATTTCACTTTCTATCCAGAAGAGGGCAGTCGGGTTACATGATTCTGAAACAATCACCATCACCACCACCCCCCCCGCCCCGCCCCCAGAAAGTAAGATTTTTCAATAAATTGCAGTGATTTGAATGAAGTTTTTCCTTTAATGGTGTTTAAGGGCATTTAAAATTACCTGAAGATTTTTCCCTTCTTACTAAAAACCTTACAACCTCTGGGACATGGATACTTTTCACAAAAGGGTTGAAAGGATGGTGTAGTCATGTGTACATTTCACACATGCCTTATTTTTGTTCCCAATGGACCCTTCTTCCCCATTTGACTAGCTCATGGGGGAGGGGGTAAATCTTACTAGACGGTCCTCCTCCTTTATAACTTTGTGACATTTTATAGGTAAAAAAGAAACATATTATACAAAGCAAAGAGTACCCTGAGCACTTCAGCTTCAAATCAAGAAAAGAGAGAGAGAATCAGACTGAAAAAGCAAATTCACAGCAATTGAAAAACAGGTATCTGCCAGAGGGACTTATAATCCAAAACGCTTCTAGTAATGCTCACTTGCTTTGAGAAAAAAAAAAAATACACTTCTAAACTGGAACTTTGAGTGAAACGTTAGATGAATGTGACACTTTTTGCCCCTGAAATACCTTCTGTAAGATTCTAAGTGAAAATAAGCATAGAGCTGAACACAAAATATCACAAATATTTCTGCCACCTTTTTCTGTTCTTCCTTAGCAATAATGCCAGAGACTAGGAAACCACTAATTTTACGGGTGATGGAAAACTAGATATATTTGTGAAGAAAGCTTGAATATTTACTTAGTTTTGTTGTTGTTGATGTTATTTAGAAAGAATTTATTTAAAAGGGGCAGCTTTAATTTAAACATATAGGAAAAGAGTTGATATTAGGGAACTAGTTTTAGCAGAGATGTAGCCGCAAGAGTTATTTATTTTTGTCTCAGGACAATTTATTTTTGTCTGTATTTTACATATTCTTTTTGTACCAATAGTGCTTCTAATGCTATTTTTAGATGATTATACATGTAACCAATGGTATTAGCTGATGCAGATAATGCAGTTTATGTGTGCATATCTATCTATCTGTATATACTTACACATATACACACATACATGGTATTGCTATGTTAGTTTCTATCAGCTACCTGCCTATCAAATAGCTTTCTCAGTGGTTGCAAAATTCACCAATCCTGCATCCGCTCCTCTTGAGGCCTGTGGATTAACTAGGAATCCAGGTGATTTTCTCCCTGATCCACACCCAGACCCCCTCTCCCGCTATTCCTGGAGAGGTTGCCTTCAGAAGGAGCTCGGTCTGAAAGTGACCTTGCTCAGCAAATGCCGACTGGCTTATGTAGAAATCCTTTCCCAGAAGAGGTGCTGTACCATGCCAAGTTGTGCTGTTGCGATGATGGGTACAGGATCAGGGTGGAAAGAGGAGAGAAGGGAGGGACGCAGCTTGCCAAGTCACTGGGGCTACTTATAAACAAACTCTGGCATTGTTTCTCAAGCCCTTTATGGTGCGGGGGGGGGGGGGGGGGGGGGGGCTGGACACACACTGTGTCAGGGACTGCATTTACGTTCTGTGTAAACCTGGGGGAGACTGCTTTTAAGAGACTGATTTGGTTTAGAAGACGATTTCCATCAGCTACTTTTAAAAGATACGTACTATTTCAGCACAAAGCTGAAGCCTGTTAGAGCTGCGCTAGGGATTAAGAAATGGCATGTATTTTAATGCTTTATGAATAGGAGTAGCTGATAAAAGAGGCTCTTGTTACCCCTGCTACATTTAAATGTGAAAAGCAGCTGCTTCTAGTGGGGAGGGGGTGGGGGGAGTGGAGAAGAGATACATTATTTTCATAGGGATTTAATCTTCAGACTACACTGAAATCATAGAATACCATTGGCCATTCACTTATCGGCAGCTCTCTAATCACACAGAGATCTGTAAGATCGTGGAGGACGAAGGAGAGGGACGGGGAGGCAGAGAAAGGAATTGTGTGTGGCGATGAGGCTTGCCGTTTTCATCTGGATGTATGTTTTGAACCGCAGATCAAAACGCATGCACTGTAGTGTATTTTCCCTCCTCCTTATAAGCATTAACCCCTTAAACTTTTTAAATGCCAGCCAATTAAAGAGTCTAATGCAACTAAGCTGTCTTCAGAGCATGGGCTTAGCAATGGCCCCTGAGAGTAAGATGACCACTGAGACCTCACTAGAAATATGGACCATGAACGCGTATGTGTGTGTGGCTGGGGGTGTATGTGTGTGTGTGGAGCATAAAAGAGACCTTTTTCCCACATTTCAGGGACAGCCTGTGTCAGGCAGGATCCAAGAGATGTCATGAACATAGCAGAGAAGGCACTTTGTGAGTTCTATTGCCACAGGAAGCTGATGATACCAAAGAGCTTAAGATTATTAAACTAGCAGGTCTGTGCCAAATGCTATCAGTGTTTGAAGAACCATGACTAAAGGGTGTCCATCCTTGGAACGAATGAATGAATGAATGAATCTGGGCACCATTTTTTCGCCTCCAGGTTTATCACTTTGTAACCTGGTTTCCTCTGTTTCCGATGTCGGGCTTATGGAAATTGATCACTGATTAGTTTTCCCTGTATGTTTGACCCCTGGGATTTCTAAAGAAGGTTTGGAAAAACCTAGGATTTTGCTCAAGGAGATTGCAAAGCAATCTCTTTGATAAGAATTAGTCCCATTTCCGACATCCACTCTTACTCTTTACAATTTTTCTTTATGTTACCACTCTCGAGAAGTTAAAGGATTAAAAACAAGTCTGGTAGTGATAAATCTGTAGCTCTTGCCTAGCTTATAATTAAAGGTAATTCACATATAGAGGAAGATCTGACAGCTCTAGCCCACATGCTTAGAAACTTGCATCAAAATGAAACTGATGACTCATTTGAAGCCGAAGTGCAGTCTCACTGCCTTTGCACATGCTCTGCAGGTGGATGCATGGCCTTCGGCTCCTCCACCCGCCAAGACAGAGAGAGAAAAGAGAAAGAAGGGCCAATCTCCAGCTGCCCTACCATGCATCAGAAAGCCAGAAATGGGCGGCAAGCTGCTTCTAGCCCCCAGGCATGACTATGCCTGCTTCCCAGAGCCATCCCGCACACCTCTCCCACTTGCCCAACCTGTGCTTTTGATCAGACAAGAGGCATCCTGGCCTGGGTGGTCTTGCTCTCCAGGCTCTGAGTGCTCATGTTCCTGGCAGCTTGGCGGAGCAGCCTGGGAGGCTGCAGAAACGCACTTCAGCATATTAATCACAGCAAATGAATGTGCCCTGCCCGCTCTTGCATGGGGCGCGTGGCTAATAATGGGCTGCACAACCACTAACGGGTTCAATCAATATTTTGATTTTCTGACCCAACTTGCCTGCACATGAAAAAATAAAAGCCCACAGTCCAGCCACACCAGGTACCACCGCCAAGCAAGCAGAAGGGGCAGGCAGCCAGAACGAGCTGGAGGCAGCGCCATGGGGCCAACGCGGGTCGGAGGACGCAGGAGGGCAGCGACCGTGAGCCGGGGGGAAAGTTGCGGGGCGCGGGCCGGCCGGCCTCTGCGGCCCCGGAGGTCTGTCCCTGCTGCAGGGCCCCGGCAGCCCCGCATCTCTGCTTCTAAGACCTCTCGCTTGCTTCCTTCCTCACCACCCCATTTCTTTTTTTAAAACTTGGCTACGGAACATTAGGTTTGACGAAGGGAAAGCGATTTAACATCTTTTAACTGAGGGAGGTTGATTTTCATTTGAGACCAAATGGCTCATTTTTACCTTTTTAGCTCCTGGAAGAGTAAAAAGTGAGAGGTCAGCCCTGCGTCACCATGGCAACCCACACATTGCTGGCCGGGAGCAGATGAAGGGGGGTGATAATGGCCCCGGACGTTTCTCCCCCTTCCTGGGCATTTCCTCCCCATTCAGGGGATGAGTCTGGATGTACGAAAACAATTATGTCTTTTTTTTAAAAAATTCGATTTGAAAATATTGCTCCTAAATTGTCCCACCTTAGACAATTGCCCCACCTTCTGATTCAGCCGTCTGCAGATCGGTGTGGGTTTTTGTTTGTTTGGGACTGAGACCATCTCCACCCTCATCAGTGTCCACAGGGTCTTGGATTACACCAGCAAGGTCATGTGGACAGGCCCAGAGGGACCCTGTCCTTCCATCAGAGTCCAACCATGGGTGTTCTAATAGCTGGAAGCCTTCATGAAGACAGAACCTCAGCCCGTGACACCTTATTGGGGCCTGTCTGCACAGAACTTCCTGATCCCATTCCAGTTCATGGACATTAAAGAGGAAAGAGGAAAAGAGAAATCAAAATGACAAATCTGCTAGAAAGGCCAGATTAAACCCCGCAGGGGTAGCCTGGGCCAGGGCAGGAAGGAATTTCCATGACCTTAGAGCGCATGGACTCAAATGTCCGACACATTTTTCCCACGGCCCTTTACCCCACGTGTTCACCGGTAAGTGGGGGAAATGACAAACATGCTTTGAAAGCCCATGGGTGCCAGGCACTGGGTTGGGTGCTGTCTCATCTTCTTGCCCTGATCTTCCCGGTGATCTGAGGAGGTGAGTAGTTGGGTCTCTGTTTTACAGATTAAGAAAATAAAGCTCAGGAGGGTTCAGCAATGTGCCCAGGGTCACCAATAATGATGCCGGCTTGGTCCAGGCCCCAAGTGGATTCTCTCTCCAGAGTTGTTAATATCATCCAGATGCATACTAACAACTGCATGTCCAAAGTCAGGAGTTTGTGTTTTCGCTCACTAGTCTATTCCTTTCGGCACCGTAAAACTATCAGTGGCCTGCTCCATTTTTGGTGCAATTCTAGATGCTTGAGAAACATCGATAGTGAGATGCTGACGCTGATCTCCTAGAGGTCAGGGGGAACGGTTTGAACCTTAGTGGAGTGAACTTGACGAGACATTCAAGCTCAGCAGGACTGAGCTTCCACTTTCTCATCCGTGACAGGAGGGTATTAATATTTATCTCAAGGGCTGTGGTGGGCATTCAAAGAGAGCACGTTGTCAGCTGCCTGACAGAGTGCCAGGTTCATGCAAGTAGATGCTCAATAAATATCAACTTCTGTCCTCCATAGCCTCCTTGTCTACTGCCTCGCCCTGCCACGGCATTTAGCTCTGTACCTGGGGCCAGGCTAGCAGCTTCTCTGCTCCTGGGGGCAGGTGCGCTCCTTTCGAAGATGCACCTGGCTTCCCTGGGGGTCTGGGGGTCTTGGGAATGCTCCAGTCCTTCCCACAGGATTGGGGCAGGGGCCAGAACAAAGGAAGGAGGCAACTTTACTATTTCTAGTCTATAGGGAGGCCATCTGAGAAGAGTAGATTGTCTCACCCGCTTTGCTCTCTCTGCCTCCCATCATCGGCCCTCCCTAGCAGCTCCAAGTCCTGGGTGGTCCCTCTGCTCACCATCTGCGTGGGCTTGGAGGGCCTGGCACAGCTTGGAGATCTTCCAGGCCCCCCCATGCAGGCAGGGTTCAAAGGTAGCTCTGACTTCCCTGAGCTTTCTAAATCCAAATCAGAGCTGGCCCGAAGGACTTTACAAGGTTGTATGTGCTAAATGGCAACCGGGCCATTTTCGGAAGGAAAAAGGAGGATGGATCCCTAGACCATCCTTTTGCTGTAATACAGAGTGTAAAGTTATGGGAACAGAGAAGAATGCAAAAAAATCATTGGCCTGAGCCAAAGCTAAGGCTGTGCCAAGGGTGACTGACATCAATACAATGATGCCTTGCGCTGGCAATCAAATCCTTGCTGTTTCAAGCCCACTGGTTAGCTCTGCACCACCTTAGTGGTACAATGTTCAAATTCTCGGTGGCAAGCACCCAACCTGAAAGATGCTATCTCTTTTCCCCTTCCCTTCCTTTCTTGCATCCCTCTCTACTCTCCTCGCCTCCCTTGCTCCTCTCCTTCTCCTGCCCTCCTTCTACCCACCCCTGACCCCCACCTCTTCTTTCTGCCTCCCTTCTTTCATATATGGACATGTGTGCTGTGCATAAGTGCTGTGAATCAGACAGGAAATCAGCCCTTTGGCAGCTTAAAAACTAAGAGGAAAGATAAAACTGGCATCTAAATATGATAAACAGGGCATATGACAGCACGGGAAAAGTAAAAATTAAGTATAATGGTAGCTTATTTTCAGGTCTCCGCTCCAACAGTCACGTTTCAAACATGCCTTCTTTCTTCTGTCACCACACCTTGGCTTTGTATGTTGTTATCCACATTGTGTTGCTGTGTCTTTATTCTGATTATTTGTTTACTGTCTGTCTCACTAGGGTATAAGTTCCCAGAGGCCAGGCACTATTTCTGTCTTGTATCCCGTAATACCACTGCAAGATTTCCCCAGGAAGAGAGGGAAGCCTGGGACTAGACCAATGGGAAAATGGGTGTTCGAAGCAAAGAGAGCAGCCCATGAAAGTATCCAGGGATGGGAAGAGTGGGGTGTCTGCCTGGCAGGGGAGGCAACATGATGGAGACTCTCCAGCAATGCCCAGAGAAGGCCCCGTGGGCTCAAATCCTGACAATCCATCCATGGGGGTCTGCAGAGAGTACAGTGGGTGGGGATGGTACCAGAGGAATAATGCTATCAGATTATGTCAATATTGTTTGAAGCCAGAGGAATGTATTGAGCAGATAAATGTTTTAAAACTGAAGGATGGGTAAAACAATTTGCCGTGGAATATTATTCATCCGTTTAGCGAATGCTCGTTGAATGCCAGCCAGATGGCAGCCACCACTGAAGGCTGGGCAGATAGTCCATGAGCAGACAGGCGCAGACATGAGGCGGGGCTTATAATCTGGTGGAGAGAAACAGGCCCTAAACATGCAAATAAGCAAATGGACAACAGATCGACAAACAGTAAGATCATTTCAGGTAAGGGAATGAGGGAGAGTTGTAGGGGATGGGCAGAAAGACAGTGAGGCACAGAGACTGGAGGGGGTCATCGACTGTGGTGAGGAACATGGGTTTTAGTCCAAATGCAAAGGGCAGAGGTTTGAGGGTGTCAAACAGGAGAGAGACATTGTCTGATTTATAGAAAGATCTATGGCTTGCTCCATGAAGAACGGGCTTTGGAGCGGTCAAGGTGGAAGACGAGGCAGAAAGACCAGCCGAGGTCATAGTGTCCTCTAGGACAGAGATGACAAGGGTGGAGAGACACGGGGTATGTAAGAAGAGGTGTAGAGCTGAAGATTACAGGTTTCTCACTTGGGATATAAGGAAGGAAAAGAATCAGTGAGACCTCAGTTGGGAGCAAGCGTCATTGAGTGGATTTTGGTATTACTTTGTTAGATTGACAGACTTGAGCATTATGTTTTTAGGGGAGAGCCTTGAGACTTCTGTCTGAATATTAAGTCTGGATATTGAAAAGCTTACTTACAAAGATTTTATCATATGACGTGTGGTAAATGTTTTTGTTAAAATAGGATGTAAAAATGTAGAAATCAAAATTACATATAAAGTATTCCTTCAATAATTTTGTATATGAATAGAAAAAAAATAAAGAGCATACTAGAGGATATTGCTAATGCTTATTTTTGTGGATGAGGATTATAGTAAATACTTCATTGTACTTTCTATATTCTCCGGGTTTTTTTACATTAAGCAAAATCATTTATAGCCCCCCCCCCAAAAAAGTTTAAGTTATCACATATGATAATTTCGCCTCCATATCCTGACTCTTATTTATTTTAACTTGGCTTTGGATCTTTTTCAAACAAATGTATAGAAAAAAAGAAATCTATAACGTAAAGGAATAGAGAGTGAGTAGAGGCATGAAAGTATGTAAGGAATGAGCCACATATATCTAAAAGGGAAAAGAAAACAAAAACCTCTGGAAAATACCAAAGTGGCGGCCCTGAAGTCAGGTTAATGCCCTAGAGAACAGGAGTATAAGTTCATCAGCCTCTATGAATGTGCCACTCAATAGGGAAGTCCTGAGTGAGACACAGTCAGGATCTCTGGAGAGGGAACCCAGACACCCCAGGCCTATTGCAGGCCATCATGATCTCTGACACAGCACACTCAATGCTGGCCCAGCCACCTTCTTAATGTGGCTTTAGGCAGCCATTATTATGGACCCATAAGATGGAGCTTATCTCTCCCGTGTCATGGGCGACCCCTTTTTTGGTCTTGTTCCATCTTGGATGAAGGAGTCCCACTATTAAAATGTTGTAACCTGCCCTGTTTCCTTCGAGAACTAACGTAGCCTATTCTGGCATTTCTGTTCTCACGGACTTCATTCCTTCTAACACAAAACCCTTCTTTTCCAGATGGAAAAGAAAAAAAAAAAAAAAGACCACCAAAAAAACCCTAAACAATGCTCCACCAATGACCTAGCATGAGGGTAAGAAGCAAGCAAGGGAGGCCAATTTTGGCTGACTGAAAATAGAATTTGATGTGTGTTTTTTATAGGATGAAGTAGTTTTAGGGAAGCTTTCACAATTATTTTTATTAAAGTAAATCTAGCTGAAGAAATTTTTAAAAACTCTATGGGAAACAGCAGCATGATGTTGAGGGAGCTGGAAGACAAGAGTGAGAAACCTCATTCCCTCCTTCTAAGTTGTTGAAAAAACCTGGAAGAGGAGACTTGCTGAGCTCCAGCGTTTGTGAAATAAGCTTGGGGCTGCTACCACCCGCATTATTTATCTGTTAGAGTTATGAGAAGAATTAAATGAAACAGGATGTAGTAAAGGACTTTGGAAACCCTAAATAAATGCCCAGATGTAAATGTGGCATGCATTCAGAGCTTTAGAAACCTATGGCCAGATTTTTAGTTTTAAAGATTTAGTTATTTATTTGAGAGTTGGGGGGGGGGGCAGGGGCAGACAGAGACAGAAAGTGAGAATCTCTAGCAGACTCCCCGCTGAGCTCAGAGCCCAACAGGAGCTTGATCTCAGGACCCTGAGATCATGACCATCTCACAACCACAAGATCATGACCTGAGACGAAACCAAGAGTGGGACACTTAAAAGACTGAGCCACCCGGGCACCCTAGAAACAAAATGGTCATTATTAGAAATCCCTATAACAGTGATAAAGGAATGATGGGCTGTGAAGGAATAAATCTGGGGATACGTTGTTTCTCCTCTCACTTCCTCTGGTCCTTCTCCTTATTCTTTCTTACTTTAATTTCCAATTTCAATGGGGGCATACATTGTTGTTGGGAGAGCACCAATTTTTACATCGCATTAAAGCATTTTGTAAAGTGATGAGTAAGAAATGTTTAACCCTAGATCTAGCTCAGGAAAACCAATGGTCCTCAAATTCCACCTTCTCTTTGAAGCTCTTCCTGACGATCCTTAAAAAAAATGTAATTTCTCCCTTTTCTGAATTTCCATAGCAATTTGTTTGTAGATGTACTTATTCTGTTCTTATTTTACTTTCTCCCAAGCTTCCTTCCCACTGGATTTTTGGTTCTTTGAAGAGGGATACTCAGTCGAACTCATTTTTCTATGCCTGCAGTGTCCAACACAAATGGAAACGAAACATACAATCATTCAGTTAAATTCGTTTTTAAAAACATTTATCAGGAGTCTGCTCTCTTCTCAGCTCTGCACAAGTAGAGTGGAAATGCGTCTCTGTTTGAGGTCACACCCAAATGTTTCCAGAAAGAGCATTTATAAGAAAGAGTTAAAAACGTCCGAAATTCCCATGTAATCGAGGTTTTAGCTTTCAAAAATAAAAATCAAAGTCAATGGATTAATTGCCTATTTCAAATACATGGCAACACCCAGTGAAAACCTGCTCAAAAGGGAAGATGCTACCTTCTATCTCCACCAAGCCCCTATCAATAGTTGGAGGCTTGGAATGGCTTCTCAGGTAGATTTTAGGGTTTGAACTGATCCTCCCTGCTCTTCTGTGCTGGGGCACTTTGGGGACATTTGGTTTGGGGCCAGTCTTCTCTCGGGAGTTTGGCCTTTCTGGTTCTTTCTCAGAGCCCTCAATATCCTGGTATCCATTGTTGGAGTGACTGCCTTGCGGCCAGGAGGCAGGAGTCAAGGTAAGAGTGACTGTCCTAGGATTTCTTATCAAGACTGGTGAAGGACTCCCAAGCTAGTCGTTACAATGTTCTTCCCCCAGTGTCCAGGTAGTGCTGGCCCACCATTCACAGCATAGTTACATTGTAGGCACATCTCTGCATGTCTACACACTCCCAACCCCCTCCCTTCTCCCAACTCCCAGGCAGATTCTGGAGCTGTGTCTCTGTTCCCATAGTGCCCATTGCTAACTACTATGTCTATCATCCTCCTTGCAATAGTCTGTGCTTCTGCTAAGGCCATGAGCTTTTGAAATCCTAGGACTCCAATCTCCCTCCTCTTCCTAGAGCCTAGCATGTGCCAGGCTTACACTAAGTGCTCAGTACTTATTTGTTGAATAAATATATCATTGCAACCAGAAGTAATCTCTTCCTCTTCTCCTCTACCCGTGCTTAAATCTCAGCATTTTTTTTAACTGATATAAGACTTTTGTCTACCTATATCAGCGTGCAGTCTTACATATCCAAGGGGAGAGAAAATTGCCTGAAAATAGATTCCAAGTGTACTTACTTTTTAACATTTTAAAAAACTTAATCTTTTCTTCAACAAATCATTTTTGAGCTTTTCCCACATGCCAGAAATATACAGAAGCTTAAGACAGTGGAAGATAAATAGACATAGCATTCCTACCCTCAAAGTCTATTAGGAGAGACGAGCCATGAAAATACAACACGGAGGGTCTGAGAATGAGATGCAGACGGGATTCCACATCAAGTTGCGTTCATTCCTTTAACATTTCTACTTTACCTCTGTGTTGCCAATCACGGCGTCAGATGGCTCCTGGGCAAAACGTTTGACATAGTCTCTGCCCTCAAGGTGTGCCAAATAGAGTAGCAGAGATGTTAATGATTCTTGTATAAAGTATTTTAGTGCTAAATGCATGCACCCATTGTGATGGAATGCTGAAGAGAGAATGAGGGAAGTTAGGAGAGTGGAGTTTTTAAAGAAAAGGATGGATTTGCCAGGGAGAGCTAGTGGGCCAGATCGTGAATGCAGGTGAGTCTTACTAATGGGTTTAAGACATTATCCCTTGAGCAATGGGCAGGCACTGATGGTTTGTTAGAGGGGAAGTGACATGATCAGATTTGTGTTTTAGATGGATTTCGCTGGTAGCAGAGGAAGATGGATGGGACGAGGGCAGAGAAAGTCACAGCAGTGATAGCAGTTGGAAGGTGGTGGCAACTGTCCAGCCTTCCCCAAAATGTTTGTTGTTAAAGAGGCAAATATCAGAGGACCCCATTGCGCATTCAGACCCTTGAGGGAGTAGTCATGCATACTGGGGGCCATGCGTTAGGCAAAGGAGATATTTCTTTGCCCTGGCTGCCCCTTTGTGCCTGGTGTCCTGCAGAGGAAGTCGCTGCAGGCTAGCAAGCTCCATGCCCAGAAGGCACTTTACTGATGTCCCTTTCCAAAGATAAAATGTAGTCCAACATTCCAGAATGATGAGATAAATTTGTAAATATAATCAAAACATGTTTTTCTTTGGTTTCCAGGATGGAATCAGAAAAATAATGCTCAAGGGGAAGAAAGAAATACATCTGTTCTTTTTTCTGCCTCTTCTTTTTTTTTTTTTTTTTTTTTCTGGTTCTGGGCCAATCAACTTAGAACCAGAAACTCTCAAGGCTAGGTGGTGCAGCCACTTTTGATCCTAGAGATCTTGGGCCGTGCAAAAAACCATGGACATTGGACTAGACGACCCCCAAAGCTTATAACTAGGGCACCCTTGGCTTTTAGAAAGAGGGGATGCTTTTCTTCCAATTTGAAATCTAGAAAAAAAAATCTGGAGGGGACTTGACAGTTCAGATATCAGGAGAATTATGCCACTTCTCAAGGTGAGGTTGGTTTTGACTTGTCAGAACTGTCCCAGGCAGGGACAGACCTTTGATGCAGGTCAGAGCCCTCCGAATGAGGTTTCAGGACACCACAAGTCAAAGAAGTCGTGGGTGTGATCCTAATACCTGGAGGCCGACACATTTACATTGAAAGACCTAATACCATATGAGAAGCTGGCAGGATGAACTGATTGGAATGCTCAAAGCAAAACAGACAAGAAGCCAGTACTCTGCTGGGGACAACAGCTCTGCCATATGCTTTTCGTGGATGATTGTATTGCTTTTTCACAACTATCTCCCAGGCCCCTTTTTACAGGGAAGCATACTCAGGATTAGAAAGAGGCGTGATTTTCCCAAGGTTGAACAGCCAATCATTTATTGAAGGAGCCAGGCTTAGAACAGGCAATCTGCCTACACAATGGCAAGATCTGTAAGAACAAATTACCATCGACAGTTTAGGGGACAGTTAGGTCACTTGGGCTGTAGTCCGCTGAGCTTGTCTCAGGACATGAGATTTTAGGGATGGAAGCAAGAAGACAGTAGATACGGTGGTTCCTGCTCTTCATTAAGCATTGTTACACTAACACATCGATAGAAGGCCAAGGGCTGGGGCTGAGTTCAAAGAGCAGTGCTGGGCCCAGCCACAGAGCCCAGAAGATTTTCATAAGAGCTTCAGAGACCATACTAATGGTAAGGGTTATGCCCTGCTTTGGTGAAGCACCCTTTGGGCAAGATTTCTGAAAATTAAAAAAAAAAAAATCATTTAGGAACTCGCAGAACCCTATGAGCTTCTAACAGGAGCTTTGACCTTGGAGTGGAGGAAGGGGTCTCTCACTGGAGCTGAGCACTTCCCATATCATGGCCCTGAAGTTCCTTAGATTGCGTTTCAGGAACATGGGATCTTAGCCTTTATTTTTAAGCTCTAGAACTGGGGTCAGCAGGCCTTATGTGTAAATGACCACGTGAATATTTTAGGTTTTCAGGTCATGGTTTCCCTCATAACCACTCAGCTCTATCTGCTATTGTAATGTGAAAGCAGCCATAGGTAATAAATGATGGGGCATGTCCCTATTCCAGCAATACTTTGCACAAACAGGTGGTGAGTTGGATTTGGCCTGCAGGCAGGCTGTAGTCGTTTGCCAAACACTGATCTAGAACCACCATGATAATGTGGAATCAGAACAGAGTGAGAAGTCATTCAACAAAGATTTAGTAAGTGTCCCTTATCTAATCCATGTCCTGGAGAAGTTCACGGTCTAATGTAGGAGACAGATATGCAAGGAACTAATTACAGGGACTATAAAGGGTGTGAATAGAAAAGCTCAAGATGCTGTAGGAACACAAAGGAGCAAGCCAATAAATCCTTCTGGGGGAGTTGGAGAAGGTTGCATGGAGGGAGTAACATTTCAACCCTCCTCCTTTCCTCATCATTGTAAGGCATTGCTAATCTACTTCTACTACTCTTGCCAACCCCAGACACAGCATCGGAATCCTGCTGAGCATAGAAGTTCAGGAATCAACAGGACCCAACAGCACGACATTCACCATGTGAAATGTCACCCATTTCCGCTCCTCTTAAAGGATGAGTAGCAGTTTCCCAGGGAGGAAGCAAGGCATTGGATACAATAAGGACCCGAGGGGAGGGATAGAAGGCAGAGACCGGCCCAATGTTCACAGAACAGCAGAGCTTCACTGAAAAAGGAGCAAGGGATTCCCAGTGGAGAGGGGGCTGGAGGTAAAGATGGACACACAGGGGCTACAGTCAGGTCACGAGGAATCTCAAAAGGCACTGTGGGAGTTCAGACTTCTTATTTCTGACTTACCTTTTAGAAAACCCTTTGTGGTAAGCAATTTGAATGCTGGATTAAAAGGCGAAGGGGAACACAGAATGGGGAACAAGGAGAGACTGTTTAAAGGCTGTTGACAAAATCTGTGAGAAATAGCAAGTATCTCTCCTAAGACACTGGTGGAGTAGTGATGAAACAGTTAAGGAGAGAACAGATCTGATATAAAGGCACAGACTTTGCAGTTCATGGCTATCGAATTGGATGCAGAATTCAGAGGAAGAAGAGGTCAGGACAACGGGTGGCTTCCATCCTCCAATGACGAGAGAGACATCAAAGAGAAGTGTAATCAAGCCAAAATGCCTGACGTCCTGATTTGAATAAAATCTTGAAAATCTGTGCAAAGAAGGGAAGTTTGGAAAGAGGGGGAACATCAGCCTTTGGACGTTGGGGAAAACCTCAGCTGATTCTAATTTTTAATTCCCGCCGCTTCATACTTGCAAGCCATAGAATCGAATACGACATCGCATGCTTCCCATGAGCTCATTAGCAATGATGGGTCTGATGTATACAAGAGAAATTGAGACATTTCACCACAGATGGGAATGCCTTGATTGCTTGGTGAGGCTGTGACTGCTAAAGTCAGCAACAGGTGTTTTAAAAGACAAGCTGAGACGCCAAAATGTTTGGTGAATAACAATTTACACTGATTGCAAAACCCTGATCTTGTTTTCTTCCTATTTCCCTCTTCTACTGAGCAAGTGCAGGTACCATTTCCCGTTCCACTGATTTGAAACATGCACCTAGGGATTTTTTTTCTACTCTGAACATCCTAGCTTCCACCACCATACCTTTTTATTCCCTTCCTGTCTCGTGGGCCTTGGAACATGTGCGGATCTCCTAACAGCAACAGAAAAAAGGATATTTTTCCTAAGAAAAGCTGGTAACTTGGGATGGCCATGTTTAATAGTCTGGAGGTGTCCAATCTTCCCCTTTGGAAAAAAAAAAAAAGCTGATAGAAATCTCCATGTTTTACTTGTGGGAAATTAATGACAAATTCAGAGAGTGTGAACAGATGGAGTGACAAGTGCCAGCCCATCTTGTATATATGAATGTGTGTATTGAGGGCATTTCAAGCCTTAAAAAACATGAATAGAGGTTAGAGTCACATGAACCGAGTACAGAAGGTGCTAGGCGGAGTAAAGAGACATTGTAGGTCTTTCTTGGCTTATAGGGGCAGCTATCCAATTGAGTAATATTCTTCCTTTTCCTTGCAGAATACACATGGCACACAATAGCCCCCATGAATGACCATTTCTCTTGGGTTTGTGGGGAAAGGAGAATTCATTTGTAACGCATTTTTAATAGTCTTAACCAAGATGTGCCTGTCTCATATATAAGGCTTAGTTCGTATATTTATTTTTAGAAGGACTTGATGGCCATATTAACTTATGCTCTGAAAGTCTATATTGCTCATAAAAACTTGGCCAAAAAATTTTAAGCTCTCTTAAAGTCAGTCTTCAACTAAGATAATTGATAAGCAGCTCAATATACTTTGTTAATTCTTCCAAAAATGTCATCTTTTTTTTAAAACTTTGGTGCAGTACTGACAAATAAAGCGATCTGGGGGAAGTTACTTAATCTCTCCTTAATTTGATTTCTCATCTATAAATGGGGGATGATTTTAACATCTGCCTTGCAAAATTTTCAGAAAGAGAGAAAAAGTATTTTTAAAGGAAACACAGGACCAGGTCTAAAAGGAGCAAACAATAAACAGCAGCTATGGGGTTGCTCATGGTGACTGTGATCTCAACAACAATGGAATTAATAGTATTTACACACCTTCCTAGGCCTGGTAATCTTCTGTGGTTTACTAGTATCTTGTGGAAGCACATATGTTTTTGGAGGATACGGGGCTAAATAGTCAATGAGCACTTTAAAAAAAAAGGTATAATGTTATAATGTTCTTGTTCTTTGCTGCTGACCTTTTATTCAATGACCTCTTTACCTCCCCATTTTCCACTTAGACCCATTAGCAGGATGTGCTGCAATATGCTGCTTGTCATCTGTTTCAAAGACACAGTGATAGGATGCAGGTACACCAGATGGATAAACCTAGTGTGACTAATTATTGTGTATTTGCCTTTAATTATTATCATTTATTACCAGAGGAAAGACAATAGAGGTTCTTTGACTTAGAAGAAACTGTTGGCAGCAGGAAAATTTTTTTGGAACATTTTTGAGTGCAGCTAAAGTTTTCATTGTTGGTGAAAAGAAAGGAAAAAGGAACGAAAAGGAAAAGCATACACATACAATACACAGATGGATAGATAGAATAGGTACAGATATACATAGTAGATAGATGAAATTTAATTTCCTTTAACAATTAATTCAAGTGGTTTCAATAAGTATCTAACTTTAATTTTTAAGACTTTTCCAGAGTATTTTGAATATTGACCCTAGGGCACTTTTTCTAAGTTTTTCACACAAATAAATAGGTTGACAAGTGTGTGAGGATGACTGAGATTTAGGAGAGGAATTTGAACCTAGAACATCATCTCCAGATTTAAAAAAAAATAGGTACTTGCATAAGCGTCATCAATTCTATTCTGATTTTTCTTTCATTATGAAGTAGTAATTTAAATTTTTTTTTTTACTCATTACTAGGCTCCAATCATGATAGAGATAATTTTAAAAGCATGAGAGGTTTTGCCCTCAAGTTAGCTGAGTAACTTTATGGGAAATGTCTAGGGGAAAAGTTTGTACTTGAATTTCTTATTTAGACAAGCAGATGCATTACAACAGAGTTAAGTGGTTTGACATATTGACATGCCAAAACCCCACGAAATCTGTGACACCTCTGCTGTGGAATAATGAATTAGAAAAACATGAATTAGAAAAACATGAGAAGAAAGTGCTCTGTAATACCAGGGAACTTGGCTTTTGTGAAGAGTTTCTTTCTTCTTAATTTCATAAAAAGGTCTGTCTTAGGGAAGCATCTGTATAGTAGAGTTTTATCTTGCAAAGTAAGGACAGAAATAGTGACAGTCAAGTCTTCTCTAATAATAAATTATAGTCAGAGTCAATCCTTCAAAAGACCTTTGAGTCTGTATGTTTCCCCTTCTCTAGATTCCAGGATCATATGGCTATCAGTATGAAAATAGCAATTTGGAGGTTTGCAAGAGGAAAGTATTTTTTGCAATAGGAGGTATTGCAAATGGTTTGCAATAGGAGAAGAAAAGTTGATGGCGAAGTTGAAGTAGCTGCTTTTGAAATGAAATCATAGGAGTGGAAGCAGTTGAGATGAAATGTAGCCCAGCCATGGAATAACACAATCTCTCTGCTGAGTAGGAGGGACATGAGCCCAATCTTAAGGAGGCCAGTGGGTGTGTGCCCCTGGATGCATTGGTGCATTTTTTCCTAGCTATGTGTGGCCAACATTTATTGTTCTGGGGGTTTCCCAATATCATTGTCCACTTTTTAAGAACCCTTATTTCCTCCTCTTCCTCTATGGAAAGTCTTCTCTTAGTCAAAGGGCGTAATTAGAATAACTGGAAGCTCTCACCATAGATTATGAATCTTGAATAGAGGAAGAATGACTGAAAATAGTTGGGTTTCACTGCATTCTGGCTCTGATCATATTGTTCAAACTTCTCAACTGATTGGGGTTCATGCTTCCTGGCTTCTGAGATTGCCTGGGTCACGATATCGTGTGCATAATTTTGTATTAGCAGTCACATCTGAGGTCGGCTTGCCCTTTTAACCTTCCTTCAAATCCCTGATAGCCTTTCAGTAAACTCCCTTCCCTTAGGTTAGTTAGAATCAACTTCTCTTCCTTGCAGTGAAAACAATCTTACTGTTAGCACTGTACAATGGTGCATAGATTTGGGGGGAAAAAAAGTTGTCTATTATACTTTTCCCCATATGAGTCATCCAAATTATACTGTCCCTCTGGGACCCAACAAATTGGAGTCTACAGAGACTTTCCAGTTAATTTGGACATCAGATGTGGCTACTATTATAAGATGCATATATAACTCTACACTTGTCATGATACAACTGTGCTTAAAATATTTTTTATATTCTAATACTATTATATGAAACTTTAATATAATTGATTCTAAACCAGCTTTAGAATATAAAATTAAAAGAAAAGACATAAATAATCAGTGACTATAGCAGAAGTGTCTACAGTTCTGTTTATTTCTCCAGGATTATACTTTCCCATCTACTTGTATTAAGATGTGCCAATTGACTTGCTTTGATGAATGACATGTGGGGGAAGAGATGTGTGTCATTTTTGTGTGAAAGCATCTAATCGCTAGTGTTCAGCTCTCCAACATTTTTTTACCTTGCCACAACAATGGGAGATTCCCAGTGACGGAGTCTCCATCAGCCCGAGTCTCTGAGGTAGGATATTGCAGAGAAGAGCCCCTCACTAATCTAAAACATATGTTATATGAATGAGCAATAAATCATAGATTTAAGCCACTATACTGTGTTGTTCTTATTGGAGCAAAACTTAGCCTACCCTGACTAATATGGTATGCCATGATTGAATGAGTGCCAGATTGGTAGTTAGGAGAACTGAGTTTATTTCCTATTCTTAAACCAATTAACTAAGTGGCCTTGGGCAAAGTCATTTGAGTCCACTTGAATCATTTACCTACTCTCAAAACTTATTGGTGGTAGGGTAGGGGAGATAACAGATCACATTGCATGAGTGGAAGACTTAGAGTGGTTCTCAGTGCTTGAAGGCTCTGTGGAGGAGCTTCCTGGACTGGTGGGCAGGCTGAGTGCTTCCTGGACAAGCCCAGAGGCTGGCTGCCATCCTAGAAGCTCCACTTCTGATGTGAGGTTATACGCGATGTCAAACATTTTATTTATATAACTGTTTTCTTTGTTAACGTGTTTGAAAACCCCTGGACTTGATCATCTCTATATTTCTGTCTGATTCTCTAATTCTCCTTCTACTTGGTCCTTTTAAAAATATACAGCTGTGTCACTTTACCCGTCTATCAAAACCTTTCAGGAAGACTTCTATCAAAATGGCTCCTTTCGGGTGCCTGGGTGGCTCAGTTGGTTAAGCGACTGCCTTCGGCTCAGGTCATGATCCTGGAGTCCCTGGATCGAGTCCCACATCGGGCTCCCTGCTCGGGAGGGAGTCTGCTTCTCCCTCTCCCACTCCCCGTTTGTGTTCCCTCTCTTGCTGTGTCTTTCTCTGTCAAATAAATAAATAAAATCTTAAAAAAAAAAAAAAACCTAAAAAAAAACCTTAAAAAAAAAATGGCTCCTTTCTTCCAGTGGGAGGGGTGGTTGACTAAACCCGTGCCAGGCATTCACAGAGATATATTCATTCTTGACCCACTCAATAACCTCCTAAATGGTCATTTACTTCAACTAATGATGAATAAAGTGACGCTCAGTACAGTAAGATTTCTTCCTCTTAGGAGATGCAGAACGAATAATTTAAGACAGCTCTTGATGCCCCCCCCAAACCTATCATCCCTCAATTATTCCATACCTTTATAGCACAGCTTGTGAATCTGATTCCTTTTCCAAATAATAGAAAGTTTCTACAAAATGTAAATAAACCTTACGCTGGAGGTAATTTTCCTTTTGTGTAAAAACACAGACAATCCCCACTATTCTCCTTTACAAAGAGAGATTTTCTTTGAGCAATGATTTGATGGAGTTACATGCTTTTCCACATGTCCTCTATACTATGAATGAAAGTACGGAAATACTGGTTCTTGATTATATTTTTTCAAGTAACAATTGCTTGTGCCTGAGATAGAGCTGTGATTAAAGGAATACATTAGCATACAGACTCATTTGATAAGCTGAGACTCAACTCAGCTGCTGTATCTGAGGCTCACTTTCCTATGATAGATAAGTGTCTGCCCCCTGGGAAAGGATGATTTTTTAAAACTTTCTTAATAGTCTATTAATAACACTCGTGAGAAGGAAGCAGTGAATTCGATGTCATTCTTCAACTCAAACCTACTTATAGAAGGGAAAATAGAAGTGTGTGTGGGGGGGGATTCATTGAATGACAGTGGCATAGCAAAAGTTACTGTGAACAGGAGGTGCTGGGCTACAAGAACATGACCTTTCACATAGGCTGGAGAAATGGAAGACCGTATACTACTGAAACCCCAGTCCTTTCAGAGCACTCGGTCATTCATGAAGCGGATATTGATTGAAGACCTAGTATGTGCCAAGCCCTATTTTGGACCAGACCAAATACTTTTTGTCCCATGTCTCTATGGAGCCTTCAGTAGATCTAAATGGCTTTGGATGATCATGATGTGTCAGTGTAGGTTCATTAACTGTAGCAGATATACCACTCTGGTGAGGGTGTAGGTAATGAGGGAGGCTAGGCTTGTGTGAGGGCAGGAGTGTATGGAAAATCTCTAAGGCTTCCTCTCAATTTTGCTGCGAACCTAAAACTGCTCTAAAAAAGTGAAATCTTAAAATTAAAAAAAAAAAGAAAATATGGAATTCAAAAGTCATCAATATTTCTGACAGCTGCTCCCACCAAATTAATCTGTAGGACTTTACATCTTCAGACAGTGGGAAGAAACCCCTAGATACCTCTTATTCCCTAAGGTGGCCTTCTACAAGATCGGTGACCATTGGGTAGCATTAATGGTACTGAAGTTGTCTGCCTGCTTTCTGATTTATTATTTCATTCAATAAACATTTATTGAGCACCTGCTATGCATTAGCATCAGCATCAGAGGTTCAGAAGTGTAACCCCAACTAGATATAGTCCTGGCATCACTGGCCAGATATTTCAGTAGGATAGTCAATAATAAACAAGCAAAATTAGAAAGTATTTTAATTTTTTTTGTCAATGCTATATCATTATAAATTTCAGACACCTGGTACTTTACATTATATATGGTCAATGTCCAAAGAAGGAATGAGACTTGAAAAAATAACAATAATAAATAATAAATAAATAATTTAAAAAGGAACACAGTAAAAATAATAAATCCACAAAAAAGAGGGAATGAACCTTGACATAAGTCCTCACCAGATCAGACTATTCACATGCAGATTGATTAATAAAGGCACTCAGTTATTCACTAAAGATTTACTGAATTTCTACTATGTGATAAGCACTGTTGAGAATTGTACCCATAATGGTGAGTAGGGCTCTGCCTCTGCCCATGAGGTTACTCACATTCTGGTGGAAGACAAAAATGTACAAAAAACAAAAGAATCACAAAATCATATCAGAAATGTTCTAGAAATGTCCTGGGCACAAAGTGTTTTCGATGCACAGAGGGAAAGAATCTAACCACTCAGGTCAAGCTGGGAAAGACTCACAGTGACAGTGACTTTGTAGTTGGCTTTGATACATATTGAAACCCAAAGTACTAATTAGGTCATTTTATTCCTGAGATAGGCAAAAGGACCAGCCAAGAAAGAAGAAGAAAAATCATCTAGCTTCTTTTCAAGCTACCCAATACTGGATAACTAGGACTGAGCCTCTCTGCAACAGTGGGAATGAACATCTGAGCCCACATTTTCTTCTCAATGGAAACACATTCTTTCCTGTTGACCACATGTGGATCAAGCATGATATTTGATGATCCTAAAAGTTCATAGATATCCTGACAATTCAACAAAGACAAAAGTTGATGTCAGTCTCAGGTACTGTTTAGTCCTAAAACAAACAGTGACCCCATGAGTTTCTGAAACAAGGAGCCTGGGATGCCAAAATGCAGAGACAGAACTGACCTATGATACTCCATGTCTAACAGGTGGTAGACCAGAAAGATCATGCTAAATGTCCACTCTCATGCTGCTCCAAGTCATACTAATGGTGGGCAGTTCATCATTTTCCCCCACCTAACTATATCTTTCTTTAATGTTAAACATTAGGGTTCTCTATCATTCCCAAAATAAACTCAAGCTCTGAGTTCTTTCTAGAAAAAGTGCCTATCATAGAGATTCTGCTATCATTTGGGATGGAAGATAACCATGATCCTATACCCATCACACCCTATCCCTTCTTCCCCTACATAACCTGTGAGGCTTCTTTATCATATACTCTCCAGAGTAGTTATTTCTAGTTAGAGGAACATACTCTGCAGGGAGACCCACGGAAGCTACTTGAGGAAATGTACTTCTCAGAAACGCTGCCTTTCTTGCTCAGGGGAGATAATATAGCTCTGAGGAAATGCTTTATAAGTCTTGGCATCCATAAAACTGTATCTTCTTTGGACAATTGAAGCTGGTGGGCAAGCACTGTAAACTTTCCCCATAGACTGCCCTTAGATCTAGCACCAGATGGCATGGCTTTGTGCCCTTTAAAATTCCTAAATCCCTCCTCTGTGATTCCTGTCAAAGAGAGAGCCTTTAGTTTCAGAATTAAAGCCCAGAATCAAAATCAGTTTACGAGATAGCTAAAATGCATGAAGTCTGGGTCTCTAACATTCAGACTCCATCAGTTTTTACATTTTAGTTGTGCTTTCTATGGCAAAGATTAAAATCTCATCATAGACCTCTGGACATCAGAGATCAGATGCCAGTTGGCTCCAAGTATGTCTATATAATGGAGAATCTTTTTCTCTGTGAAGGAAAAACCTTTTAACATAGGAATAGTGCTGTCTTCCTCTGCCCTGACACCATGGTGGGTGCGGGGTTGTTGCTGACATTTTACTGTGCATTGATTAGTCCTTAAATTCTTTGAAATGCTTTAGTGGATGTGTTTTCTTTTCAAATGAGGCTGAGCTACTGACGACAAGTCCAGGCTCTGCAATCAGAGTTTACTTCAAAGTTCGTATCTGCTATTTCCAAGCCTTGTCACTCATGGCAAGCTATTTTATCTCACAATCCCCTAAGTTCATCTGTTAAATGGGCATGATCATAATATCTGTTTCTGGAGAAATGTCAAGAGGAAGACAGAAATGAAACAAAAGCACAAGGCACAGTCTTCAGCCTATGGTAAGTGTTCATACATGTTCACTAGTGTTTTTATCTTCACACAGCTCCATGAAGGGGCTGGAGTGGGAAGATGACTTCATCCTCCAGCAGAGAATAGGGAAGGTCGCAGAGACCACAGAGTCACTGTGTCAGTGCCAAGGACAGAACTAAGATCCAGGTGTTCTGCTTTTAAACTGGTGCAAGTGCGTTTTCTGTAACTGTTGCTATTTGTCTCTAGGAAGACTATTTATTTATTTATTAAAAAGATTTTGTTTATTTCAGAGAGAGAGAGACAGCACAAGTAGGGGGGCGGAGCAGAGGCAGAGGGAGAAGCAGGCTCCCTGCTGAGCAGGGAGCCCACGCGGGGCTTGATCCCAGGACCCTGAGATCATGACCTGACCTGAAGGCAGACACTTAACGACTGAGCCACCCACGTGCCCCTCCAGAAAAACTGTTTAAATAAACTGTTATTTATAATACAGTCTTCTAAGTAGAATACATATAATATGTTATTGTGTACATAATATATAATAAGCATATATAAACCTATTTATATTATTACATAATATATTTTGTTATATATTATATATTATTGTATATCTAATATATAAAAAAATATATATAGCATAAAGTTTTTTGGGGGGGGGACTTGAATAAAATGTATCATAGAAAATTTAAGGGGTGGAGTATGTAAAATTCCAGTTTTTGACCATTTGAATTTCAATGTGTATATATTATACATACTCATGTACAATCAACTTCTTTATAAAACAATATCATGGCTAAAAATAATGCACACATTCACGAGTGTTAGGAAAATGAAATAAGTTACTTCATGACTTATTGGGAGCTTTATATTCACTGTATCCTCTTAAAAGCTTTTAAATGCAATTTGACAAAAGCATTCAATTCTACTGTGGCTTGGAGGTATATATTAATTCATATATATGAATGTGTATATGTGAGTATATGAGTGTATGTTTACTGTGTATACATACATGCTTATATGTATGTTTATATTACACACACACTCTTTTCTCCTTTTCTTATCTTCCATATTTTTCCCTTGAATTTTCAACACTGGTTATTGACTCTAAATGAAAAAGAATTTCTCACTTGTTCCTTTAATCAAAATAAGCTTATGTTTCTTTCTTGATCCAATTTAGATGAAATTTCCTTTGTCTAAGTGGGACTGTCATTTTGCACCATAATATCCAGACTTTATGAAATTAGCATATAGAATTGAACAAATATACCAACATTGGCCTCATATTGCCAATAAGAAGGAAAAAAAAACCCTATGATTAATTTTTTTTGATTAATTTTTTTTAAACTAAGAGAGAAAGATGTGTATTGTTTGCTTGTTTACTTTTATCAAAACCTTTCCTTTGAGGATGGCTGGAATCTCTATGAACATTTTCATCTCAATGACAAGGCAGTTTGGAGTCTGAATAGAAGCTTCCTAAAAATATTATTTCTGGAAAACTGACACTAATTGAAAGTCAACACTAATAATGTGAGGCCATCGGCAGCAGAGCAGAATGATAGGAGTGAGCAGAGTTTATAAAATGAACCAAAGCATCTGGAACCTTTCTCTGTGTGTGAGACCTGTCCTCTCAATCAGAGACTCAGCACTGGATCCCGAGGAGAGTCTGAGATAATCGGTGCCCCAGCCAATTCTTTTAACCTTACTGTTCACCATCTTGTTAATGAATTACCTTCCTTTTTATTAATTCAAGATTAGGCTTGTCTTCTTTATCATGATATTATAGATTTAAAGAAAAAAATTAATTCAACAAACCTTTATTGAACGTTGCACCAGGTACAGAAGTACGGCACTGAATCAAGCATGATTTGGGGTCATGCAGTGCCCACTGTGTCCTATGAATATGAAGCGAATATAAATAACTTTAATTTGATGTGGTGTGATCCATTTATTTTCTTTTAGACAGCGAGCAGGGTAGGGGCAGAGAAGAGAGAGAAACTTAAGCAGGCTCCACGCCCAGAGGGGAGCCCAACTTGGGGCTCGTTCTCAGGACCCTGAGATCATGACCTGAGCTGAAATCAAGAGTCTGATGCTTAACTAACTGAGCTACCCAGGTGCCCCTGATGTGGTGTGATCCAAATACTACAATGGCAGGATGGAAGGAAGAGGGTAGCATGGGTGACTGCAGTTTCCATGGGAACGAGAGTCACATCTTTCTGCTAACTACTATAGTCAGTAGCCAGTACTATGCCTGGATCATAATAGATGCTCAATACATATTGTGGGAGAGAGGAAATGAGGATAGGAGGCAGGGGACCATAACTCAAAAGTTCACGTCATCTTGAAGGTTCTTTACAGATAACTTGGATTTCTCCTAGTACATGAGGAGCAGAAGGGAAGTGTCATTCCAAACAGAACAACCCTGTCCCAAGAAATAAAAAGTATACAGATCATAGCAATTGTCAATGAAGGAATTCACTACGACCAGAGGGTGGAGTTGGTGATTGATGTCCTTAAGAGCAATGCTAATGATTCTAGGACATTAACTCATAGGAAATAGGAATAGCAACCTAGCATTGAGCTTGAAGTCTGGATACCCAGGGAGAAGGCCATTCTAATCAACTCTCTCATCTGCCAGAGCTGTTTCTTTTGCTTGTTGGGCTAAATTCTTCTTCTTCTTCTTCTTCTTCTTTTTTTTTTAGAGAGAGAATGAGTGCATGCTTACGTGCCAGAGAGAGCAGGGGTGGGGTGGACTGGGGTGGTGGCAGAGGGAAAGAGAGAGAGAGAGAGAATCTTAAGCAGGCTTCATGCTCAGTGCAGAACCCGGTGTGGGGCTCACACCCACCACCCGACATCATGACCTGAGCCAAAACCAAGAGTTGGACGCCTAACCGACTGAGCCACTCAGGTGCCCCCTGGGCTAAGTTCTCATTAAACTGAGAGAGGGAAGTTTTACTAGGCCAGAGATTAAGTGGGTAGAATTTGGATTGGCCTTAGATTTAGGTAGTAATGTTGGCAATGCAGGAGGCAGGACAAGAGCTATGAAGTAGATTTAAAAAGAAAAAATAAAATACAAAAAGAAATCTTTTTTTTTTTTTTTTAATGAATGCTCTTCACTCAGAGTAGATGACATTTGGGTCATGACCATGTAAGCCCTGCTCTTGGTGAATCCCCCTTACTCTTCCTGTTTCAAACAATGCATACACATGTCAGTAATATCAGGGTCTCTAAATTGTTGTAGGGTAGGGCTGCCAGTGGGGGTAATTTGAAATTGGAGTTTGATTGCAAATATGTCATTTAAAAACACTCTAGTAGCAATTACCCTAGTCATTTACTGCAGAAAGGATGCCCTCCCAAGGCATTTGCTTTCCTGAAAGGTTGGATCTGAGATTCTAGATGGAGGATGCCGAGTTGCTCTCAGTGAGGGGATGGGACACATACACCATATGAATAGGAATTCTGATGTGGACTCTACTGTCTTTGTACCAACAATATTTAGGTAGCTTATTGTCATGATACTGGAAAAGAAAGGACTTGCATTTGAAATAAGGTAAAATGACATGTTCAGCTGATGGAGAGAAGGCTTATAGTCCTCTCCCCACAAGGATGCAAAGCAACTCTCAAACATTGTTGGTTAGACCTCTGTCTTTTACAGGTAATGTCTGAGCCTGTGACTTTCCAAAGGAAAGAAGAACATGCTGTGATAGTTGCAGTCAACGTTTCTTGGCTCAGATGCCAACTCAAAATGATCACGTCTTCTTTGAAAACATCCCTGAGGCACAGCGGAGGGCCCTCATGCTCACGTGCCTGCCACGGAATGACTGGCCCCAGCTGTGTGATCCGGAACTGGCTGTCATGGGAATTTGTCATTTTCTATCTCCAGGAGCTGCTAAAGGAGTCCTCTTGCAGTAGATGCGTGCAAAGTGTTTGTTGACTCCTTTAAAACTGGTTCCACATATCTTGCCAACTAGTGTGATCCACTTCATGACTGTCATGGAAGAGTTATTAAAAACCAAACGAAACCAAACAAGAAGCTCCTTTGCTGTTACCTGGCACACATAACTCACAGTGAGACTTGATGAATCCACCTTCAACAAAGAACTGTCAGTTAGCTTTATGATATCTGCAAGGACCAGCACCAAGGACCGTGACAGCAGTTGAAGGCTGCTTCCTGCTTCACCTGGAGCAGCAGGCTATCTTCCTTCCTTCTCTTCCGACCTGCAAAGCAGAATGGAGGGGGTTTGTTGGAGGAAATAACCCACCCTGTGGCCCATGAGGCATTTTTCTCCTGCACAATTCAGGGAGTGCAACCTCTCCTCCCAACCCAAAGAATTATAACATCTTCCAAGTTCATCAGACGCCCATGTTCCCCTTTGAAGTTTTCCAGAGGTATTGCTTAAATGCATAAGTCCATTTCCTTTGGCTTCTGTCATCTCCTGTAGTATTGAATTTGAGGAGTAAAGGAGTTGCCAGATTGAAACTGTTACTGCCTGATGAGTTGGTCCTGGGCGCAGTGGGAGCTGGGTTTTATGTTTAGTTGAGATGCTAGGTAGAAGTTAATACCACTCCTGGTGTCATGTGGTAGAAAAGGCACTGGACCAAGGACCCCAGTTCACTGGGTTCTAACCACAGTTTTGACACTGATTTGAGCCAGAGACAATCTCACTGGAGTTCACTGTAAAGTACATAAAACTAGGGACCTATCCATATTTGCTCTGGTGACCAGCGGGCTACACTCGATGATGGCTTTCAGCTAGGGTGTCTTGAGTCAATGGCCGCAGACAGCATGCCACTGCACAGAACTCTGGGAAGGCTGCCTTGTTTTTTGAGTGATCCCTCTTTATTTTCTTTTCAATTAGTTTTATGTGTCTATTTATTTTCCTCAACAAGTTCATAATTTCATTTCTTTTTTCTGTTTATATTCCCTCTGTTTCTACCCAAACCCTGCCGTGCTCCACACTCTGAAAATCTGCTTGCTTTTAAAATCCATCTGCATTGAATTATTTATAGTTTTGATAAAGTCCTGTTTTGTCTGATGTTTATTTTCTTTAATAACAAGAATCCTGGGTGAACTTTTCCAAAAGACCAAAAAAGGATTCTAGTTTTCAAAGACGCTAGGCAACCATGGCCAAAATGCACAAAACAAGCCTTGGGTGCCCTTTCTTTTGTAATCTGGATTTTTTCCCTCTATTAAACATCCTTTCATCTGAATGTGTTGTGGGGAGGGGGAAAGTAAATCAATCCCTTCAGCATGGACTCCATCCAGAACACAATTATGTGCCTCTCTGTACTAGCCAATCCCTTTGCTTCAGCCACTTCTAGACCAATAATGATACTTTGAGTCCATGAGGGAAACTCCAGATTGTGATTGGCAGGCATGGTCACATGATAAAGATGCTCAATTTTCCTACCTGTTTTTTTGTTACTTTTCATTAATCGAAAAAACTTCACTCTTAACAGTTTGCTATCCCGATTTTCAGTTACTTGCAGGGGTTTTTCCATTGTCATCTCTCTGGCTAGTTTTTCATGGCACTCACATCACTGATTACTTGGAGTCTTTGTGGCTAACCAGTTCTCAGACTCATATCCCCTTCCTCCAACATCCTCTCCTCCTCCCCTTTGCCTTATATCATTTCATCCAGTGTTTCCTGCATTAAATCAATTAGCTTAGGTGTTGGAGGTGTGTCAATAGGGGATGGGTGGGAGAGAGAGGCTTTTGGCCATTAGCACTAGATAAACACACCACGCACACATACTCACATGCATCTCATGTGCATTACACACAGAATGCAAAAGCAAAACAGAGAGCCAGTGATGTCAGGATGACCAAAGATGAGAATAAAAGATCAGAGCAAATGTACAAACCGGAGGGTATAACTTAGCTATGCCAATCAAAGTAATTTGGAACACTGAATGAGGGGAAAACAAACAGAAGTCTTCTATCTTGGATAGTTTTCAGGGGATGCTTTTTTATTCAGTTAGGTGAAAAAGAGAAAGAGAAAGTTTTATTTCTTCACTTGGCCTGTTATTTCCTCCTCCCTCCTTTTGTGCATTTCTTATTATATACATACATATATATATATATGTATGTGTATATATATATATAAGCACCTTGCCCCACCCCCACCCTTCTTTCCAATCCTTCCTTTAAGGTTTAATTTAACAATAACATTTGCGATCAGGGTCCTGAGCATCTCAAGGGCATTGCGCTTGAAATTGCACACACTCTGCACCATTTATCATAGGCTGACATGTGTCATGTTCCAGACTGCAGCTCCAAGAGGTTACAGCTCACGACTGCTTCTTTGTTGATCAGCTGCCGAGACAACTAAGGCACCTTTCTTCCCTTCTCCTTTCATTTTTTTTTCTCATTATTAAAGCTGCCTCATCCCCTTTTTGAAGGCCTAACTCACCCCTTCGCAGAAGAAGAAACACAAAAGAATTTGTATTGTGTTGGATGCTATGTCCCTCATTTCCTGAAATTTCTGATGGGGGGCCCACTCAGTGTTTAATAAGATCGGAATGCACCACTATAAACTTTAATCTTTGTTGAGAGAGAAACGGAAAAGGCCATTAAAGTCAGCACCGACCTGGCTTTGTTTCCAAGCAGGCAGAGTCCTGCGCAGGATGGGAACATTTGGAACCCTACCTGGACTCCAGCCACACCGACAGAAGCCAGCTGAGTCCTGTTTTCAGAGCATGCTCCTCCATGGTATGGTCCTTGCTTCTTGCCATCTTCTAAGCTAGCTGGGCTTTGAACTGCACTCTGAAAGTTCCTTTTCCCCCCACCCCTTTTTGGCAAATTAAAGTACTGAAGTCAAAGACACGGGATTATTACATTCCGTGTAAGGCCTCTGTGGGCCTTGCCCACCGAAGCTTTAACTCGTGTCCAACCTTTCATGGACGCTGAGGCTGACATGATTGCTGGGAAAGTTTTAAGAACAGGCTCCCTACAAGAAATACTTGCCTCCCACATGGCCAGTTTTGTCCTGAAGTATTTTAGAGCTACTATCTCTGATTGTAGAGCTCTTTCTGCTGAAGAGCAGAGGTTGAGAGTTGAGTTGTTAATTATAGTTTTCAGAGTGGAGTTCTCACATATTCTCTCCATTTTCCCAACCTCCTTCCCCACAGGTTCACCTCTGACCTCTCCTGGCTACCCTCCCTTTCTCTCTGTGACAAAATAGGGCAGTCACTTTTTTTCCCCCGTGAACTCCTTCCTGTCTGTGGTTCTCCCTCAAACATGCTTTACTCAGGGCCACTCAGACTCTCCTACACTCACCCCTCATTTCACATCCTTGTCTTTTTTCTAAAGGGCTCACCGGGTTTGTAGGCAGTATTTACTGTAACTTCTTACATATTACATCCCAAGACTGTACTCTTTCTGTTTTGCTCATCACTGTTGTCTCAGCACACTGTAGGCCCTCAAATCATGTGTTGATTGAATGAATAAAAGATACTGTGGCAACTCTTCCTTAGGGATTCTGAAAAGGGGTTGTTAGATCTGTAGTTCTGTGAGCACTCTCCTTAACCACCATCAGCAGCTACACCACTGATTGCCTCCCCCTTCCCCACACATCCAGCCATTTTAGGTGAACCCTTACCTCAAAAAGGTGAGTCACTCTTTATGGAGCTCAGGACTGGGCCAGAACACACAGAGGCCTCGCTGGAGTGTTTATAATATACAGAAACACATATGCACACAATTTGCCATCAGCTGCTAAAGTTTACTCGTGAAGGAAGTACACTGGTTTAGGGAAAAGGAAACGCTTTGCAAGGTGGCACTTACCAAGACTGACTAGCTGTCAAGCCCTGGGTAAGTTTTCAGAACTACGAAGATGGTAAGACATAACCTCTGGCCACAAAGAGCTCACAGTCTGGGATGGGCAATAGTGAATCCAAAACAACCCGGGTGTGGCAGAGAGTGATGGACAAGCAAAGGCGACCCACCCACACGGGGACAGATTTTGCGGTTTCACAGAAACACTGAGGCTGTGTCTTTAGGGAGGACGTGAAGCCTTAGCCAGGTGGATAAAGGTAAAAGGCCTCCCTGGACAAGGGTACTGCCTGTATAAATGTCCAAGGGAGTGTGAGGGCAGAGTGACTCTCCTTTCCCCACTGCCATCAACATCTCCTGTAAGACTTAAAAAAAAAAAAATTTGATCTCCTTTGGGATCCTGCAGAACATAAGTATTAAGTGGGCTGGGCTTATCCAACCTATAACAGCAGATAATGCTCTCCTGAGATGTCTATCTGAATTATTTAAGGAATCCCCCCTACAATAGGTCCCTGAGCCCTGAAACTAGCTAATAATGGCGGCTTCCCCCAAGTAAGAGTTAGGTAGAAACTGAATGTGATGACTTCTATGTGTGTGTGTGTGTGTGTGTGTGTGTGTGTGTCTATGAGAGAGAGGGAGAGAGAGAGAAATAGACCCGAGAGCTAGTGAGATTTGCACTATCTGAGGAAAAGAGCGTGTCCCAGAAAAGGTGTGCCGTTACCGGACTTCTAAGGTGTGCTCACCCATTCAAAATGAGCCCTGGCTTTGCAAACTTCCTGAGGTTGATCTGAAAAGTAATTGAGAGTTGAAATCACAGCTCCAGGCACCCTAGAGAAAAAGGTGAATTGAGAAGGATCCTTATGTTGCCAAAACACCCTATTGAAAGGTGAACAATTCAATGGTCAACTGATTGTTTTGTTTCTATGACACCAAACATCAGGGTTGTTTCCAAACATTTTTGTGTTTGGCATCACTTAGATAATACACTGGGATGATTCACATTTCATCCAGATATCTTCACATCCTGAAAGATATATCCTAATTGTCATTTAATTTGAGGTCAACGCATTAGCACAATGATGGACGGAGAAAGTGGCAGCCCTTGGGAAAGAGGTTCAAGTATGAAATCTAAAAGGCTAAGTAAACAAAAACAACTGAATCTCTCTCTCTTTTTTTTTTCTGCCATAGGTTTAGTGCTTTCCATATTTGCAAAGCAGAATTATTATTCTCACTACCCTCAAAGAGTGTCCTGTCACCCAGCTATGATTTACCCTCCTACACAATGGGTTTAGGAATTGGTGAAAGACCATGTAATCACTAACCCTAATGTGTCACTGGTATCAAATCGGCATTTTTGTTATTATTGTTGGTTTCTTGATTTTCACTAAAACCATAAAAAACAACCTATAACCAATTCACGTTTTACTCTTATTAGAAAAGGATCTTTGTCAGGCTGTTGGGTAATAAGAGGGAGGTGACTGACTCAAGAGGTCAAGTGACTTCTGAAAGGATAGGTGCCAACAAACCAAACAAGTAAAAACAAAACCAAAAAAACCCAGATAAGACATAATAATAAGCTGAAAAGTATTTAAAAGCAATCAAATGAAGATGTTGAGAATATTATACAAAAGAATAATTATATTTGTACAGTAGGTAAAATATAGATTACAATTTATAACAGGATACAGGAAGGAGACAGGAATTGTTTATGGGACCTTGTGACAGAATTTCAACAAATCTCTTTTAAAAGCTTTCTCTTTGCCTTGGCATTGAGTCCTGGGCAGCTCTGGCAGCCACGTGAGCTGAAATAAAATGACCAGATATTATAAGGTCTGAGAACAGAACCTGATCTGAACTCCAGATTCAGCTATGATCCTATCTTGCATCCAGTTCATGTACTGTCTGAAGCCTGATCGCCTCTCTATCTGAGAACATTAATCGGGGGTAGGTTTGCCTGTGGAAACTTTTCTAGTAGTTTCTTTAATGTCCAGTGGTTTATGAGAGCTTTAAGTTAGCCCTTTGGGCCTCCGTCCCCCAAGGAGATTATTTCCTTGAAGGTACTGGTTTAAAAGTGTGTGTCTACATGAAGATAATCTGTCTAAGTGAAGTTGGAGGCTATTCTCACAGAAGCCTTCCTCCTGTATGATGGTCCTTTCATGGGAGTTCGAATGAATGGCAGTCCTGCTCTTACGGTTGTTGTGGTAAATGTGTTAATATATGTGAGGTGCTAACAACAGTGCTTGGCACATACTGAAAGCAATAAAATAATAGCTGTTCTGTTGTTATCATTATTACTCTTGCAAGTCAGCTGGATGGGTAAATTAGGCCTCCTTGTACATTTCCATTGTGTTTGATGCAATTGCTAGTTTCCCTTGCTTTATCCTACCTCACTTTTCTTTTATGAGAGAGAGAGTGTGTATGCACGCAAGCCGGTGGAAGGATTTTGAGGGGTGGGGGGCAGAGGGGAAGGTATAGAGAGAATCTTAAGCGGCCTCCATGCTCAGTGTGGAGCCCAGCATTGGGCTCGATCTCACAGCCCTGAGATCATGGCCTGAACCAAAATCAAGAGTTGGGTGCTTAACTGACTGCGCCACCCAGGCACCACATTCCTGGTCCCATTTATGAATAGTAATCATTAATATTTATCGTGCAATCATTGTGTGCTAGACCTGGTGCTAAACCACCTTATATGTATCATCTCATTTAATCTTCCCCAAAAACCTTGTGAGGTAGACACTGTTATTTTTCTCATATCACAGGTGAGGAAACTGAGCTCTATGAGATTAAGAGATTTGAACAAAGTGGTACCACTGGTGTGAGCTGATCTGGGATCTGATCAGGAGTCCAGCGTCAGAGCTGGGTTTTCACTCCCACTCATTTCTGTTGCCATTTCTTTCCTCATGATCGCTGCTGGACTCAGTGGTTGAACTGTGCACCTGATGATCCCCCTTTGTCTTCCTTCGGGTTAGACCTCAACCCAATGCCACCCAACCTCACCAACAACCCAGCCTGATCATCCCCAACGCCCTCATTTTATATTTTTCTAAATTGAATAGTCTATCTCCATAGCTCTGAGGAACATCTTTCTATCAAAGACATTTAGAACAAGGGAGTTTTCAAACTGGGACAGAAAACAGTAGTCAAACCCACCTCATAAAATTCACATGTGATTAAGCGGATAGATAAAATTTTTACCAGTCCTTGCTAAAAATCATTTTGCATCTTATATATAGTGGAAAACATCAATTCACCAGAATGTTTAGAAAATGGGGGGTCTCCAAGTAAGCTGGCATTTTTTTGCTATTACTCGCTGATCAAGAAAACCTCAAACCCTTTGTTCCCATTGCCGTGATTATCAAAATTGTTTTCTTCCCCGCCTCAGCAGTCACAGTAAACTGAGCCTGCTTGGTTCTTTCTTTGATGATTTAGATTCTTAGAGTTCTAAAGAGTCCATTTTATGGCTATGAATTGTTGGTATTTATTGCCACAAACATAGACTATGGAGGAGATTAAGAAGAGAGAGGGATTTTTTTCTGATTTGTTTTCTATCTGCTTAAGTCTATAGTATTTTTTTCTCCATTGGGGGTCACTTTTCTCCTTAATGTGGATCAATGCATAAAAGGAAAAGTTCACAGTTGACTGTTGGTTATGCTCACTTTAGTCATTGTATTATTTTATTTCATTTATTCCTTTCCCCTCTGCCTAATAGGGTGACACTGCTCAATTATTTTCTCTCCTCCTTGGCTCTCTTGGTTTTCCTCTTCCTCATTCCCAGGGAAGAACTACTTCCCCTTTTCTGTGTCCCTCTAAGCCATATATAGCATTTATAATCTTGTCTCATAGTTACTGGTCTACAACCTATTTCCCTGACTTCCTCTTTCCTCTTCACTCCCTCTTCTGCCCTGACATCTCCAATGCCTTTAATCCTTCAACAACTGTGGGTACCACCACATGTGGTGCTGAGGTACCCCACCCTGATCTTAATAATATGGTCTGGTGTGGCAAGGGTGAGTACTAGGAACAAGGACACCAGAGTCCTGCCAATCCTTGGTTACATGACCTCAAGTAAGAGTAGAAAGTCTCTACTCTGAATGCAACATTAAGAACTTGATATGAGATAGAAGCCCACGTAGGTCAAGTTTCTTGTCCACTATCACCCAACCATGGTTTGAACTCAGGATTTCTAGTTTGGATTCACTCTTTTTTTTTTTTTTTAAATATTTTACTTATTTATTTGACAGAGAGAGAGAGATAGCGAGAGCAGGAACACAAGCAGGGGGAGTGGGAGAGGGAGAAGCAGGCCTCCCGCTGAGCAGGGAGCCCGATGCAGGGCTCGATCCCAGGACCCTGGGACCACGACCCGAGATGAAGGCAGACACTCAATGACTGAGCCACCCAGGCGCCCCTAGTTTGGACTCATTCCTTCTGCTTCATTTGTCATACGAGGCCCTCCTTACTGAGACGTATGTTGACTTTCGGCATAAAAATGAGACAGAATTATAGTTGTGAAGTTACTTTTGAAAATATTCAATGTTAAACATATAAGCACTGATACCTCATATGTGAACAACACCAATAGGTCTACTCAAAGATGCCACCCCTGACTCAAATCTGTGCTGAGAACCACAACAAAGGATAATCTTCTCGGGTGTGGATTCTACCGGAATAGTGAAGTTCTTGTCATATTTCCGTAGTACAACTTAACAAATTTCTTTATTGGCCCGAAGGCAAACCAGAGGGATGAAGTTTGCTGATACTAACCTAAAGACTGATCACTTTTCCTTCTTACTATTACAATATAAATGAAAGAAAAGAAAGATGCCAAAGCTGGGGCAAAATAAACATAAAAGCACAGACTGATAAATAACCTTTCATTTAGTATATCTGTTAGTTAATCAGTTTAAAAGAAACAGCAGGAGTATTTCAAGTAAGAGTGTTGTTCAAAAACAAACAAAGCAAAAATAAATTAAAATAGGCAGTCACCAGCATTAGGTATTCCAAGAAGGCCAATGGGACTTTCCAGCTGTAGACAAATGGCAAAATCAGAATATGGAGGTTGGGGCCTTCCAGAATCATCTGAAAGGCACAGAAGGAGTTAAAATGTGAGTATTAAGCAGTGTCTGGTAGGTAAGACTGTGAATATAAACAGAACAAGCCAGCTCTGTCCTCACATCTAAGGGATTACCATGACAGAACCACAGGCATCATGCAGAAATGAAATCAGGATGGGAAAAGAGTTGTTGCCTCTGGAAACGCTAAGATGCCCATGACCCCCTCTTCCTGGCTGCAGGGCATGTGGCCTGGGGCAGAGATGGTCATATTAAAAAAATCATAAGGTGGTATGCAAATTCCCAAATACTCATTTTGCTCAGAACTCAGAAACTCATAAACTTTAGCAGATTTCCATGATATCTAAATGAAGTATAAACTATATACACTAAAGATGTTTGTTGCTTTTCATGTTGGCTATACACAGGGCAACAGGACAGATATCCACCCCCAAAATCTCTAGGAGAAAAACACTTATAAAAAATAAAATCCAATGACATTATTGGACACAAACCAGGTTCTTGGTAGGAGTCTTTTGTCATTAGTGAAAAATCAGTTACCTATTAATATTGTCATTTATTTTTTAATCTAAAATATGCTCCAATGGGCTATAGAGGAAGATATCCTTAATTTGCTTCCCTGGTTGGTGGTCGCCTGAAGAAGGGACATGGAACTGCTGGTCCCAGGAAATTAAGAGAAGCAGTGACAGGGAGCTCAGCAGGAAGCTGATTTGAGACTAGCGTAATTGCCAAGATGATTAATTATTCCTTTGAGTTGTACACAAGTGTTCTTTCTCCCCTCTCCACCAGCATGCTGACTTCAGAAGAGGAGCTAGCCCACACTGGCGGGTCCAGCTGCCCAGACACAGCCAGTTCTGGGGCCCCATTCTGCCCCGCAGAGCAGCCACCAAGGTATGGGAGGCCTTCTTTTTTCACTGGAGAACTGCCCAAGGTGTCACCTTGTCACTGCTCACACCCTCTGTCTTCAAGAGAGTACTGTGCATTCCCCCATGTTTCTCAGCCCCTTGTGAAAGTATTTTTATTCAGGGCTTTTCTTTTGCTATTAGGGAGGAGACAGGAAGGTGATAAACTTCAACTGGAGTGCCTACTCTTAGCTAAGGGTTTTACCAATGTGGTTGCATGTGATCCTCTCCAAAGGCCCATTAGATTGGTATCATTTTCTGTACTGTACAAATAAAAGGGACTGAAGTCAGCATAGTAAAGAGCCGAGCCTGTAGGGCAGGGATAGGACCAGAACTCAAGTCTCTCCCACCCCAGAGTCCATTACTGTTGCATTCTACAAGACCCCCTCCCCAACGGAGCACCCAGTTCAACACAGGAGTGTTTTGTCCTTACACTAGAACCTGCATGCATGATCCTTCCCCAGAAAAGCCAATAGAAGAAGAGTGAGATAGGATAACAAAGGTATGTTTGGAAAATGTTTATCAGTTTCTTGGCTGAAGAAACTCAAGCTACTTGGCAGCCAGTATGATTCTATTCCAGTATATTGAAGAAGAGAGATGAGTCAAGAGATGGTACAGTGTGTAGGGCTTAAGAGTCCTGTCCTTGGAACCATCTTGCCTGGGATTGTATCCCACATCTACCAGTTGTTATATTATAGACTTAAATACTCTTTGCTTCAGTTTTCTCAGCTGAGAAATGGGTATGTTAAACTGTACTTACCTCACAAAATTGTTTGAAGGATTAAATGATTCATGGACACTGCTTAGAGCTGTTCTTGGTGCCTAGTTATCAGCTGTTATTATCATCGGAGTAGCAGTGTATACCCAACTAAGCAACCATTGATGAAGTGAAATAAACACAAACTTTGGGCTAAAAATCAGTGGCAAGAGACAAAAAAAAAACTGGCAAAGCACGGCAGGAAAGAAAAAAGAATTGGTTCGACAACAATTTGGGTAAAGACAAGCTGGAAACTTGGGCTGGCCATGAGCTCAATATGAGCTGAAAGCTGAAAGAAGGTAGGTGAATGCTTTATACTAACATAAAGCAGAGTGTCCTGAGAGTCTTCCGCCTCCTGCTCTGGTGGATCAGTCCTGAGCTAAATTGGTTCCATTTCTGGGCAAGTCTGTTAAGGGAGAAATTAATAACCCCAAACTACAGTGTGTCTAGAAAAGAAAGAGTGAAAGCAGGAGGGGTTTGGCAACTTCTCCATTTAAGGAGGTTGAATTTAGAAACGACAATGGGGAGAATCTTGACTCACTATTTAAAAGAATGTTGTAACTATGACAACTGTCCAAGTATGAAATGGGCTGATTTGTAGCTCATGAGCCCCCTGTCTCTGAAAACAAACTTGCCATGGATTTTGTTAAGAAGCTTGTTCATGGAAATCTGAATTACATACACTGTTGGAAGACTTCTTACTCTCTCTGACAGTTCCTGATTCTATGACAGAAAGATAAATCTGCCCATATCCACCTGCCTCTGATAACCAGCCCCCACATTTAGGACTCACCACGCTCACCAGTGACCATCCCCTCTGGTTTCTATGGTGGGCGGAGTTCTCCCTACGAGGAGGGGGAGTAGGCTGCTCAGTAGGACACCCACGGACTTATGCTTCTTGCTATTGAGCTGGATGCTTCCCAAAAACCAGGTGTATTTGTCCCCATTTCTATTTAAACTAGTTGCATCTGTTACTATAATTGCTTAGTTTCATTAAACATTATGTAAACTGGTGAAATATTACTGTTAGAAGACAGCAAGATGTTGTGTCTATGAGAACGAAGTTGAATGCTTTGGAAAGATTTGATGAAGGCTATTTGCTAAAAAGTAATTGCTGTTAAATTAGGTGTGAGTTAGACAAATGTATAAGATTGGGAAAGATCATTAAAATTTAGATGGATTCTCTTCTGAGATTGCTCTGCAAGTTTTTAAGTTCTGGCTCCTCTTTGTAGACACTGAAAAATCATGGATGCTGCCTAATAAGTGTGATTTATGCAAAATGGCGATGCGGCACTCTGATGGGCAGGCCCATGTGCAGAAGGAAGGCCTTGACCTTATATCCAGAGGTTGACAAATTATAGATACATTTTAAGTTAAAAAGTTTATATATGATTTCTTTCTTATGATTCTCTGATGACTGGTATTTTAAATTTGTCATCAAGTTTCCAGCACCCATAACTGCACAGTCCTTTTATGACTGTTATTGCTCAGACAGTAACTAAAAAAGGTGGCTTCTACTGTAACTGTTAGAGTGAATGGCACAACAGAGTGTCACCTTTAATTTAAATTCAATGGCAGGCAAAGGCTGGGACGAGGCATTCTGGATGGGGAGATATCCAGTGTGGTGAACATTGCCAAGCAAGAGGGGAGGAGCCAACTGGGAAGGCTGGTGGGTCTGGGTCAGAGAAGTAGCTTTAGGATTCAAGCCCTGAGACAAGGGGGAGTAGGGTAAGGTCACTGCCAAATATTGGGTATTCCCATCACAAGATGAGAGGTACAAGTGTTTATAGATAAAGCCAAGAAACAAAAGCCAACCATCAGGACCTGAGCTGAGGTTCAGAGAGAGGAGAGAGGGGTGCAGGAGGCAGACACTCGGTGCCTTGCCTTAGTCAGATGGCGCAGCCTGGCCCCCACTGCTCGAAATGACCTCATATCAGTGTTGGTGTCTCAGAAGTTCCACCACGCACCTGTCAGTAGGTTTAGTTTTTTGTTTTGATCTACAAAGGGCATTTGATAAGAGGCAATAGAATTGGACTCGGTGATCTGGCGTTGCCATAATCTTAGGCAGATCCTGAGCTAAGACCCTTGACCATACTTCCTCTCCATGGTCTTATCTGTCAAGAGACATTTTCATCTTCCTTAGGGTGAAGTCTGAGGAAATGGCAAGATAGTATATGTAAAAACATTTTGACAGCAGTAAATAAATGTAAGCTTTTACTATGGTTTGCAAAGATTGGGTGGCGGGACCAATGTTTTGCATTTTTTTTCAAATAGGATTGGCTTCCTGGTATGGAAAATATGAGCTTATGTAGGGGTAGAAGTTGGTAGAACTGCAACTATGAAGAGATTCCAAATAATTTATTTGTTTAATTATTGATATTATGGGGGCACCTGGGTGGCTCAATTGGTTAAGCGTCCAACTCTTCTTGATTTTGGCTTGGGTTTGAGATGAGTCCAGTGTGGAGTCTACTTAAAAAAAAAAAAAAAAATTGGTATTATGGCCACTGCTATTTTAGAACTAGCCATACATAGATGTATGTAAATATAAAATATATATTTTAAGATTTTATATTATTTATGGGGGGGAGGAGCAGAGGGAGAGGGACAGGCAGACTTTGTGCTGAGCATGGAGCCTGATGCGGGCTTTGATCGCAGGACCCTGAGATCAGGACCTGAGCCAAAACCAAAATTCAGATACTTAACCAACTGAGCCACCCACTAAACATGTATTTCATACATCCAAACCACAGGGTTGGATTTTAGTTTTTTTTTTTTCCTCAAATGTTCTTTCGTCAGTTCTTTTGATTTAATTAAAATATTTCTAATTTGTCACAGGGATAAATAAAATGGAAGATGTACTACAAAGTGATGAAATAGACAGAATTATAAGATAAATCTGCGGTCTCAAACTCAGCTTCAGCATTATTAGCTGTGAGATCTGGAAGAGCCTCAAGTAAATTCCCACCTACAAGATCCTCGGTTTCTAAACCTCTAAAAGAGGTGGTAGCAAAGCTAACCTCAATGGGTTCTATGAGGATTAAATAGATTCATGATAATGCATGCAATTTGCCTAGTTTGATAGTGGGGACTAACGAAGCAGGCGTCAAAATTAGTTTACATTGATATTATTCAATGGACAAATGAAATTTTTATACACTCGGCATTAGATAGCAGGATTATCCTTCAAAAGTTAAATGTTGAGTTTACTTGTCGCTTTACAAAATGTATTATCATTTTCTGTGGGGATTCATAATTGGCCTGGTTTCAATGTGTAACTCTTCTATAGCACTTCAAATATCATTTAACTTACAATTATCAGACAAATACCAATTATGTGCAATGGTGTTTAGTGGGACCGTTTGAAGAAGGGAGAAACAAACAGCGACACAGTTTGTTTGTTTCAGCCTTCTGCTGTGTCCCCTAAGACAAGAAAATTTAGAAGGCAAGTATCACTACTCAAAAACCTCATGGTCCGGGGGGGAAGGAATTAAGATGAACACCGAAAATACAAACAGCTCCGCCTGTAAGATAGTCTTGAAGTAATGGCCGTACAGTGTGATGTAGATGATGAAGGATTTATGTAGTCATCTGCACATAGTTACTTAGCACCTGTTCCGTGCCAGGCACTGTTCTAGGCACTGGGATGGAAGCAAAGAATGAAACAATGGAAAGACATAGAGCAGCTGTGTAAGTACATGCATAAGATGAGTGCAGGTGGTGGTAAGTGCCATGAAGAAAATAAAATCGGGCATTGAGAGAGTGACATGGGACTTATGGAGTGGGAGGTCAGATACACCAGCCTCTCCTAGGAGGTGACACACGGGTTGGGGTCTGAATGATGAGAAGGAACCAGCTAGGACAGATTTGGGGGAAGCTGTTCCAAGTAGTGGAAGGGGGAATAATTGCTAAGAGCTCACAACAGCAAAAAGTTGTGATGGAAGGAAGGCCAGCGTGGCTTGAGCAGAACAGTGGAGGGGAAGTGGTAGGAATTGAGGTTGGAGAGATAGACTGGGCCAGAGTTCTTTAGTAGGGGGAGCTCTGGACTGTGGCACCCAAAGACACATGAATGGGAGAGGTGGACTCTGAGCTAGCTTGGGAAGGAAATCGAGGATAAGGAAGAGCAACATAATCAAAGGCCCCAAAATGGTGAGATGTGGCCACTTCATGGCAAAGCGGGCAGCCTGGTTTGAGGGGCCTGAAGGGCAGAAAAATGTCAGACATCCAGAGCTTAGGGTAGAAGCCACAGGAACCCTGAATGGACAGGAATCTGGCTTTCACAAAGCAGGAAGGGAGACTGATCCAGGTTTCCGAGAAGAAAGGGATGTGATGGAAATTATATTCATGAAAGGAAAGCCTGGCAGGGCTGAGCTAGGTAGAGGACAGGGGAAAGACTGAAGGCATGAAGGTCAGCTGAGATGAGTCAAAGTCCGGTGTCCTCAGACTTGAGTGGGCATCTGAACCATCCAAAGGGCTTGTTAAAACTCAGCATCTTTGCCCTGTCCACAGAGCTGCTGAGTCAGTAGATCTGGGGTGAGGTGTGAGGGTCTACATTTCTAATAAGGTCCCAGGTGATGCTGATGCAGCTGGTCTGAGCACTACATTCAGAGGGCCGTTGCCCAAAGCAACCCTAGTGGGCATGGGATCCAGGGTTAGGACCAGGCTTCCGAGTCTAACATAGTGACAAGAGGCTATGTGGACTTGGGACAGTCATTTCACTGCTCTAAACTTCCCTGTTTTCATCAGGAAAGGAAGAAAAAAAATAATTATATTCAAAGATTCCATGATGTTTAACTAAAACGGTGTATTTACGACACCTAGCAGAATGTCTGACATAGTAATTGCTTCTCAGGTGAGTTGAGTCTGAAATGATGAGGATTTGGACTCTGTAAGAAATGGAGAGGAAGGGATATGTTTAAGAGAAAAGGAACATTTTTAAATTTTATTTCGTTTGTTTATTAAAGCAAATGGCCTCATTCTGTGTGGTCTATACAAGCTGGAGTGCATCAGAGTGTGTTCTCAAGTTAATGCTGCCCTTACCTCCTGAGTGGAAATTGGGTCATGCAAACGGCTAGTGATTTTATAAATAACGGCAGCATTCTCTAGTTAACCATAAAGAATAGTTCTGAAATATTCTGAATTTATTGGTGAGAACACCATGCATTACATGTTTAAAAGACATTTAAAAGCATTGTGGGCATTTCATGGTGATGAAATATTTGAATCAGAGGGTATATCTCAGGATTCTGAGGAAGATTTCTTGCTGGGTAAATAATTCTGCAGTGAGGACTTCAGCTTTGTATCTTGTGTCTGTTTCTCTTGACCATATTTGAAAAAAAGAAAGACTTCATTATAATTTTGAAAATCTTCATATAACACTCTCCATGCACATTTTCTAAGCACATTTAAGCATTAACCCTCTGCATGACTTAAAGACTATTACCATCCCCATTTCACAGATGGGGAAACTGAGCATTAAACGATGTGCCAAGATTACAAAGCATGCAAGAATCGGAGCCAAGGTTTGAACCTGGGCTCTCTAGGCCAGGCTGCCTTTCCCTCCATTGCTGTGACCTTCAGTGTAGAAACTCACAGTGCCGAGGTCTCTTTAGATGGAAGTTTACAAACTTAGAGGCCAGAAGATGGGAGTGTACAAAGGTAGTGTAAATTTGTGAAGGAAACTCCAAGAAAGCAGGAGTAGAGGCTATACAGAAATGGGAAAAAAAGTGGCCCATCTTACATGGGAAACTGCTGGTTTTTCTTCCAGGTAAATACCCACTAGAACAGAAGCTCCATGAAGACAGAGATTTTTGGTTTGCAATTGTTTCCCCCACTGAGTTATGCCTAGCTCCTAAGCCATGTACCTGCCCAATAGTATGTACTCAAGAAAAATTTGTTGAATAAGTAAATGTAGAATGCAAGAATGTCATCCAATTCTAACTAGGTTCTTTATTTTTTTTAAAAGAAAAGGCAGATATCCAAAATATATATGCAATTTCCACATTTATATGTCACTCTATTAAAAAAAAAAAAAACCGTGGGCAAATGGTAATATGTTTGCAGGCTGGGTTTGGCCAGTGAGGAGGATGTGGCCCTTGGGTAGCTAATTTAAGACCCTAATCCTGTAGTAAAAAGGCATTAACTGTGTGCAAATGGTAGACATTTAGAATGGTAGTAATCTTGATTTGAGCTTTGTTCCAGAAGTAAATTTAGCATTTGAGAAAAACTAGATACAAAAAAAAAAAAAAAAAAAAAAGGAAAAGAAAAGAAAGAAAAGAGAAAATCCATACAAAACTCATGATTGGGTAGAACAGAATTTCTAAGTTGTGTTGCCGCATTTCCAAGTTGTAATTCCAGTTATTGTACAGCTCTGCTAAACTTTAATTTGTCTGAAAAAAAAACTTTAATTTGTTTGGCAGAGAAAAATATTTCCATGCTTTGATTATATAAAGTAGTTCAGAAGATACATGTAAGAAGTACTATTATGCCTTGAGCTGTATCATCCTCTTTTTAATTTCAAATGCCAGTGGCAAGGGAAGGAAGCCAGTTTCTGCCTGAAACACCAAGTCCTAGAAGCAAAACAAGCCTGGTTGGTGCAATTTATCACCCCAATCCAAGCAGCAGGATCGTGCATTGCCTTGACTATTTTTCTAGGTCAAGTATTTTGACAACGTCCACAGCCTTGAACTCTAGAGTTGTACAGAAACAAAAGAAAAAATCTACCCGGGAAGCAGTGGTTCTACTCCTTATAAATGTTACATGAATTGACTAATAAACTAAATTTAGCATGAAGGGGACAAAAGAACACCTGACTTCAGATGAATGCCTAAGAGAGCAGGGAGAAGATTTTTCTTAGTCATATTCGTAACTTGAGTTGAAATATATGCAAAATAAACAAGCGAGGCAGGGCATGCCAAAGACTGGGAGTCCTGTCAAGGAGAAGTCAGCGAGAGAAACTTTTGCAGGTGTCTGGAGGTGAATCTTTGTCAGCTGAGCCAAGTCCTTGTTTGACCTGACGATTTCACACATTGCTGAGAGCTTGGTTCATTGATACCAACTTTTTCCTTTGCTTTATTGGTTTTGGCTCCTGATGACCTCTTCTAACAGAACAGCCTCTAATGTCCTGGAAGCCTCATCATCATCACTCAATTTGGGATGAGAATTTTTTTTTTCAACAGAGTGCAACACAGAGAAAGGAGGCTGCTCCTAGCAACTCCTCCAATGCAGCCTGAGGGAATAACTCAAGCAATCTGAGAAAATGCAAAAAGAAAAATGAATGTCAGGAAGAATTATAGGAACCATATTAACTTTCATGCCCAATTACTTGAAATCTGTATATTGGGGCTTGGAATTCAAATGCAAGCAAAGAAACTGGTGCACAATGTTCACTCATTAGAGTTGATGTATCATTGTTATTATACTATCAAATGAGGAAATGAAGCAAAAAACTCATGCAGATTTAAAAAGAAGACAACTTCGAGAATTCTTATCTTTTATCCAGGGCCGCCATGTTGAATGCTGTCCAGGTTGAACATCCTGTTACTTCCTGCTGCATCATCCATATAAACTAAGATTTAAATGGTGCCCCCCTGGAGTTGTGCATCATGGCAGGCTACCATCCATTCTGATTAAGAACACAGAAAAGCATATGGATGCCTTGAACGAACAGAGAGCATTGATAACTAGTCTATGGCTGTAGGTACAATTAAAGGATTTGTGGAAACAATAGTAATATGGATCTTTGGCTAGAATTGAAAGTTGCTTTGAATTTTTAATATGGCTTTTGCCCTGAAGACGAATCACTGTTTTGATTCCATTCATAGAAAACATTTGGTCATTTCAGGAAAAGAAGGTAGAGAAGCAAAGAGAAACCAATGGGCTCTTCCCCATAAGGCTGTTGTGAAGATTGGATCTTAGGTACAGAGCTCCACTCATGATGTATGCTTATAAGTATTAGCTAGCAAAGCTGGTATTAGCATGATCTTGGCTTATTACAGATATTAAAGAGAAGGAATTGGTTATGATTCTAGTATGAAAATCAAATAGGTATACAGGTGTTTTTTTTTTGAGTTTAACAAAATGTTTTTCCATTCTCATCTAAATAAATATTGCACCTCCTCCTTTTCCTTCTTCTTGTGCTTTCTTGCTAACTCTGTCTTTCTACCTTTGCGATCTCTGTCCAATACACACTACATTACATGTACAGATGAATAGATATCAGTATTTAAGAAGAAAAAAATGAAAAGGCAAAGCTTATCACGTCTCAGTGACAAGGGGTGTGTACACACAATTTTGGGTTTTATTTCTCATGGGTAGGTCAGGTGAGTTAGTTGAAATATGCATTCACTCAATTATTCATCCATTTGACAAATATCTTTAAGTGGCTTCTATATGTCATGACAGACTCTGAGGATGTGATGACAAATAAGATTTAGTCCTTAAGGAGCCCCTGTTAAATGAATCAGTTTACATAAAAACTCTGTATTTTCTGAATGGAGATGCATCAGTATCATTCTAAAAAAGATACAGTATGTCTTCACAGTGGGATCCCCTCCCCTGATAAAACCTCTCAATACATGTATCAAAGTGAAAATCTATTAATCAGTATTTTAGCTGTTTATTACATAGACAACACACATTACTTCTTCCTCATATTCTCTGAATAGAATCACAAGACATAAAGCCCACAGACTCCAGGTGACTCTCCACCTCCCCTCATTTTTGCTTGATTCTTCTCTATCTGTTGCGTAGAGTTGATCTTTCCGAGGAGGTCATTTAGCCCAAACTCTTGTTTAGAAGAACGCCCCCCTAAAGCTAGCATCTCAGTAACTTAAAGGTAGTGATTCTTTAAGACTAGAGGGTTCTCTCAGAATAAAGATTTGGTTTGAGGGTGAAAGGTGAACAGTTACAGAACACAGCCATCTCAAGGTAGCATGTATTGATTGTATCCTATTCTGCGCAAAGTGCTATATTGATATGTGTATGGGGAAAAAAGTGGCTAGAGCCTACCCTTCCAGCATGGGGGCTCATAAACTCACCAACATAAGGGCAAATACACTCACAATTTTTAAGGAAGTCAGGTAGGTACTAGTGAAGAGGGATGACCATGGTACTGATTAAGGAGAGGTTAAGTTTAACACAGATTAATGTATATATCCTGACTTAGGTAAATATTAGGGAGTGCCCCCATCCTTAAATTCTTCATGTGTTTTCTCTAAAATGGGCTCTACTCCTTAAAATTTTAATTAATAAAATGAAAAAGAAGTAATAAGACTTGATAAACATATACAGTTGTATAATCACCATCACAAACATGATATGGAACAGCTCTCTTACCCCAAAACGTTCCCATGTGCCTATTGGAAGTCAATACCTCTCCCACTCTCTGCCTCTTGATACTTTCTATCACTACAGTTTTGCCTTTTTTAGAATTTGAAATAAATGGAATCACAGGTAGACTTCGTTCCTGGTTTGTTTGTTTTTTTGTTTTTCAGTTAGCATGATGCTTTTGACATTCATTCATTTTGTAAGTATCAGTAGTTTGGACATTTTTATTGATGACTTCTGGCTGTATGAGCACATAATTTGTTGATGCAATTAGCAGATGATGGACATTTAGATGCCTTCTACTTTTAGACTACTGCGCGTAAGTTGATATACATATTTATTTTATTTTTTTGAAAGATTTATTTATTTTTATTTTGAGAGAGAAGGGGGGGAGGGGCAGAAGGTCATGGAGAGAATCCTCAAGCAGACTCCCCGCAGAGCATGGAGCCTGACATGGGGATCGATCCCAGGACTCTGACATCTTGACCTGAGCTGAAATCAAGAGCTGGACATTTAACTGACTGAGCTACCCAGGAACCCCAGTTGCTATTCCTATTAAGTTCATGTATATATCTTTATATGGTCATATGTTTTCATTACTTTGGTAAATGTCTAGGACTGAGATTACTAGGTCATGTGGTAAGTGCTCATTTAACTCTTTGAGGAACTCACACACTGTTTCACAAAAAGTGACTAGACCATTTTGCATTCCCCCCAGCAATGTGTGAGAGTCCCAGCTATTGCACATCCTCCAAAACACTTCATAGTGTCAGTCTCTTATTTTAGCGATTTTATTGCATGTATAATAGTAATTTATTGTGTTTTTAACTTGCATTTTCCTAAAATGATATTGGGTGTCTTTTCACGGGCTTATTTGCCACCTGTATATAGTCTGTTAGATCTTTTCTTCAATTTTTAAACTGGGTTGTTTCTTTATGGTTCAGTTTTATATGTTCTATAAATAAGATCTTTATCAGATATATATTTTCCAAATATTTTCTTATGGGGCAACTTTAATAAAAATATCGGGATTGGAGAATAACGGATCTTTGGTATGCATGGAAGCAATTCCTGTGAGCTCACTTAATGTCTCTCTCTCCTGGTCAGGTATGCTCCATGTGGGGAGAAATGTCTGCATTGTTCACTGCTGTGTGTTCAACGTGTAGCACACTCTTTAGCGCATTAGTAACACTCAATAAATACTTATTCAGTAAATGAGTAAGTGAACAAGCAAACAAATGGTTAGCAAGACACCTGGTGCAAGTTCTATTAATGACTAGAAAAAGAGCTTTACAAGGAGGAGATGGAAGTTGGAAAGGGAACCCAGGACCTGACAGTGGAAGGCAATGAGTGCCAGTCAGATGGGTTTGGGGTGTATGTGTCCAGCAAATGAAAGATTTTCAGCTGTGGACTTCGAGAGACTGACCTGGGCAGTCTGCAGTGTGGTTGTCTGATGGATTCATTTGAGAAGATGAAGCCTGGCAGCTCGGATCTGTTAGCATGTTTCATAACACTCAAAGGGAGAGTTGATGAAGGTCTGATCTAAGGATATATAATAACGTGACAAATGATATGGAGAGATTATCTGTAGAATTTAAAAACTCACTGCATTGGGAAAAAGAAGGGGAATATCTGAGGTAGAACAGAGGAGAGTCTCAAAACAAATATATAGCAGGGGTGCCTGGGTGGCTCAGTCAGTTAAGTGTCTGACTCTCGGTTTCAACTCAGGTCATAATCTCAGGGTCCTGGGATTGAGCCCCTTGTTGGCTCTGAGCTCAGTGGGGAGTCTGCTGGAGGATTCTCTCTCTCCCTCTCCTTCTGCCCCTCCCACACCTCTCTCTCACACCCACACACACTCTCTCTCTCTCAAATAAATGTTTAAAAAACAAAAAACAAATATATAACATACAAATTCATGCAAGATACTTGCCACAGACTCATTGTGTTTCCCCCCTACCCATTCATATGATAAAGTCCCAACTTCCTATGTAACTGTATCTGGAGTAGGGCCTATAATGAAGTAAGGTTAAATGAAGTCAAAGGGTGGGGCCCTGATATGAAAGGATTGGTGTCCTTAGGAGAAGAGATGCCAGAGAGGTCTCTTTCTCTCTGAGTCATGTGAGGACACAGTGAGTAGGCAATCATCTGTAATCAGGGAGAGAACTCTCACCAGAAATTCAATTGGTTGGTACCTTGATCTTTGATTTCCCAGCTTCCAGAACAGTGAACAAAATAGATTTCCGTTTTTGAAATGACTCAGTCTACGGTATTTTGTTATAGTAGCCTGAACTGACTAATACAACCCTAGAGAAACCTTACAGTGTGACTCCTATAGAAACCCTTAAGATACTGGAATAAATTTTGAGTTAAATTGAAAAAGATACAGATAAAAATCCTCATTCTTAAACTTATGTGTAAATTTGAGCAAGCTACATAATTTGTCAGAGCCTTGATTTCCTTATCTGTACAAATGCAAATATTATGTCTGTTCCCTAGGGTTGCTGGAGAGAATCAAACAAAATTGTGTTTAGTACACCTAGCATGGTACGAGTTGGTATTCAGTAGGAAATGTTAGGTCCCCTCCTTATTCTAATACAGCAAGGTATTTATATGAATTCTGTCTCACTGCTTCTTCAATGTCTTTGTAATGACAAGGCAGAGAAAGGTTGTGGGCACCTTCATGTATATTTTAGCTAATATTCCCCAGAGGTAATACTGTCTGGGTTGGAGTTATTGGTTAAACCTTTGGACCCCTTTCCTACTCAACTCCAAATTAAAATGGCCCACTCAATTTTTTGAACTTAAAACTTTCAGAAGAATGATATCCACCGTTTCCCTCCCTCATGGGAGCAAAGAAAAATAACCTCACTTATTTCATTTTCCAAAAAATCTGTGAAATAGTTTACGTCTTCTACAATGTACAAAAGGGGAAGCTGAGGCTGAGAGAGGTTGAGGGGCATTCTTAAGGTCACAAGATTAGCAAATGGTCTTGTAGGGACTAAAGTCAGAATCTGCTTGATGGTGAAGCCCCCATTCCTTCCCCAACATGAGTCTATTGGAAAGCCTGAAGGTCGCTTTTGGACATAGCTGGGGAAGGAGGGGATGTTTCCAAGAGGCAGGCCCATAATCGTGTCCAGCATGTTTCCTAGGGCGGATTTTTCTGCTCTGTCCCTGCCTTTCCTTCAGCAGGATGTTGTGAAACAGCCACAATTTAGCCCCAGGTGCTCTTGCCCAAGAATGAGTTCTTAGAAAGCTGGCATGGATGTTTTTTCTCTGTCCCACACTTAAAGTAATTACAAATAAGGGTTACTCTCTGCGGTTGTTCCTACCCTATAATTTTGTTTTCAGTTGCCAAGATTAGCAAATTTGAGGTATGATCACTGGGTTGGATTGCAAGCCTAGAGTTATTTTTGCTGTAACATCTCTGAGGTTAAAGTAAATTTTAAAATATTTATTGTTGCCATAAATCAGTTCCAGAATGGGCTAGCCTAATTTCAACTTTTTTCTTCCATTTCTCTTAGGGTACCTTTGGAGGTCTTTGTAGTCAAGATCTTTGGGTCTCTTTTTCTTTGTGTCTGGAAGGTAGCCCGGATTTGTTGAATTTCATAGTACAGTAAGATATGTTATTTTGTGAGGACTTGAAAGAAACTTGGAAAATATAAAAAACAGAAGCAAACAAAAATTTAACTATAACCTAGAGGTAATCACTACAATTATTTTGCATAAGTACTTCAAATTAAAAATGTATACTCACATACACGAATAAAATAACATATGTAATGTACGTATACATATGTATAAACATATGCTTTATAATATAATTAGGATCATAGCATCATTTATATCTGTTTATATTACATAATTAGGATCAAGGTTTATGTACATTTTTGGTGCTACTTTTACACTTCATATTATATCTAAGCATTTTTCTGATTCACTGATAATTCTTCTAAAATCATTTTTGATTGTTAAATTACATAATCTTTAGAATGTAAAAAGTAGAGAGAATAAGAGATGCAAAGAAAAATTAGGGCATTTTCATGGGATATTAAATAGGCTTGCAGAGGAAGACATAATTTGGTGTGATAGATTAAATCCTAAAGTCAGGCGAAAAGATAAAGTGGGTTTTTAAAAATCAAGTAGAGAAGTTTAGATTTGATACTGTAGGAAAAGAAAAATCTTCAAATTTTTTCTTCAGAGGTTATCATGATTTGAGTTAGGCCAACAGAAGGTTAATCAGCCAGAATTATTCAGGATAGATTTGAGATTAGAAAGAGAAGGGAATTAGGAATATGGTTTTTCCACTGTGTGCCAGGCACCACACTAGATGTCTTATATAAGGAAAACAAAGTGTGAGATCCGGAGAACTGAGTAATACTATGTTCAAATCCCCTTTCTGCCACATCTAGTGTGACTTAGGATGTAGGACTTAACTTCTCTGAGCATAAGGCTCCTCCCTTGAAAGGGAGTGATTAGGGTGCTTGATTTCAGCTCAGGTTATGATCTCTGGGTCCTGGGATGGTGCCCCGTGTAGGGTTCTGCACTCAGCGGGGTGTCTGCTTGAGATTCTCTCTCTCCCTCTCCCTCCCCCCTCCCCCCACTCTCTCTCTCAAATAAATAAATAAATCTTAAAAAAAAAGGAATGATAAAGCTTATACCACAGAAGGTGGTGCATTCTGAACAACATAAAATTCTTCATATGGTACATACAAAAAATAATGCCCATTTGCCTTTCCTTTTCTTCCACAAATGATGATGGGGTATGACAGGGATGATGGTTCTCAACATTGGCTTCACAATGGGATTTTGTTTGGGTGCTTTAAAGCCTCCTGACGTCTGGGCCCCACACCAGAGAACTGTCGGGGCATGGGAAATTTCAAAATCCTCCCAGGGGATTCTCATACGCATCCAAGATTGAGAACCTATGAACTAGAAGCTCAAGGACTGAAGAAGTCCTACACAGTTTAAATGGGGAGTTGGTAAGATGTCAGAATAAAAAGTTACAGAATAAAGTGTCGCTACCAAATGGCTAAGGTGTTCAGAGGTAAAATTGCCCGTAAGAGATACACAGGCAGCTCTCTGTGACTTCTCCTGGTGGTACACGCTGACCAAGGAGAAAGGGGACAGAAGCCAAATGATGCAAGTACTCCCTATCTGGGAATGCCACAGCAGGCTAGAGCCTGACCATTTCTGATCCCGGGGGTATCATTATTTACCTACCTGGGCAGCAACTTGATGACAGGCATGTAACTGGGCAGAAGTTATCCAGGAAAGAACACCTAATAAATTAACCAAGAACAGAATTGCATTAGACTCAGATGGATAATATAACCAACAAGCCCAATAAAAGTCTTGAACTTTTGGAGGGCCTCTCCCTGGATCTCAGCATGTTCCATAGCCTTCACTCACCAATGCCCTTCACCAAGGACTTTTTGTGAATAGTGAGGTAGAAAGGCTGACGATTCCTCAACCTTCTAGAAAAGTGGAGTCAATCTTGGCAACCAAAGAGGTGGCAGAATCCATTGCTAAAATGTCTCAGAAGTAAGAGCATCAAGGCATCTAGAAGACCCAGATATTAGCTTCAACTTCTTTACTATCTGTATCACCCCGAAAAAGTCACTTGATTTATTGGGTCTTCAATTTACTCAACCACAATACAAGGGAGCGGAGTACCTGACCCAAGTGGGCTCCTATTGGCTTTTAAAAATGAAAAACAGGTGAAATTAGACATGCAATACAGGCCCCTCACAGAGAAATCTCCCTGAACTTAGAACAGCTGTTGACGGAGGAATCTTTGATGCCTTTATGCTCAGGTCAGTCTCCCTGTCCCTGTTCTTACACAGGTGCGTCTGCGAGCCAGCCAGGTACTGTGGCATCACAGCCTGGGTGGAAATTCTGGCTCTCTCTTTGGTGAGCTGTGGGACTTTCAGCAAAGTAGTCACTTTTCCTGAGCCTCTGTTTCCTTCTTGGTGAAAAGGACATTGTCACATCCCCATTGCCTCTCGGAGGCATTGTGAAGTTGAGTCAAAGTATATAGAATGCCTCCCTCAGTGATGGGCACGTAAGTCTTAGACCCTCTATCACTGAAGCTCTCAAAATCCTTTTTCTGTGTGTGTGTGTTTCCAACATTACAGAATTGCATCTCAACATACTAGTTACCTGTATCACAACACATTTCGTCCTTCCTGGAAAATATTTCTTTCCTAGTGCCTAGGAGAAAAGTAAACAGACAGTGAAAGTACATTAATGCTGCTCAATAGCCATGATATGGCTGGAAAGGCCACGATTTCTGCCTTGCAGAGAACAGGATCCAGACGCGGTCATGTAGGAATTCCGCTCCGGACCTACCGCAAGACTTTGAGGGGTCATTGAACAATCTCAATATTCCAGAACATCAATGTTAAAATAGGATGACAAGAGTTTTGAGAAGTAATGTTAATGAAGAACACTGTTTCTCACACAGCTACAAATGCAGAAGTATAAATAATTAACACATTTTATAAAGATTTCTAAAAAGATCAAACTCCAAGTCCTTCTTCCCACTAAGTTTTTAAAGCCTTTTTCTGCTTTCAGGGATTTTCCACTCGTGCTGGTAAGTCCTCAAGGTGACTGGAGGAGGAGAAGTCTGTCTTGCCCCCCCCCCATCAGCCCTTTGAGCTGCGACTTCACACACACACACACACACACACACACACACTCCTTCAAGAAAATAAATGACTGAGCATGAAGCTCAGATGTGTCTTTGAAGGCACCATGCTAATGACCCCCAGATCCTTCTCAAGCCACAGCCGTGTGCAGACGGGAGGATGCGAGGAGGCTGTTGGGGGCTTTCTGGCAGGTGCGGGGGAGGGTCTCTCACACTGCGCATCCCGAGCCTTGTCTCCCTTCCATTAATTTCCGAGGCACTGACTGTGTGTGCAGCCAGCCGTGCGGCACTGGAGATACCCCGGAGAAAGAGGAAACCCGTTGAGCTATTTTTCACCATTACATACTTCACTTCCTAAGAAATGAGATCCAGAGCATGCAAACAGCCAGTCTTGTAGATCATCATCTTAGGGAAAAATCACAGACCCAACACAGCACAAAGTAAATAAATAAATAAATAAATAAATAAATAAACCCAGAGGAGAGTCATTCTGGTGAAATTTGATACCATCACTCTCTTCTCCTAGCCTTCTATCCCTCTCTGTAATTTTTTGTGCCTCTGAGATGTATCAGGGCTCTAATGGTGGTTGAAAAAAAAAAATAAGTGCTAGATCTTTCTAGGTCCTCATGCCAGCTGATTTTCACCAGCAGAGAGAGATTTATCTATACGTAAGAGTAGAGAAGAACTCCGTTGAGACCAAGTCATATTTCACCTGGTTCAATGCCTATGAGCACTGATTGGTAAGTGGCGTGAATCATGAGGGTTTTATCAGCTGCCTATGCCAAGCTGCCCATCAGCCCGTGAGTTTTAGGCAGAAACAGCCCTCGAGCAAGTGCCCACGTGATGTGCCCATCCCTGCCCTGCAGAGCTCACCGACTCTCTAGTGACTTGGCTTTCCATGGCCCCTTCCAGGCTCTGGGCTTTTCCTTGTTCCTTCATCAGAAAAGCTCCACATTGCATGCAGCTCTGAACGTTGAGGTCATGAGCCCTGCTCGCTGTGTCAACTCAGAGTATCAGTGGACAGTAATCCAATCTCCCCACGTCTGCCAGGGAATATAACATTTCACACAGACCGTAACAAAATCCTCCTACGACCCTGGGGCAATATCCTGAAGTTGTTTGAGGTGAAAGAAAATAACTGTCTTTTGGGCAGAAGAATTTAGACTCTTGGGTGGTAAACTTCTGTTACCTTTTGTTTCGCACCATCTGAATGTTCATTCAGATCAGTTTCAGGTGAGTAAAGGGAAGGGGTCTCATTCACCATCTTGTGAGATTTCTCTGCCCACTTTTTTTATTGGCCCTAAAGCCATGTGAGATGAGAAATGGGGGCATTCCTGGCCAAAGGCTCCCATTTCCTAGTGCATTTTAAAATGACACCAAGCCTCTCGAAAATTCACAGGGCTCTGTCCATTCTATCTGGATAGTTCTGGGGGGAAAAGGGAGCAGAACAAGCTGGGTCTGAACATCTAAGTGTCATTCCTTTGTGGATTCTAATATTCAGAAAAATGAAAAGCAGTTTTTTTTTTCCTGACAAGGACACTAATAAAGGAGGTCCCACTGCCCAAGCCACATTCCCAGTTATGTTCACTGGTTAGAACTCTCTCCCCTCCAGATGATGAAATTTCCTCTACACTTTAGCAGAATACAAGTGTTAGAGGGATGTGTAAGACTTAAGTTGCTTAAAAATGTCACATCCTTTTCTTCCCAGGCTGAAGTGACCCAGGTAGCTTGAGGGTGGGAGAGAACAGTGAAAAGGAAACACACCCAAAGACAGTGGGCCACCATTTCTCTTTCAAACCATCATGGTACTCACTGTGACACTGAGGGATCTAGAAGGAAAATCAGTGCATTGTGATTCAAGAGATGGGGTCCGAGTCTCTTACGAGTTTTCAGAAGTCATTGTACTGTTCTCAGTTCTACTCTTAAACATATGAAATAGGAAAATCATGTTTACCCTGGGTAGGTCTTGGGCTTATCAGGGGGAAGATTTGGGCAGAGACTGTTTCCCTGCTCCTGCGTGTGGACTCCCAGGACAGTTTCCAATCTTCTCTTTGGTTCACTGGGGCTGCATGGCTTCTAGCCAATGGAGTTTCATTGGAAGGATGTGATTGAGAAAAAGCTCCCATGAGTGACCGTCCATACCCATCTCCCAAATGTCAGCTGAACATAGAGTTTTCCAAGAGGAAGAGAGAATCACACGAGAGGTGTCGGATTCCCTGAGTCACTGGGAAGAAGACTGTGTCCCAATGAAGAACACCTGTGCTGGACTTCTACAAGAGTAATAATAAAGTTTTTTATATGTTACATCACTAAAGTTTCACAGTTTATTTGTTACAGCCGCTAGTATTATACTAATCAATATAAACATCAAACAGATGAAAAAGGATGTGAAAAATCGTGCAAATTCTAAAATACTACATGGATTTAAGGGTTTCTAATGGCTTGGTTGGATAAAGCATTGGGAATAACGGCTAAAGTTATATTTAAATAACATACCATTGGCAGATATCTATTAAATTCTTACTACAGGGTGTAAATCTATAGCTTATCTAATTTATTCCATCCCGCCACTTTGAAGTACATATTTTTTTCTTTTTTTCTCATTTTTACAGTTGAAGAAACTGAGCTTTAGAGAAATCCATTCACTTGTCTGAAATCATAAAACTGCAAGGGCTGAGGACTTTCATTAAAGTTCTATTTTTATTTCTCCAAATCTGCTTTTACACTCATAATAGAGTGTAAACACTATAATAAGTGTTCAAAATCTTCTAGACGAAAGTCAAACTGTTTACTACCTCTGTCTCAGAAGAATAGATGTTCACATAGAACATTCTGTTCATTCCAACAGGTCTTAAAATCTTGATGTTGGAAATGACATTCTGTGAAGTGATTCTCCAAGTGTGGGCAGCTACTCTCTCACTTAAAACTATAGAGTTCAAGCAATTGCGTTCTCCATCTTTTTTCTCTGTTTTCATTCAAAGAAACCCAGGACAGCCAAAGGCTTGAGTGGATGATGAAGGGCTTTGTTTTGTTTTGTTCTCCCTGTTCTGTTTTCCTCAAGCCTCAAAAGTGCACTTGCCAAAATAGTGTGATTTGAGCCATTCTTTAAATATTTTTGCCAGGTGAAGAATTGCTGGTACATTCCATTTTGTGAGAAATGATTTTACATTTGTCACTCTTAGCAGGTAGACTGTCCATGGACTGCATACCATTTTCACATTCACTTTGGATACCATTGGGGGGTATTATTTTCATTCAAGGGCAGGCATTGGAACCAAGCAGTTTACTTCATACACATTGAAACTCTTTGGGGCTACAGCAAATGGTAGCCTTGACGTAGGCCATTTCAGATGCAAGTCTCCTCTAACAAAAATCCACTCATTATATAGGGAAAGAATAAGAGGACTTAACTCTTTTCATCTGGATTGGAGACCCAAGTCCCAACACTTAGTCCACAGGTAGTTGTAGATGCCTTCTGCAGATTTGAGAATTCTGGTTTGGTTAAACTTTCTGCTGTTCAGATAAAAAACAGCAGCAATTTTCTGCTTGAATTTCTCTGTGACTAAATCCATTGATCATCCTTTCTCTCTGGTGAGTGAGAAGTGTGTTTTCTCCTTAATAACTCCTATCCTTCTCCCTGGATTTTTTTCCCCTTCGCTTGTTTGTGTTGTGTTGGTCAGTCCTACGCGCTATTCCTCCGAGAGACAGAGAGCGCGCAAAATTGAAGTTATTTTATGCTTGGGCTCCCTCGGTCCCAATTTTCAAATCTTCATGTCATTTTCACACATCAGTGTCATGTGGCGAATGTTATGGAAATTTCAGTGGGGTCCTTGGGAGGCAATTTATACACGAGTCCCTACCCCCGACCACCGTCCTGCTGCAATTCCTGTCTTTTCTAAGAATAAGTGGATCTATAATTAATGTGGATTTTAAAATATAACAGCATTCAGAATTCTCATAGCAGGGTTTTTGAAGCCATGTCTTCTTTGCAGTATAAACACAAAAGCATAAATGCGTGCTAGCTCTCTCTCCTAATAAATGGGCTTGTATAAAAGGAATAAAAATTACAGTTTGTTGGCGGTAAAGAGCAACTAATTACTCAGGAAGAAGCATGTTTTTATTTTTCAAAACTGCACTGAAAATGGTTTATCATGCAATAAATTTGCTAATCACCAGTTAGGAAACACAGTGCCATCACCACCTACCCACAGCAGCTTCCTTTGAAAGTTGGTATGTTACAGTTTGGGTAGGAAATTATATCCTTTTGAAAACGAACATGACAGAAGACGTTCACTGAATAGCTTAAAACTCCTCAGCAGTCAGAATTCAAACTGCATAAACAAGAGTGTGGCTAATGGTGCCAAAAGACAGCAACCATTGACCTTGGCTTTGCTTGGTGGGCAGACCATGCTTGACCCCTTCTCATGAAGATAATTTTTCATTTCCTTTTGCTCATTCCTTTTTAACAATCAAAGTGGAAGACTTCCAACTGAAGAACACAAGTTTAGCCCTATTTTTTCACTCTCCTCCAAAACCCCGTTTTCCTCAGCCCCTTGACATCCGTCTGATAAATTGTTGATTTTGGACAGATTTGCATTGTTTTTTTCCCAAAGAACCTGAAGAATCATGTATGACCCAGAATTGTAGGACTCCAGCTTGATGAGCTTAAACCCACACAAACTAATAACAGGTCCAGCTTATCTTTGCTACTGGCCCACTCTCTTGTTTCGAAGGTCCTAGGCCATATCTTTTGCATGGTCCTCCCCAGAGAAGACTTCCATAACCATCCTCATCAATGATGTTTGTTGTCCGCCTTGACCTCCAACAGAAACTCTTGCCCATTATTGTCAAATTTTCTTCTTAGACTTCTTTTTTTTTTTTAAAGATTTTATTTATTTATTCATGAGAGACAGAGAGAGAGAGAGGCAGAGGGAGAAGCAGGCTCCCAAGGAGCAGGAAGCCCGATGTGGGACTCGATCCCAGGACCCTGAGATCATGACCTGAGCCGAAGGCAGACGCTTAACCATCTGAGCCACCCAGGCGCCCTCTTCTTAGACTTCTTAATATCAAAAATAATCTAATTTGTGTTTATTGATGTATTATCTGGTTCCCCACTAGAAGGTAAGTTCTATGGAAGAGGAAACCTGTTTTGATTATCTCTGTATCACCAGTTCTTGGAAGAACATCTGGCACAGAGTAGTTTTCAATTTGTAGTGAAGAAATGAATAAATAAATGGATGAACATTTTGGCTTTTTTTTTTTTTTTGAACATTTTGGTTTTTATATCTACCTCACAGTGCAAAGCATTCATTAACCTTGACTTAGCTAACCACAACCCCTAAAACATATGGTTGGTTATCTAGAGGTAATGCAGCTTTAGGTGTGAAAGTCTGGAGGAGGCATTTGTTTAAGCTTTACTTTTTACTCGATGGAACAGCCAATTGGTCAATTTTCCTTTCTTTAGAGAGAATGAATTCTTGGGAAACTTGTAACTAGGTCCTGATTGCAGACCAGGTCCCCAGTTCACCATCCCTGGTTCCCAGTGACCTTATGTCAAAGAAGACACTTGCAGGTCAAGAGACTCCAGGGGTGGCTCTCCTGCCCCTGGCCTCACTCAGTGACATCTCCAATCGGCATCTTTCTTAGGAGCTGGGCAACTTTGAGCAACTCAATTTCTTGGAAGCACAAGTTATCTCATCTAGAATCACCATCATAATCCCTACCTCACCTTGTTATTAGAATTAAATGAAAACAGTGTGTTAGCTCCATTTTGTAAAGTATTGAGAGCCATACAAATATTTTGACCAACTTGATACAGAAGAAAAGGACAAGGATAAATTAAAAATTGAAAGACTATGCTTTTATGTAGCAATTTGTTGTCCCTTTTGTGCTGTAGAAAAGTCACCATCTTATAGACCAATAAAGTGAGGACTAGAGACGCTGTGTCATGCTTAGTGTCATAGATAATGACATCAATCTATGCATCCAGAGAAGGCGCCAGATCTGTAGATGATCAGTGGCAGGATATTGTTTCCAGATCGGTGCAGTGATTCCCGAGTCTCCTTTAAGAAGAGTAATCGTTGGGGGCAATGTGTTGTGAAAGCCATGCTGTGGTTGGGTTTGGGATCTAAGTTTTTTTTTTTTTTTTTCTTTAAGATTTTATTTATTTATTTGAAAGAGAGAGGGAGGAGAGGGAGGGGTAGAGAGAGAATCTCAAGCAGTCTCTGAGCTGAGTGTGGAGCCCAACATAGGGCTCAATCTCACGACCCTGGGATCATGACCTGAGCTGAAACCAAGAGTCAGATGCCTAACTGACTGAGCCACCCAGGTACCCCTGAGATTTTATCAGGCAATTTACCAGGTGTGACCTGACATGGTCAGATCTGAGGGTAAGCACAAATTCTAGGTCCAGAAGAAAGGTGTCAGGAATAAAGCTAAGTTCAAGGGGAGAACTTGGATCAAGGATGGCAAATCAAGCCAAAAGACCAGAATCTGGGAAAAGGCATTTCTGGAAAGAGAGGCAGAGGGTATCATAGGATTAAATCAAGAGGCTCCAGAACTTGAGATAGCCCTGAGATGCCCAAATATTCAGGTTGGGGTATGGTAGGACGTATAATGAATAAGTGGCCCAGGCTGATCCAAAGATACAGGGGCAAAGATAAAAACTATGCTTTCCCATAGGTTCTTCTATAAAGACAGGAGCCTTTTATGAGCTTGAGGGGTTTCTCACAGTAAACAGTTATGGAAGGGGAAGTAGCAAAGACACACTCTTTGACCTCAGTCTTGCCCAAATCCAAGTGTAGACTTTCCCAGAGTGGATGTGATGTCTATGGACATAACCTACAAAAGGTAAATCATTTGAGGAAACACTAAGGAAAGTTGGGAAGTTTCTTTACTGCAGGACTTCTCAGAGCCTTTACTAGTTATTTAATGCTAGTTTAATAATTATTAAGTGGATGTTAAACAGGCTGTTTGAACTTTGAAAAGTAGTCCACAAAGGATTCCAAGAAGAGTATGTGGTATTTCCTAAATGTGCTTCAACACAGAACACACATAATTTTCTGGAACATTTCAATGGAGCAGAATATAGTTTGCTCACATTGGTTTTGGTAACCAGTGACCCTGATTTAGGTAACTTGTTTTGTATACAGCCAATGAAATAGCACTATGTTTTATTTTACTTTTTTCTTTTTCAAAGATTTTATTTATCTTCCTAACACTGTCACCAGGCCATTTAACCCTTTGATTCATCGTCTCTCTGTGAAATACAGGCAGGTTTACAGTGACAAGGAAAAGCAAGATAGTGAGAGAACCATGACTCAGCGTGAACGCAGATGTATTGATCTACCTAGAGTCATTCTGGAATATTTCTCTTTCCTGTTCACTTATATACCCAGAGACATCTTTACGGCCCAATGATTGAAACCTGGTTAGAATGTGATAAATTCTTTTGATTTTATGGGATCAAAGAGGCTTCCTACTCATTAAAGTTTTAGTAGTAATATTCTTCCTCAAGTCTGTTTTCAAATTTAGAAGCCCAGGGGAATGGAGTTTACCAAAAGTCTATCATTTAGAGAATACTTAAGCCACATTACATTATGCCAGCTTGAGCCTTCTCATTGCTTCCACTTTGATTCCCTTCCCATGTAATTATTGCTTTGAGAACAAGGAGCTGGCTTTTTCCTTCCTTCTCAATTCAGTGCAAAAAGATGGAATTCATCCTTTTTCATGAAATCAGAACTATACATTCTGAACCCCTAATCGAGAATGCCACTGTCTTGACTACAGGATAGTCTCTCCAGTTTCTCAAGAAAGTGTTCTCACTTGTAAAATGGCAGCCATGCCTCTTATCTACAACATGGATAAAATGAATAATGAAAATAAATGAACAAAATGTGTGCTTTCATTTAGACTTGTCTTTAAGTAGTCTGCAAAACCAGTGGAGGCTTCAAATGAGCATCTACCCAGATCAGTGATAAGTAAATATGATGGGGCACAGAATACTGCGGGATTTAAGTGGAACAGACCTGAATTCTGATTTCTTAGGTTTACCTTTCGCCCCCATGAGATTTTGCACATGCCCGTTAACCTCTCTGTGCCTCAATTTCCTCTTCTATAAAATGAAGTTAAAGTCATAATTCCTATCTCCTAAAGTGATTGTAAGGTTTAAAGATGATCCATGTGAAGCGATTAGGGACACTTAAAACATTCAATGATATTACCTAATATCTTGACCACTTTTACTGATAAGTTTCACCTCCTATTTTTTTCTGCCAGAAGTTTATAAAATCCAAACATGTAGAAATGTGTACATAGCTCCCTCGAACATTAAAATATTTATGCTGTTGTTGTTGTTAGAGAACAGATGTACAGATACATTTTTTTTGCTCTAACCTAAGTGTGAATTAACTCAATAAATGGATTCATTAATTCAACTTCTAATTTTGGATCCTTTGCAAACAAGTAGAATATCTTGACTGTGACCTATTCATCTTTTTTCTTTCTTTCTTTCTTTTTTTTTCTCTTCTTTTGTTTTTCTATGATGGGTTACAAATCAGGACAAATGTAGTAGGTGTCAGAAATAATTTACCTACATGGGTGTAATTGATTTGGACAAACGTATGAGAAACATATCTCTTTTTCCACATGGAAGGACCACCACCAGGTCCTACTTCTTTCCAGCTGGAAGGGCTCATGAGCTGCTAGCTTTGCAAGCTCAGCTTGACATTTCCACTTCCAGGCCAGCTAGTAGTCACTGACGATAAACCTAATGAGAGGAAGAGGTGGAGTGCAGAGGAAAGAGGCCAGTGCAGGCAATGAAGAAGGAGATAGGACCGAAGGAAGAAAAGGAAATAATGAGCCTTAATACCCTTGACATTGAAGTGCCTGCTAAAGGCACAGTGCAGTGCAGCTGACGACCCCTTTTCCAGAGGCAGTACATGTCACTCTCCTTGCCCTGAATCTAGCTTCTGGCTACACAATAAACCAGGGAGTCCAAAGTGTACCTTCAGGGCCCTGCAAAATTCTGCATATCACAGAAAGCCACAAGGCAGGATTTCATTCTGAAGGAATCAACCAGGGAACTTAAATATCTCTGATTATGTAAAAGTGGGGTCTATGTGCTCACTGCCTGAGGTGGTGTGCTTCAAGCATGGCTACACCTGTAAGAAGAGAGAAAGTTATAGGCACAGATGTAATTATACAAGTATGACTGTAGACCTAAATATTTATCTATCTTCTATCTATCTTCTATCTATCTGTTCATACATGCATACATGCATCCATCCATCCATCCATTTATCCATCCATTTATCCATCCATCCCTCCCTCCCTTCATCCAATCACCCACCCCCCCATTTATCCATCCATCTATACATCCCTCCCTCCCTCCATTTATCCATCTATCCATCCATCCCTCCTTCCCTCCCTCCATCCATCTACCTATTCCTCTGTTTACCCATCCATCTATCCATCCTTCTCTCCCTCCCTCCATCCATCCACCCACCCCTCCATTTATCCATCCATCAATCCATCCATGCATCCATCCATCCATCCACCCATCCATCATCTATCATCTCTTTTCTTTGCACCACCTTAGCGTTGAGCTTTTTTTTAGTTTCTGCAATAAAGGACTCAGGTGTGGCTGAACACAACCAGCTAGTGTGGCCCACCCACCCAAGTTGGATGCTTGCTTTAATGTTATTCTTAGTGCTCTCTTTTCTGTGCAGCGTTGGATCTTTAAAAAAAGAGTATTTTCCTGGGCTTTGCTTTTTGCCTGTTCAGTGAGTGCAGGAGAAAGGGCTGGCATGACAACCCCTTGAGGCTGAGTCCTGTTGATTAGGGGATGGATTTTGAGCAAGCAGCTGTACTTGCACGCCCCCCTCTCTGACCCTTGCCAGTATCCCTCACCCACGACCTGGAGGGACTGTCTCTGGGGGAAGCAAGGTCAGGCTCTGTGTCCATCAGGCTGTGCTTCTACTAGCTGTGTGATGGAGCATTTTCTGATGTTGACACCCATGCAGTGGGAGTTGGATGGAAGCTAGTTTCTTGTTTCACATTGAGCTGTCATCCAAAAGGGCCTGCTGCTTATCCTGGGCTTCACAGTCCTTCCAGGCCATGTTGACATTCTCAGCCTGCTGCTCTGGCCGCCACATCTGCTGCTATAACTTGTGAACTTGGGGCACTTTCCTCTGAGCTAAAGTCTGGAGAATATTATTTTCTGAACTAAGAATCTAGGTCCATGAGCATTTTCTTTCCTAATGCATAATTTTCCCAAACAGTCACATGTATTTCTTTCCCTGCTCCTCGTACTCCCTTTGACATTAAAATAAAACATAATAATTAAATGGACTGGAACACTTCAAATGATTTGATTGACAGGCACAATGACTGTTGACAGAAGCAACTTGGAAAACTTTACTTTCTCTTTAAATTGTACTCAACTGGTTTTGCCTCATAGCTCCAGTCATGTGGGTTTCTGTATTGGCAGATGGTCCAAATAATTCCACTCCAAGGTGAATAGTACCAGAGGACATGACATATTCAATAACAAAGTTCAAATGCAAGTGTTGGTGGTCTTTTCAGTAACTAGATATGTTTTCAAACATTAATTCTTTCATGAGAATCTTTTGTAACATGTACCTACTTTTTATTGTAATTCTAGAATGACTAATCTAATCAAAATGTACATAAGTTTGGGAATCCCCAAGTTACCTTGATGGTTCATGGGGCCAAAATAATACTGCATTTGAAATTAACATTATTCTAAAAAATCCATGTAATATAGTTACTCTTAGTGGTGAAGTATTAATGAGAAAACACTCAGCTGAGTGTTTTGAGAGCTGAGTAACAACATGTGGAAATTTAGCAGATAATTAATTGCATTAGGCAGAAAAATTATATGCCTATAGACTAAGTACTGGGTCCAGTTTGGTCAGCTAAGAAATTAAAGCTAACAAAGGATTTTCTTTAGTTCCATAATGCTCTGCTCAGTCATCTGAGACCAGCCAGACTCTTGCCTTCAGCGTCCCCTATGTAGTTGTGAAGAATGTGAGCTTGTCCTGCGTAGTGGGACCAATGTCAGCTTTGTTCAAATTCTCCTAAACTAGCCTGATTACCTTGAAGCAGGAGGGTCCTGGACTCCCAGCCCCCAGTGCTCTTTGTGAGGTTCGAGCTATAGATCCTACACAATCATTGTGATTTTGTTCCTTTTTCCCCTATCTTTTCACTGCTTCTGATTAGCTCCCGTGCCAATCATTACCTCTTGTTCATATTCTCACATCTCTTTCTCTCCCTCATAATTACTTGCAATTACCCATTAAAATATGAACTTATATCAGTTCCTAAAGAAAACTTTGCAAGAGTAACTTGTTCGCTGCAAGGGTGCTTGTTGGTGGGATGGAGATGAGGAAGCATGGTTGGCTTGGCCTTCCCTACACAATTCCCCCAGCCTGTTACTCATCGTGGGGATGAGTTCACATGATGTACATCAATTACTTTGGCTTGTTTATTAAAAAGTGTTTGACTTCCAGTTGCTATGTGGGAATACACTTTTCACATGAGCTTGAGATTTACAACTCTATGAGATGATGCAATTATTATTACTGCTTTACTGATTAAAAAAACAACTGAAAGCAGACAAAATAAGCCACTTTTCCACAAACGTGTTGAAAGTTAGTGCTTAAATCTGAGGTGGAGCCCAAGAACACAAATCTAATCTAAAATACGAGAGCAGGGCGCCTGGGTGGCTCAGATGGTTAAGCGTCTGCCTTCGGATCAGGTCACAATCACAGGGTCCTGGAATTGAGTCCTGCATTGGGCTCCCTGCTTCTCCCTCTGCCTCTCTCTCTCTCTCTCTGTCTCTTATGAATAAATAAATAAGATCTTTAAAAAATAAAATAAAATAAAATAAAATAAAATAAAATAAAATAAAATAAAATAAAATAAAATAAAATAAAATACCAGAGCAGCTTGGCAATATCCAGACATTAACCTTGGTAAATAGAAAGCATACAAAAAGCAAATAATTAAAAGACCTTTTTGAGGCATCTGGCTGGCTCAGTTGGGGGAGCATCAGACTCTTCCTCTCAGGGTTGTGAGTTTGAGCCCCACATTGGGTGTAAAGATTAGTTAAAAAATAAATAAATAAACTTAAAAAAAATGAACATGGGGGAGAAAAGAGAGGTAAACCTGAAATCAGAATCTTAACTATAGAGAACAAACTGAGATTTACTGGAGGGGAGGTGGGTGGGGGGTGGGCTAGATGGGGGATGGACATTAAAGAGGACACTTGTGATGAGCACTGGGTGTTGTGTGTAAGTGACGAATCACTAAATTCTACACCTGAAAGTAATATTACACAATGTTAACTAACTGGAATTTAAATAAAAATTGGGAGAAAAAAATAACTTTAAAAAATAATAAAATTAGGGGTGCCTGGGCGGCGCAGTCAGTTAAATGTCTGACTCTTGGTTTCAGCTCAGGTCATGGCCTCAGGGTCGTGAGACGGAGCCCTGTGTCAGGCTCCACGCTCAGCGGGGAGTCTGCTTGAGATTCTCTCTCTCCCTCTCCCTCTACCCCTCCCCCTGCTCCTGCTGTCTCTGTCACTCTAAAATAAATAAATTAAATTAAATTAAAGACCTTTTCTTCTGGGTGTAACAACAAAATCGAACAATTGTATGTCTGCGGCTGTACGGTAACTCATCAGCTCATTTAATGCTCTCATCATCAGCAAAGGGAATATTTGCCTTTAATTTTTCCAAGTAATAAATCTCAGAGAGGTTAAGTTGCTGAAGATCACATAGCTAGTGAGCTGGTGGATGGAGCCGGACTTTGCTGTTAGAACAAAATATTTACTCTTCTTCGTTCCACTCTGTTGCTACAGGGCACAGACGAGCCCCACCTTAAGCTCAGTCAACAGCGCAACTGATGAACTAACCTGCCCATTCTGTTCCAGTATTGCTTAGGGCGCCTCGTTATCGATGAGAGGCTGAAAGTATGAAAACGGACATCCATCACCAGGGACACAGGGTATCCAGTTCATTCTGCCCTTCTGAATAACACATCCAAGATTAGGTTCTATGCATCACAGACAACCATGTATGTGTTCTTTACATTTCACTGGTTATATTTTTACATTTTCTGATCCTTTAAATATTTATGCATTAGTAGGGACAGAATTCAAAACTTGGAGACTCCCATCACTCTCCAACACTCTCCAGAGGGAACCAGTGCCATCAGTTCATGGTGTATTATTTCCAGAAATATCCAGTGTATATGCGGGCATACAGGAATAAATACATTGTTTCATACCCAATGACTGTCTACTTGGAGATCATCCTGCAACAATTCATGAATGAGCTGCCTCATTCATTTTAGCAGCTGCTTTATATTACACTGTTTCCCTCTACCATGACTTATTGAACTAGATCCATTTTGATAGGCATTTAAGTTGTTTCCAATATCACAGTCTGCTGCAGTGAACATTCTCATACATACTTCTTTGCACACAAATGTCACAACATCTGCATGATGGATTGCCAAAAGTGGAATCATTGGGTAACAGAGCCTGCAAGTTTAAATTTTTAACAGATATTGCTAAAACTATCCCTCCCCACCGCCCCAACTCCAACATGGGGTGATTTTGACTGAATTTTTTTGACTTTGATAACCTGAAAGATAGAAAATAATATCTCGTTGTAGTTTTAATTTGTACTTATTTTAATGTGAGATCAAGCATGTTTTCTTTTTAAGTACTGTGTATTTAAGACCCTTTTGTGTTTCCTTTTTCTGTGAACTCTGATTATACTCGTTTCCATTCTTCTATAGGCTTAATGGTCTCCTTCTTATTGATTTGTAGGAATATTTTCTATATTAACGAAGTGATTGCTTTGTCAAATGTGTTTCAAATACTTTTTCCCAGTGGGTAATTTGGCTTTGCTTTTGCTGTTGTGTTATGCGTCAGATTTTTATACGCATTATTACTAATCCTCAAGAACCCTGCAGGGCAGGTTTTATCATTCTCGTGGATGGTTGGGGAAACTGCAGACCAGAAATGGTTAAAGACTTTCTCAATACTACCTTATGAGTTAGTAAGTAGGGGCCAGAAAGAACTGAGTACAGATCTCTGTGACTTGAAAGCCAATATTCTTAAGCCATATCATACCATATCTCTGGATAACCATAACATGAAGCTAAGCAAATCCCCAGGTTCATGTTGCTTAGCTGGTATGAATCTTGTGATTTAGCCTTCAGTGATTGAGTTGTAGATTTCAACTTCATTGACTGGGCAGGTGCACAGCTAAGTGCAGAGTCTAAAAGTGTATTTGTCTGACCTGACCCCTTCTCCAAATGTGATCTCACTTCCGGGCCTTTGCACATGCTTTTTCTATGGCTGGGTTTGCATTCCCCTGTCCCCATCTTGTCACTATTCAGTCCAAGTTCTTTTACTCTGGAAGCCTTCCATAACTGCACCAGAAGAAGCAAGTCTTTGTCCTTCCTCCATTAGGGCACTAACTGGACCACGTTCTATTGCTCAGGATGGAGGAAACTTTCTATCCCTCTAGCCTCTAAGCTTCAGAGACAGGGACTGTGTCATGAACATCACTGTGTCCCCATCTCCTAAAGCAAGACCGGGCAGATCATGGACCTTCAGTGCCTCCTTGTAAAATGAATGAAGAGATGAATATATCACATGATGATTAAGACCGTAGGTCCTAGAGCCGAAGACCTTGAGTTTGAATCCTTCTCCCCCACTGACAAGGAGGATGAGCACAGGTCATTACCAATTCCCTCAACTTCAAATTCTTTGTTGCCAAAATGATAAAAAAAAAAATACACTGCCTGCTTCATAGACTGAGCTCAAGGAATATGTTAGATAATCCTTGCTAGAGATCTTTGATGACAGTGAGTAGAATGATTATTTCATTAGCCTGAAACTCATTATCAGGAAGGAAAGTCAGAAGAACAAAGGTCTAATCACAGCTTCACCCTAAACTGGCTTTTTTTTTTTCTAGTTACTCAATTCTTTTTTTTTTTTTTAATTTTTTATTGTTCTGTTAATCACCATACATTACATCATTAGTTTTTGATGTAGTGTTCCATGATTCATTGTTTGTGCATAACACCCAGTGCTCCATGCAGAACATGCCCTCTTTCACACCCATCACCAGGCTAACCCATCCTCCCACCCCCCTCCCCTCTAGAACCCTCACTTTGTTTCTCAGAGTCCATTGTCTCTCATGGTTTGTCTCCCCCTCCGATTCCCCCCCTTCATTCTTCCCTTCCTGCTATCTTTTTCTTCTTTTTTTTTTTTTTCTTAACATATGTTGCATTATTTGTTTCAGAGGTACAGATCTGTGATTCAACAGTCTTGCACAATTCACAGCGCTTACCAGAGCACATACCCTCCCCAATGTCTATCACCCAGCCACCCCATCCCTCCCACCCCACCCCCCACTCCAGCAACCCTCAGTTTGTTTCCTGAGATTAAGAATTCCTCATATCAGTGAGGTCATATGATACATGTCTTTCTCTGATTGACTTATTTTGCTCAGCATAACACCCTCCAGTTCCATCCACGTTGTTGCAAATGGCAAGATCTCATTCCTTTTGATGGCTGCATAATATTCCATTGTATATATATACCACATCTTCTTTAGCCATTCATCTGTTGATGGAAGGGGTATTTGCACCCTGATGTTTATAGCAGCAATGTCCACAATAGCCAAACTGTGGAAAGAGCCCTAAACTGGCTTTTACGACCTCACTTCTCTGAGTCCCCTCTGCAACTTGGAGATGTTCAACCCGCTGGTGAAAATCCTCAAGTCTCTGACCTAACTGCAAAGTGGCCTGACCCATGCTAAGCCCAGTCTGCTTTGCTTCCCTAGTCAATTTTTCCTAAATGGCTGGACCACATCATAGCCTGACTCACAGTACAAGTTCACTATGTGGTAAAAATAGTCTGTGACTAAAATATATGTATAGCTATATAATTATGAACCTGATAATATTATTAAATTAATACATTAAATAATAAATAAATTAAATTTTAATGTCTATAATACCCTATCAATACGCATAATCATAGGTGTACCTTAGTGAGAATTTGCTTGTCAGATGTGCAGATATCCAAGTCCTATTTCAGGCCAAATGACTTTGCTTATGTGGAGTGTAGGTTCAGGAATCTGCTTTTTGAACCAGCCCCCTACCTGTTCCTCTGCATTAGTGAAGTTTGAGAACCACTGTTTTAGTTAGAATGCTTCTCCATGCTCCTGATGCCTGGGTATTTTCCTCCTACATTTAGCAATTCTATAGAAAACATAACACTTTTGACTATCCAGGGGTTCTGCTTTACCGAGGAAACAGCCAGCAGGAAATTGCACCATTCTGCATGATCTCCTAGCCCTGCAGACCCGGGAAGATGCACTTTATGGGATGGGGCGGGTGAATGAGGAAGACAGCTCCTCTTCCTCCAATCCAAATGGCTAGGTCATGTCAAACTAAGCTAATATAAATGTCAGTGTGCAGCTTTCACTTGGGAAATCTGAGTTCGTTGTAATGCAGTTCATTTTCCTTCTTCCAGCTCCGTGGATGCTATCAGCTGATGTGTCTGACAAGCATTTCCTATGCCAAAAGAAAAGCCATCTCAGCAGTTCTGAGCGAGTCTCCCTGCGTGTGTGGGTGCACACGTGTGCTGGTGGAAGTCACGTCACATTCTTACAGACACGATGAGCCAGTCTCCGTGGGCCTCCCCAAACACCAAGCCAGAAGCCCCGGAGCTGTCTCCAGGAGCCATCACCCCAGTTTGTAATGACCACCAGAGTATGGATTTATATAGACATCCAGTGGAGGAATTAATTACGGGGAACATGAAGTCCCTCTAGGAATAGACTGAAGATTTAACACCTCCCAGGTGAATTCCCTGCCATTAGAGTGAGGACGCAGGAGCCTGCTCTACATAACAATGGCCCACAAGGTACACCTGGTTAAGTCGGCAGGGCTCAGGGGATGCCCCTGTCAGGCAGGGCTTATCTTTCACTGGAGAGGAGCCAGATTGCAGGGCAGGCCAAACTTTGGCTGATTTTTCTTTTCGTTTGTCACTTGTTTTATTCTTTCTTTCTTTTCTTTTTTTTCTATTTCTGCTTTTAACCTTATCTTGGTGGTTTCCCAGAAAAAATAAGTGCCTGAGTCTGTCCGTCTCAGTGGTGAATTACAATGATTCCCCAGACACTCTTCACTGGAGTCAGGGAATACACTCAACTTGGCTTGTCAGATCCCCATCTAAATATTTTCAATCAGTGGCAACTAGCAGTGATTTAGGAGAGCATCCTTCCAATCTGCCATATTGCTTGTATTTCAAATACAGCTGCTCTCATCCATCCCAAAGGTTGATCCATTCTGCAGGAAGTTAGGGCAATTCTCCAGGACTTTCATGCTGTTCAGGTCTACCCATCAATGTACTTTAGGATCCTATGTCACGAACGGTGTCATTGAAATGTGTATTATTCTGCATCTTCCTACTCATAAACACATACAGGAGCAAGACGATCAGATAGAATATAATTCAAGGGGAAAAGGAAGGAAGGGCAATGAGAAGGAAGGCAGAAAAGCCAAATAACAATAGAAATCCTACAATATGTAAATTGTGGCAGTGTTACTGCTGAGATTTGTGACTGTTTAAAAAATTACGTGAGTTGTTATCTTTTAATTAAAACACCAGAAATGTCTTCTGGAGAAAAATCTCTGTGGCATTGAAGCCTGCTTCTCCCTCTCCCACTCCCCCTGCTTATGTTCCTGCTCTCGTTCTCTCTCTGTCAAATAAATAAAAAATCTTAAAAAAAAAAATCCCATAGCTTTAAAAAAAAAAAATTCAAAGGTGCTTGGGATCAAAATCTGGATGAGTTTGACAACCAACTTATCACTTACCTGTCTTACTTTCATGAAGGCAAAGGTAGATCTGCATGTGGGGATAAACATGCACACATGTGTGCACACACACACGCATGCACACACATGCACACACACAGACTCTTCTCTCCTTGCCTGCCACGTGTCTCCAGCATCCCTCCTGCCAACGTGAACCTTCAGCACGTGTTATTGATGGTTTATGTCAAGCCGCCAAGCAGCAGGCAGAACAAAAAGGTCTAAGCGCCCCGCTCGCACACCTCCCACACCCCAGAGGTGGGAGGAAAGCACACTTCTTTCATTGTTCAGTGTGGTATTTCCAAAATCGCAGCGCATTCCAACTGGCGAGCATAGGCATGTGGAGAGTTGTTGGGACTCAGTCGTTGACACGGAATGAGGTACCGGAGATGGTGGGGGGCATCGGCAGGCAGGTGTGTGAGGTTCCAGCGCAGCAGCTTGGCAAAGATTTCTAGCTCTGCTTCGTGCAATCACTCGGAAAGTTCTACCCGAAGTTTTGGCCGCCCCTCCTGTTCTACCCACTGGCTTCTCTCTCTGCTCTAAATCTACCAATTATTTCCTTTAAGTGTCAGCAGTGCAGCAGACACACCGAGACATAACCTTTCCTCAAGTTGACGCTGTTAAACCATTACTTGAAACTGAAGTCAGAGTTGACAACTGTGACTTCAGTCACTAATAACTACTTCAGAAGTGCGAGTGGTGTCTGGGCTCTTAAAGCTGTGGCCCAGGGCTCCGGGAATGTCTTTACAGGTCATTTAGAACCGTCCATCTGATCTGTAGCAAGATCAGTCAATCTTTCAGCCGAGTGCTTTCCTCTCTCTCCCCTTACCGCCAGGTCCTTTATTAGTTCTCTGAGGGCCATATTGGGGGATGATCTTAGGCAGCCATATCGACCACTTAGCTTGTAAAGACTTTGAGTTGAGGGCATCACTGAATGCTTGGGTCCTGAATTCTGTCACTTGCCTGGGAGGAATTTTTTTTCCCCCTCTGTCTTTTCTCTTCTGTGGTTTCATTGGGCTCTTGTTTAAAAAGCCTTTTAACCAGTCCTGCATGCACGACATAGCAAATCTAAAAAATGGACCCGGCTGTCAGTCGATATGGACAACATAACTCGTCTTGGTTTGGGAAGGTTTATGGTCTTATTGGGAGCGTGGTTTTAGAGAGCTCTCATCCCATGCCTGTTGGCTTTAGGGGCGTTTTGGAAGTTGAAATAGGCTTTGTCGTTTAGATTGATCTTGATTTTTATTTTAGAGTGCAATGAATAATGATAATCCCAGCTAATAGTTATCATATATTGCTTTACAATTGTTAGCTCGCTGAACGCACACACGAGTTAAGTTCTATCATTGCCCATTTTACAGATGAAGTAATAGAGTGTTTAAGTGACCTGCCCAGCATCACCAGTTAGGAACTAGACCCAGGCGCTTGACCCACCCTCAGCACAACCCAGTGCAGATCTTCTCTCCCAATTAAAAGCAATCATCAATACTGTACAAGCCAAAATATTGTCGCGATTATATACCGAATCATTAGTGAAAAGTGACTGCCGCTGTAAGAAATTTGTAAGCCTGTCCTTTGAGTGTCTATCAGCACCACCCCGCCATCCAGCGCAAATGCAGAGATAATATATTAGAACCACGGGATGCATTTTTAATGTGATACGGGTGTCTGCCAAAACGTAAGTGGATTAGAGAAGCAGACAGTGAGTCCGGGAGTATTGATACAGAAAGATGCCCTTATGTCTGTCTGTCTAATTTCCTCTTTCTGTCTTCTCACCTTCTCGAAAGGCTCTCTGGCTCCACTGTCCTCGATAGTATTGCTAGTATAGAAGGGCAAAGCTCTGATTGTATTTCGGGAAAAATCCTCTCCTCTTAATGTAAGAATAATGATGTTAGCGTCAGCGCTCAGGCTCCATTCCAATGCAGGTAATTATGCTCTGCCTTTTTCAATTCCCTCTGCAGTTCCTGTTGAATCTATTTTTTCTCGACTTCCTGTCCTAAACTGTTGTACCAGGTTGCTGTTCAACATCTGCTTCCCCAAAGAACTACACTTTAGGCATGAGTAAAATTATTTCTCTTTCATGCTACTCTGCTGAAAGGAACCTGATGAATGGCAGGTGCTGGAGTGCTCCTTTGATTTGGGTCAGGGGACAGCTTGCAGTTAGTCTGGGGTCACTTGAGTTCCTTGCCTGGAACAAAGTACACAAACGTTCTTTAAAAGAAAATGAGGCTTTATATTGGACAGGATGATTGACTGGCTACCCACTGGTGGGGGTCAAGGCAGGCTCTGACCTCCTCGGCTGATGGGCTTGTCCCAAATGCCTGTAGAGGACATCCAGAGCCCCTCTTGCAGACAGTCTTCCCGAAACCACTGGGGTCCCAGGCCCACTGACCTCACGTGGGTCAGGCCTTGACCTCTTGACTTCGTTTCCCAAGTTTTCCTCTCATGTGCTCTCCCCTTTCTTGGCAGAATCATGCAAAGAAGAGGAGATCATTTCCAATTCCCCTTACATATTCACTTCTTATTATTCCTTTGAGACACAGGCTTCTAGAACAGCAACATTCTCAGCCTGCTCCCTAAACATCCTCGTCAAATCCTCTCATTTCCAGGCATTCTAAATAACACCAGCCTCCCTCCCACCCCACATTTCCAACGTGTTCTTCTTCCTATGCACCCTTCCCAGCTCTCTAGAGTTTCTACATTTCGATCTCGATACACTTACTTTTAATTAACCAAAATAAAAATTGGCAGAAATGCTGGTCCTCACCTTAACTATGATTGATAGGCCAAACGGTCTCTATGATAGAGTATCTTGGATTAAAAACCAGGCGACTTCTGCAGGGAAACTCATTACCTAGTTCAGAAAAAACGCAGAGTGAAGAAAAAAAGAAAGAACAAAAAATCAAAAAACTTTTGCAGTAGGAGGAAAAAAAAGAGCCCAGTTACAATATTTAAAAAATTCCGTAACAAACTGAAGGTTGCTGGAGTGGTGGGGGGTGGGAGGGAAGGGGTAGCTGGGTGATAGACATTGGGGAGGGTATGTGCTATGGTGAGCGCTGTGAATTGTGTAAGACTGTTGAATCATAGACCTATACCTCTGAAACAAATAATACATTATATGTTAAAAAAAAAAGAGAAGATAGTAGGAAGGGAAAAATGAAGGGGGGGAAATTGGAGGGGGGGGATGAACCATGAGAGACTATGGACTCAGAAACAAACCGAGGGTTCTAGAGGGGAGGGGGGTGGGGGGATGGGTTAGCCCCATGATGGGTATTAAGGAGGGCATGTATCGCATGGGGCACTGGGTGTTATATGCAAACAATGAATCATGGAACACTACATCAAAAACTAATGATGTAATGTACGGTGATTAACATAACATAATAAAATTAAAAAAAAATTTTGTAATATACCTGTCAACATTTTTTTTTTCAGCATTAAGAGTAGATGTCACTGGGAGACAGGTGATTTTCTAATGATAGCAGTCTGGGGAGAATCCCTCACAAGTGTACCTTCCAGGTATATCTTAGATCTAAAACAAAGCAAAACAAAAAAATGGCAAAAACCAAAACAAGTCACAGGAGAGCCTCTAAGACAATTTGGTCCGTGGAATAACAATCTTTAGTACCAGTCATTTGTCCGGTAGATCTTCTGCAATTACCAGCTGCTGGCTCAAAAAGAGGAAAATGACCTTAACATATTAATAACCGGAGGTATCTGGGGGTACTGGCTGTCTATCTCATAAGGGAACAAAATTGAACACCTTGCCTGGCGCCAATTTCAACAAAGTAGAGAATAATTGCCAAAGGAATGGCCCAACCTCCTTTGTGGCTAGGGGGTCAAGGTAAAAATGTATCATCCCTGGGATTTACGTCACGGCTGCTGGCTACTAAAAAGGGGAAGACGGGATAAATCAATGCATTTTTTTTTAAGCACACGTTGAGAGACTGAATGCTCCTCCCCTCAGAAACAAAACAAAACAAAACAGAAACAAACAAACAAAAACCAACCAAAACTTCAGGCCTTGCATGTTTGGAAGTTGTTCTTCCCTGAAGTGGAGGGTTTGATGGAGGCCAGGCCAGTTGCAAAACCACACTCGTGCCTCTGCCTCATTTTGTCTATTTTGTCTCCGCAGCTCTTCTGCATGGCTAAATCTGGTTTTAAAGTATGATGATTTTGTTTTCTGATGGTATTCAACAGCTGCTGCAGTTCTGAGGAGAAGCCCATTTTCCATTTTATATCCACAAGATGCTGGCCCAACCACGTAGGCAGCTGAGAAGCATCTCGCTGCTGCAAGCAGGGAAGAAAGGACGAGGGGCCCTTCTCAGACACAGCTGTAGGGGCCACCGCAGAGCCAAGCTCAGCTCCTGCTGTCAAGGCCCGTCAACTCACCTTTGCCACTGACAGCAGAGGGGTGACCCCGGGGAGGATGGATTACCCGCAAATTTGGCAATCCACGTGGATTGTTGGTCCTGGCATAGAAAGAAAGAATAATTCAACCTGGAAAAAAGTCCTACCTCGGCTCATCCTGGAAGGAAGGACATCAGACTTCATGCTCCCATGCAGCTTTTTGGCAGGCAGGAAGTCCTCAACAAGTCCTTCCAGCGTGGGCCTGCGTAGCATTCAAAACTAGAAACTCTGGAGTTTCGGACTTCTTTTTAGGATCCAGGTGAGGCAACCTGAACCTGCAGGTCTATGAGCCTGGGGCTGAGGTGAAGCTAGCGTCTCTGGGCAGAAAGTGCTTTTCAGCTCTCCACTGTTCCCATCTGACCTGCCCCATCCCTGGACAACCATGGCCTGGTGTTGTCACCCCAGAAATAATGGGAATCAACCTCAGACAGGGCTTGCTCATATGCATTGTCTCACCCTCTGCTCTCGGAGAATGCTTTTCCTAGAGCTTTGAACTCTGCCCTGTTGGGACATCGTTCTAGCAACCATCAACCGTGAAAGTATGGAAGGCTAGGCCTAAGGAAGATGGAGAAAAGTATGAAGGGCCCACTAATCACTCAGTGGGTAGGCAGTGGTATTGCTTCTGGTGGTCACAAAATTGCCCTCCTTCTTCCCCAGCTGGCAAATAATTGCTGCCTTGAACTCTGAGAATCCCTACCCACCTCCACCCACTCTGGCAGCTCCGGCCTGACCCCTGGGAACTGGTCATCACCTAACACAGCAGAGCCCTGCTCCAATATGGTAGCCATCATCAGTTCGGATTATTTGGAGGGTGAACCCTACTAGCTGCGAAATCTTTTGAGTGTCACCCCTGGGGAGAAACTGATAAAGTCACCCGTTACCTGGAACATTGAGGAGGTCGAAATGCTTCTGCCGACTTCTCTTCTCCTATCCCTGAGAGTCTGCCACCCACTCCCTCCCACCGTGTGCTTTCCTAGGACTTCTTCCTTCCCAGAAGTTACAGGCAGTTGAACAGCAGTGGGCTAAACTATTATGGAGATCTTAAGCTGCTGGATCATTACAAGCTCAAATTGATTACATCTGAGATGGAGAATTTCAGGATGGGAGAATATGGCGCTTGAACGTGGTTCGAGAATGTTGTGTTCAGTACATGCAGGGGTTCTGTTTGCTACTTTGCGTTGTGATTCCTGCTTTGTTCCTTTTGTTCCAGTACCATTAACTGCATCCAAAGTAATGCAGGCCCCAGTTATTACTTACTTTCTCCCTTCTTTTGGGCCATTAAAGACATTTTACAAAGCTCTTCTAAGAAGCATTTGTTTTCCTTTCCACTAACTAATTGCAATTGTGTTTTCATGGTGATAAAACAATGCATTTAAAATGATCTGACAGAAATGAGCTAATTTGACTCAGAATGTATGCATCTTTTCTCAATATACGTTAACTTCTTCTTCTTGTTCTTTTCATCATCATGTGTGTGTTTCAGATCACACTTCGCTCCCAGCCGTTGCCATTTTAATCATTGTCAGCTTGACGATGTGGGTGTGCAGTGCAAAGGTGCTGGGTTTGGAGTCAATAGATGCTAGATTAATTTTGCCACTGATTAAACTGAGTGACCTAAGAAAAGTCACTTTATTTTTGCGGAAAGCTGTTCATTTAAGAATGGACAGGGTTGGACTAAATGATCATCTCAGGTCCCTGACAGCTCTGTAGTTCTAGGACTCACTGGCGTCATTTTCTTCTTCTAATAGTTGCAATAGTCAAGGTGCACAGAGTGTTTTATGTACATCGTCCCCCTTGAACCTTATGAGCACTCTAACAGGTAAGCAAAAATGAATACAGGATCCCCACCAGCTTCTAGCTTGAAAAGAAACAAAACAAAACAAAACAAGGAATTCATGAATTACCCTTCTGAATTACCCACTCCAATTTCAAAAATTAAACGTTGGTTTATGGAAGTCATTCTTTCTGCCTCCATCACAGGTGTTAAGCATCTCAGTGTGTTGGCTGAGCTCGGCATCCTGGTGTGAAATGATAGTCGCGCAGCTAGTTGTTAAACATATGTGTTTGTGTGTAAACATAAATATGTATATAAACACAGTGGGAGGTGGCGGGGGGTGTAGTCAAGCAGGAGGCTGAATAGGAGGAGGAACAGAATTACCCATTAGCTTTGGGAAGTAGAGAAAGACACCTCACATTTATTAACTGCCCAAACGTTGTGTTGTTCATGCCACCCTAATTAATCTTCACATCAATCCTATGTGACATACATATCAATTTACCCATTTTACAGATGCAGAAACCTAACCTCAGAGAGGGTAATTGGAAAGATCAAGTTCTTATTGGTTAGAGTCAATATTCACACCCCAGTATATCTTCCGCCTGTATCCTTCAAGTGATTCATTCATCAATTCACCCATTCATTCAACACATTTTTTTAATGGTGTTCTTGACTCTTTTTAAAAAAAAATATTTATTTATTTTTATTTTATTTATTTTATTTTTTGAGAGAGAGAGAGAGAGACAGAGCGTGAGCAGGGGAGGGACAGAGGGAGATGGAGAGAAAAAGAAACTTAAGCAGGCTCCATACTCAGCATGGAGCCTAAAGTGGGGCTTGAGCTCATGATCCTGAGATCATGACCTGAGCCAAAATCAAGAGTCAGATGCTTAACCGACTGAGCCACCCAGGTGCCCCTCATTCAACACATTTTTACTGAACACTTAGTATGTGTCAGGCTCTGTGCTAGACAGTGAACAAAATGTCACATCAGAAAGGTCTCTCCCCTCCAGGGTTTACAAATCCAACATCCTGGGAATCTCTGGCTTCTATGAAGATGGAAGGTGGGAGGGATTAGAGATTAGGGAAGGGATGCGGTCAGAAATGTGCTGGTGAATGTTTGACAACAGGCTCTTGGAGGAGGGTGGAGAAGCTCTGACTTGTAGCACTTGGCAATTTCTGTGTATGAATACTCCTGATAATGCCTATAGGAATGACCACTTTGACATTACTGAATGCAGGGAAGAGATGCAGACAGTCTCCTGAGCTATCTGAGCCAGCCTCCAGTACACTAGTGGGTGCAGTAGGAAGTAAAACCATCGAAAGACCCCTCTGATAACTAAAAAATTGACTCTCACAGGGACAGTAATATCTAACATTTGCAGAGTGTGTTATGATTAACAAGATACTTTTTCTCTGTTCGTTTAGCTTTTGTGATCCTCACAACCCCATGAAGAAGACATTTTGAAGATGGCATAACTAAGCCACACTGAGAATGAATACCCATCCAATAGTACACAGCTCAAAAGTGGTGGAACCACAAGCCAAAAACCATGTCCTTTGTGACAACACGGGTGGACACAGAGGGTATTGTACTAAGTGAAACATGTCAGAAAGAAAAAGACAAATATGGTATGATTTCACCTGCATGTGGCATCTAAAAAAAACAAAAGCAAATGAACAATCAAACAAATAAAACAGAAACAGACTCATAAACACAGAGGACAAATTGGTGGTTGCCAGAGGGGAGGTGGATCGGGATGGGCAAAATAGGTGAAGGGGATTAGGAGGTACAAGCTTCTAGTTATAATTCACTTATAAGTTGTGGGGATGTAAAGTACTGCATAGGGAATACAGTCAGTAATATTGCAATAACTTTGTATGGTGATAGATGCTAACTACACTTAGTGTAGGGTACACTTAACATCATGGTACGCATTGCCTTGTGTAATGTATAGAATCGTGAAAACACTATGTTGCACACCTGAAATGAATATAACATTTCATGTCAATTCTACTTCAATAAAAAAAAGCTCTTTACTAAACTACATTGGCTCAAAAAGAGAGATAGGTTACTACTTCGTAAGAGCGGATTTTATGTCTATTTAAATTCACATGATTGGAGCATAATAATGAGACCAGTGCTTCACTCTTCTTCCAATTTCTGTTACTCACCACCCACCGTCAGTGCATGCACCTGAAGACTAGTGTATGCCCTTGGTTGTGTGGATGAGGGCAAAAGATGGTGAACATTACAGGACGAGCCCAGCTGTGCTACCCGCCAGAGACTTCAATGCATGAGTCACTCCCATAATTTCCATATTCCAAAGCCTGCACTCATCGTACGCAAGTGGTGCTCATCCTTAGGGAAAAAAGCAATACCCCACAGTCATTAAAACATGATGCCATTAAAGCAACTTAGCACAAGGCTGGAAGCCAGTGAACAATCAACTCCTCATGCCCCTATTGGCGAAGTGATGACAGTTATACTGTTTGGAGTTCAAAGGAGGCATTTTGTGAAATTAACATCTCCATACAGGCGTTTAATTTGGTGTTGTTGGCTGTCTCCACTGAACAGGATGAAGTTTGAGGGAACTTAGAGTGCAAGCAGAGATACTTCATATCACAAATGAGGGAAAAGAGCAGATTGTTCTCAGGTCACATGACAGAAAGTAGGTGCGGGTAGATGCGTTCCATAAAGTCAGGGCAGCCAGCATGTTTTAGATATTCACCATGGACTGAGCACTCAGCTAGAAACGATGTGGGAGGCAAAGATGTATGAGCTCTGATTCTTCTCCCTCAAAGAAAAGGTCTAGAAAACTCAGCAATGCCCTAGGCTCTTTAGGGTCTGGACAGCTACCAGTAGAAAAGTTCACTGTTCTGGTAGATCCCGAACTCTAGCCCTGTGAATCACCATCTGATATCCATTCAGTGCCGTCATCTAGCCCTTGTGATCCTGGAGAAACCACCCAAAGTTCTTTGAGCTCCAGCCGCTCAATTGTGATGTCTAATTTGGAGATACCTAGGGTGTGTCTGCTACACGGCAGCAATTCAATGAATGGTAATCTTGTTGTCATTGTCATTCAGGATTGGTGGTGGTGGGGAAAGACTGATGGAACCCCATCAAACTGGAAGCAAGGATAAAAAAAAAAAAACAACCATCAGTTTGTCCAGGCACTTTCCCCACTGAAATTCCAAATTCTTTTGCTTGGACGAGATCTTCAGTCCTGGAGTCAGCATGCCTGTGTTAGCAAATGGGCCATGCACTGAGGGCTGGGTTTGAAGAAGCTATGACTCAGGTCTCCTAACTTTGCACATCTAAAAAATATGCAGGAAAGATATAGCATGTGGAGTTGCTCTGAATCAAAGACACATGAGATTGGATAACTTCTCTTTTGAAAAAAATGAAGTGTATGCTATCTTCTTTACGATCTCTTGCTTTCCTATAAAGCAAATTTTTAATTTTCCAAATAGTTTTCTTCCTCTATATTAACCCAGTTGATCCTCACAGCATCTTTGTGAAGTGAGTATGGCAGATAGAGATTCATGTTCCCGTTTCACAGATAATATAACTGAGATTAGGCAAAGTATGGGTTTAACAATATATCTTGAGGTTGATTCTATAGCGTCATTTGTGTTTCATGATTAGATTCGCATATTTCCTTCAGAAAACTGGGTTTGCATATGATTATTATTGTTACCTTATGCAATTTTTTAAATATTTATTTACATATTTTAGAGACAGAGAGAGCGCCCACGCATGAGCATGAGCAGGGGGGAGGGTCAAAGGAAGAGGGAGAGAGAATCCTCAGGCAGACTCCCCACTGAGTGCAGAGCCCCACACTGTGCTCCATCTCAGGGTCCTGAGATCATGACCTGAACCAAAATCAAGAGTCAGACACTTAACTGACAGAACCACCCAGGTGCCCCTACCTTATGCAATTCTTAACATACCTTGGCAAATATACTAGTATTATAAATTATGTTTTTTCATTAAACTAATTACATAATGTATTAAATATTGACCTTTTTTATTAAAAGAATCTGATACATCTAGTACTTCCTTCTTAAAGTTCCTATGATTTCTAAAATTGAAACACTTCCACAGTAGCAAGGGAACCTAGTTGTAGTTTCTGATATTCATTTGACATTAAATAAACATATTCTTGTTTAGTGAAAGAATAAAGATGTGGTAAAATATAAACAGAGTCATCAAATAGATTTCATAACACTTAATCTTTTGCCTCTTGGTATATATTTGAGTTAATATGAGCATTTGTCAATTGCACCACATTTTTAAATGAAATTGGTATCTTGTTCCCCACACGGGAGCAGAATTTCTAGGTCAATAGGCCTTTAAATGTCATGAATTGCAATATATATGGCAGATGACACTTGTCAAAGGCTCGGTGATCAATTCAGATACAAATCTGACTTGAGGACTGAAAAAATCCGAATCAAATCGATGTATGAGATAAAGTCCAGGTTTAGCGCGGTGACATGGTTAGCAGAACCATTCAAGGGATAATGCCGCACGCCGTCCCCTGGGGTTGACATTCCCAGGCCTCGTCATTTCCTATGAAGCCTGCGGTTGAATCATGTCTGTCTTCCTAGCACTATGTTCATTAGGCTTTCAATTAGGCAGCAGGGCAGAGAAAAAGGAAGAGGAAACAGCCTACATAATCTGCTTTCTTTACATTTCTGTGACTTTTGCCTTATGATGCAATTTTTCACACAAAGGGATATTGGATGCCAGTGGAGACCTAGCAGTGAGTAAGCTACAGAAACTAATCCCTAGCACATTTATGAGTAAAACGAGTCTAAAGGCAGATGTAGAGAAGCAATTCTGGTGAGCCTCCAATCCCTGAGATCACCTTTGTAGGTGGTATTTTAGGTCATGAAAGACGAGCTTTCTAGAATGGTGGGAGCCTCTGCAACCCAAGGCCATGTTTTCAAAGTGATGATAACTATCGTCAGGGAGCCTTTGCTGTGATAGGCTTAACAATACTTGTATTCATTATCCCAAAGAACACTCAAATAGACTCTCTCCTTTAGGTGTTATTATTTCTATTTTAACAATTAAGGAAGCAAAGCCTGAGGTCACATGACCAGGAAAGCTGTGTTGTGAAAGCAGGGCAGTCTGACTCTACACTTTTAACCATGGCACCCTCTCTTTTAATCCACCACTATACACTCTGGAGTCCTTTACAGAGTAAAACTCAGAGGATCGGATTGGCTACCAATTCATGAAATTGGAGTTTCCTCTGTCACCAGAATCTAACAAGAACATAAGGTCACTCAGAGCAGGAAGAACTTCCAAGGAAATATCTTAGCTCTACATGTCTTAGGCTTGAAGAATAGCTCTCATCTTTCATTCCTCCATTTACTGATGAATTTAGAAAAAAGTGTTTGGTACCTGCTCTGTGCCCGATCTGCTCACGTGTCTGGGCACAACAGTGGCCAACAGGACAGTCAGGGTCTCTGTTTTCATGTCGTTAAATGTTAATGGGGAAGATGGCAGTTGGTGTTACGAGCCCTAAAGGAAATAATCAGAGCTCTGAAATAGAGATTTACTTGGGGAGGTATTTTTAGAAAGGATATTCAAGGAAGACTTCTTTGAGGTGACACCAGAATTGAGGCCAAAACAAGAAAGGACCAGTATGAGAAGAGCTGAGAATAGCTTTCCAAATATAGGGAAAGCAGTATGTGAAAAGGCCCTGAAGCAGAAACCACTTGGGTGTGATCCAAGACTAGAAAAATCCAAGTGGCTGGCATGACCCAAGAGAGGAAACGTGCAATACACAGAGAATCAGAGAGATAGCAGGGACCAAATCAGGGCAGGACCTCCTGGGTCAGGAGTCCAGAGTGTACTCTGAGTGTAATGACAACTTTTGAAAGACTATAAGGAAGAAAATGACAGGATCAGATCTGTAGGTTATTGACAGAGATGTGATCACCTAAGGAGAGAACACAGATATAGATAAACAAATAGCGGCCTACCTACCTAACTGCAGCAATCAATAGATCAGTCATCAGTCAGTGGATCCCAGGACACAGCCCTAGGGATCACCCAAAATAAAGACATTTGCAGACATTACATTTGTTTGTCATGTAAACAAACAAAAAATGGGGAAATGTTGACCAATGAAGAAAGAGGACCCTGAACAGAGCCGCCCAGTGACTTTCTTGAAGGGGACACTGGGAAAGATAAGCAACGATCAGCATCAGAAATGAGGAGGCACACTCCGAGAAGGAATTTCCTAGAATATCTGAGCAATGTAGACTGCTCTTTATAGGGAAGAAGGTAATCAGTAAATTCAATGTCTGAAAATTCTGGAACAGAGGAGGACATAAAATTGTCCCGAAAAGCAATTTTATCACTTTTCAGGGCCTCTTACGGTCCATCATATGAATTTTATTTGGATTTACAGCTTACTTCAGTTCCTGTGTAAACAAATTGTTAAGCTTTTGCATTGCTCTGGTTGTTATGCATCATCTTTTGGTTCAGTGGGGGAAGATATGACATACCATTATTAATTAGATCCCTAGTGTTCCTAAACAAGTCTTCCTTTCATCTATACACTTTGCCTGCAGTCTCTCTGCATCTCCCTGGAATGGTCTCTGCACATCGGCTGCAGTTCACGTGGCCCAAACTCTGGGCCGATCAATGTGCATTTGCCCTTAGGAAGGTGTAGCCTCGCGTTGCTATGCGGCTTCACCAGGAAGGGCCCCTGCTGGAGGAATGTGGGTTTAGGTTGCCTCTTGGAAGGCTCCACAACAATGTCAGGGAAAGTGGATGCAGTGATAATGGGATGAGGGTGGGAGTGGAGGAGGGGGTTCTTGGATGACAGGTTGCTGAATCCGGAACCCTGACACTTGTGAAGTACTCTGTCAGGAACATTAAGTATCCAAAAGTGATAAAGCTTCAATTTGCTAGTCCATTAGACTAATTACTGCAATAATTAAGTAACTACTTGATTAGAACTAATGGGTACCTAATTATCCAGGAGAAAAGTATCAGGTGGCAATTATCAGGTGGCAATTAATAGACTGGAGTTAATGTCTTAGCACTGTCTTTGTATGAATTCATAAGCAAGGTAAAGAAAACAAACAATAACTTATTAATATTTATTGGTGCCACAGTGTTTTTCAGCTTGTTTCATTTACACAGAACCAATTAGTGGAAAGACCATTAGAGTAGCAGGATATAAAGGGACTGAAGCGGAGTTAGCTTTTTAAAGGTGCAGGATCTCATTAGCAGTAACGACTAACATTTAACCAGAATCAACCTGTGATTTTTAGCTTAGTGGCCGTAAATCTATTGAAAGGGGATCACAGGTGAAAAATCAAGAGTCAAGATAAAATCTGTGGGAAATCGGCTAATATATTGAACTCACGGGCCTTATTAAAGATTTTTCCTGGTTCACTGGAAACCTCTCATCTATTTTTCCCCCTGGTACTTTTAAATGGCTGCGGAGAGAGATGGATGGGAAGAGATGTAACTTACTACAAAATAAACTTCTCTTATGAACACATATCACACCGAAGCCTTGGATTTCTCACAGAATGAAAGGTTATCTCTCCAACCCAGGGGTGGTTGAGCATTGACGAAGACCCGCTGCTAATATCGAAAAGATTTGTTATAAAAATAAGATGTTAGAGCAAGACTTCCAGCCACGGTTGTGTTGTTCTAGGGGGGATAGCTCAGCCCTGTGCGAAACCACTTCACTAGAAAGCATCAAGCACAGTTTGAAACACATCACTCAAGTTTACAGGAGAAACACAGGTCAGCTATTTATTTATTTATTCTTTAATTCAGGAAAACACATGCTACAAGGTTGTAAGGCTTCTGGGCAAACACAAGAACAGGAACTGAACCGCATTATCACGAGAGTGAAAAACGCTCTCCTCCTGAACATTCTGAATTAAACATTTCCACTGTGTAATGAAAATTCCACGCTCATTACTGCTCTTTTCTTAGTTCAATGAAGTCTTTTCTCGAGACAACTACTTTTAAAAATTCAGGAGAGGTTTGGACCTGTGTTAAATTTATTAACATTTTAAAAGTCACATAATTAACCCTGCCATATAGGAAAACCCCATCTACTTTTATTTTATTTCCCTGCCCAGTATAAATAATTGAAATGGGTTTTAATCATATTTTAGGAAAAAAAATAACAATCACCTTATATTAGAATACATACAATGACAAATGGAGATAAATCTAAAATTTATAGAAAGGGAGCATTTGCATAAACTGCAGAATCCAAACATATAGGGCATTAAGAGTAATAATTGTTGCAAAGGGCATGAAAAATTCAACTTCGGTTTCATGATAGGAGCCTGGATTCCTAACATGATTAAGATAATACATCACACTGGCCTCTCTTATTAAAGGCATAATTGTTGTTAGAACCAGAAGTGGCGTTAATGCTAGTCTAGTTTTATATACGGACAAATACGAAGAGAAGGGAACTTGGAGACGCTAGCTTGTGGTGATCCATAGGCATTTTATTAATGTTTGAATAATAACCGCCTAGAGGGCCTGTTATAAATTAAAGGGACGGATTGAGATATAAATTTTTATGAGGACTAGTTATACATTTCCATTATGTGTTTAAAAATGAAGGAATTACAGTGAGCACTGCAGTACTCACATTTATTTGAGGTGATTTGCACGGGAGGGCCGGCGGATGAGAACCGCTGCGTGGCGGCAGTAAGAAAGATGTATCTGTCCCTTTGAACAGATACATCATATGTCATGCATGAACTCTGTTCTACCAGAGACGCTCCTCCGCGGCCGAATCTGCATGATTATTTCTGTGACAATAGCAAGTGATGATATAGCGCGAGGTTCAGGCCACTTAAGGGGGTTTCTTATGGTTCAATCCTGGCGGACTTGGCTATGATCTACCTGCTAATGCAATACAAGAAGTCAGTGATGACTGGGAAGCAATTCTGATTCCTCTCCTTGCTCCTGAGGGGCTGTCTAGGGTTTTACAAGTGGCCCAAACGCCTTTGGAAAAGCAGATCCAACAGAATGACAATCATCCTTCTTTTTGCACATCTTCCGATCAGTCCTCTCCACGTTGTCCTCAGTGTTGTAGATCTGTTGGGTCTATGGATATCCACTGATTTTGAGTTATAACCCCAAAGGATTCAGGAAGACCCCTGGCAAGCTTGTTCCTGTGCCTATGTGCGTACATGCTTTTATATATATATATATAGTCTTATATATTTTTTATGTTTGAAAGCACACTATCGTCATTAACATCATTGTGATTGCATTCTTCTGTATTCATTGATTCTTATCTTTGTTCATCAAAACTTGTGTCCCTACTCAAATTCATATATTGAAATCCTAACCCCCAGTACCTCAGAATCTGACCTTATTTGAAGATTGGATCTTTACAGAGATAATCAGTTAAAATGAGTTCATTTGGATGGGTCCTAATTCAAAATGACTGGCACCCTTACAAAAAAGGAAATTTGGACAGAGAGATATACCTACAAGGAAGACAATGGGAAGAGACAAGGGGAGAAGCCAATTATCTCCAAGCCAAGGAGAAAGACCTAGAACAGATTCTCCCCCACAGCCTCAGAAGGAATCAACCCTACGGACCCGTCCATCTTGGACTTCTAGCCCCCGGGACTTGAGATAATACATTTCTGTTAAGTCGCCTAGTCTGTGGCACTTTATTATGGCAGCCCTAACAAACTAATACCCAATTATTAACATTCTATTGTGTACCAGGGACCTTACATTAAATGACATTTAATCTTACCAAATAACTCTATAAGCTTTTTATTTTCCACACAAGGGAACTGAGAATTACCCATTAAATAGCTTGTTGAAATCACCATCTGGTGAGCATTCTGGCTGGGGTACCACCTTGGACCTGCCCGCCTTCAGAGTTTATGTGCAGCTACAGGAGACAAGGAAAACAGTATTTTAGGCTATACATTCACATTCTTAGGGCTTGGGTTATGCCCATAAGACTATATATATATATATATCTGTCCTAGGTCTTTCTCCTTGGCTTGGAGATAATTGGCTTCTCCCCTTGTCTCTTCCCATTGTCTTCCTTGTAGGTATATCTCTCTGTCCAAATTTCCTTTTTTGTAAGGGTGCCAGTCATTTTGAATTAGGACCCATCCAAATGAACTCATTTTAACTGATTATCTCTGTAAAGATCCAATCTTCAAATAAGGTCAGATTCTGAGGTACTGGGGGTTAGGATTTCAATATATGAATTTGAGTAGGGACACAAGTTTTGATGAACAAAGATAAGAATCAATGAATACAGAAGAATGCAATCACAATGATGTTAATGACGATAGTGTGCTTTCAAACATAAAATTCATTCTCAAGTCACCATGCCCCACGTCCCCAGCCTCATTTAGCAATCCAGATAAGATGCTCAAACTTTTCGCATTGCTTAAGGTCACCCACTTCCTCTGGCAATATGACAAGACTATTGTGATTTTTCTTTTCTTGCTGCAAATTGACATGAACCAAACCCAGGTGTGCGAGGGGATTACAGGCTGATGCATCCAGGTGCCAGCCTATCCAGTACATTCCACCAGTGTTTGTGTCCAGTTCATCTGTGGGAGTCCCCAGTGAAAATGATCATCACTTGGATGATTATAATGGTGACCAAATAAAAGAAGCATGTAGAAGAAAATCAGAGCTCTTGTTGTGCTGATTTTAAAATAGACTTCAAATGCATCTTTTCAAAACCCAGAAAACTCCCTAATGATAGGGCTATTTGAATTTAAATTCCTGAGCACCAGCTTTTCTCCAGCATGCTGCTATTTACCAATTTTAGCAATAATGTTAAATGGCTGCATGAAGGTCTTCCTTTCCCTTCATTGTGCAATGGTGTCAGATGAAGGCTTGAGGAGCAGTGGCGTGTCCTCTAAGTGTGGGTTCCCTAGCTGTCCCTTCCCAGGGGTAATCAACAGCTTGGGCACTCTTCCTCTGACACAAGTGTCTTCATCTGGATGGTTCTTATGAAGATACAATATGGGAAGTCTCTCACACACCCCCGTCCTTGGAGTTATGATTGTGTTAGGATTATTTTCATATTCAGAGCTGAAGAGACAAGGGACTTACAGGAACTGATGTCCCTTCAACCATCCTTCTTTTTTTTTTTTTTTTTTTGAATGTCTGAGTTTTAATTTTTTTTTATTCTTATGTTAATCCCCATACATTACATCATTAGTTTTAGATGAAGTGGAGGGTATTATGTTGAGTGAAATAAGTCAAACAGAGAAAGACATGTATCATATGATCTCACTGATATGAGGAATTCTTAATTGCAGGAAACAAACTGAGGGTTGCTGGAGTGGGGGGTGGGGTGGGAGGGATGGGGTGACTGGGTGATGGACACTGGGGAGGGTATGTGCTCTGGTAAGCGCTGTGAATTGTGCAAGACTGTTGAATCTCAGATCTGTACCTCTGAAACAAATAATGCAATATATGTTAAGGAAAAAAAAAAGAAGAAGAAGAAGGTAGCGGGAGGGGAAGAATGAAGCGGGGGAAATCGGAGGGGTAGACGAACCATGAGAGACGATGGACTCTGAAAAACAAACTGAGGGTTCTAGAGGGGAGGGGGGTGGGAGGATGGGTTAGCCTGGTGGTGGGTATTGAGGAGGGCACGTTCTGCATGGAGCACTGGGTGTTATGCAATGCACAAACAATGAATCATGGATCAACCATCCTTCTTGTCTCATCTCAAACTTCAGGTTTTAATTCAGAGGAGAGCTCAGTGGCAGCAGCCACAGATAGACTATAACATGGTGTGATGACCGGGGCTCCTTGGAATTGTGCCTTTGACAGCATCCGTAGCGATGTTTGTTCGTGGGGTGAGTGCAGAGAGAGGAGTTTGAGGGTCAAACACACCTCCCTACAGCTCTGCATGTTCCACACCTGAAGTTCTTGGGCTGGGGCTGCTGGTCTCAAGGGGGACGTTGGGGTTTCTGAGGTTTCATAGTGTTGGCGAGTTACTAGGAATAGGGATAGGAACTGCCAGGGCAGAGAGGTCACCATTTCTGAAATGTCAGTGCCTAATCATCACACACACACACACACACACACACACACACACACACACACACACACAGTGGTGCCACGCCAGCCAGTCCGTGACAAAGGAGAGGAACGTCCATTGTCAGCTGATGTGTGGTGTCTGGACCTTTCAATGGCTATAGATCAGGAGCAGTGTCCATTCACCAGCCATCTGACACAGATCACTTTAGGATAGTCTCATAAACCAAGGGCTCTGGCACCACAGATAGGAGAGTGAGGGTCCGGAGTTATTATCTGCCAAAGTTTGTGTGTAGAGATGATTGAGAGCTCAGAAGATGGGAAGATGAGAGTTTGAGCATGGATGTGATTGAATGCATTTAACCTCCTGGCTGCTGGAATTTGCATGAATATAGCTATGTCTACAGTCTCTCTATCCATCCGGGTATCACATATATACATGTATCTCTATCGCCTATGCATATATATTTGGGCTTTGATGATATTTCTTGTAGCACTGGGCTTCTTTGTTCTTGTCTGGAAATAACGCCAGAAGAGGTCTTGTCATTCCTTCATCCTCTCATCTTCTCATATTGCTGGGATTTTCTAGATGTCAAAGGGGGCAAAAATGAAACATAATGTGATGAGAAAAGAAATGATATAATGTTTGAAATTTTTTTTTCTTAAAAGAGTTTGATTTCTCTTCAGCTGGGGTGAGAGTTCAGTTTGGTTCTTATTTTATCCACACCATTTGCCCATCCCTCCTGAGAATCTCTGCTCCCCAAGTCCCTCTATCATTCTGTTTGCATTCAGTTCCATCTTTCTCATTCCTGTATAATGCAGCTATATTATGAAGTGGCCTGGACCTGGCCCAGCATTTAAACATGGCCTGTCTCATATTCTGTGCTCTGCAAGAACAAATCCATTTGGTTCTTTCTTGTTCAATACTTCCAAATCCATTGCCCAAATTCCAAGCTTTGCTCTTTTATTCTTGCTGCAGCAGAGACCAAAGCTGATTTTTTAAAGCCGAGTTTTCTAGTCCCATCGACATCTTTGTCCCCTTTTCAGCTTAGTTACCCATTATTTTAATCATCCACCTAAGGAGAGGAAGGGACTCTGTAGCAAGGTTAGGGAGAGGTTAGAGTTAAAATGGATATGAAATAAAAGGTTAATTCCCCTACGGTTCTCCATAGTTTGAATGAATAGTTGAAAATTTTATAGAAAATAAAAAGAACACTATTATTAGCCTAAAAATGAGACCCAAAATACCTCAAATTCAGGAATCAGGCTTCCTTTCATCTATGAAAATAATACGAAAAAAAAAGAAAAGAAATGTATTTGACATATTTTTCCAACCGTGGTGTTATGGGTATATCCCAGAGCCCTGCTTCCCTTTGTGAATGAGGTCATGTGCTAATGTGTGTCTGAGATAAAGAAGTACCTGTAACCATTTGACCTCATTGGTCCCCTCCCCTTAACCAAAAGACCTACCCAGGAACCAAGATGGGGAATAGAGGTGAAGAATCGTGTACTTATTATAGTCATTTGTTTTAACAAGTCATGCTGTTAACTCAAAAAGTTTAATCCACCACCACAACATCTCTGCAGCACTCTAGCACTTAACTTCTTTTTGGGGCGTGAACAGGGCCCTGGGGAAAGAACCAACCTCCGTATTTCCTCTATGCCCTCCATGGAAGCTCAAAAGCATTTTTCCCTGAATAGATCACTTAATCTTCTTGTACCACAGCATCCTCTCTTGTGAGATGGAGGTCATAATATTAGCATATTTCAAAGGGTTATTGAGAAAAACTATCTGGTTCACCATTATAAAGCATTTTACAAATATGAAGTGCTTTATATAGTCTAAATAATTCGTGAAAGCGTAAAATTTTATACAGTTATCAAGTATAATCTTTTTGGCCTTTGTATTTCTCTGGGCATTTATCTTTTTTTTTTTTTGTATCCCTTTTCTAGCTTTTCCTTTTACATTATTATGTAGAGAAATACAATTTTTCTCCTTCCCTCATGACTAAGGGTTTGAGAGAGTCTTCAGGGCAGGAGAGGAAACTCTTTGATTACTTGTCAGTTCAAGTGCAAAAGTTTTCAACTAGAGAATTGTCACCAACATGTGAATCTGAATGGCTTCTAGAGATATAGGATATTGAAGTAAGAAGTTAGATTTTTAAAAGACCCAAAAAGTATACTTCTTAGAAACAAAAACAGCTGGCAAGGAGAATCTGTTATTGTTGTCATATAAGGCCAAGGTGTAAATATTTGCTTATCCATACCAACTGGTTGTTGAGGACCTATAATATGCCACATGCAATATGCATCTTTTTTAGAATTCTTGGCAACAACACTGAAGATACTATGCTTTCATTTCATAGATAATGGACCTGCCCAAATTTCCACAGTGAAGGGAAGAAAACGCCAATCTTTCTGAATGCAAAGCCTGTGTTCTATTTTCCACACACACTTCTTTCCGTTATCCACTCACTACTGAGTAATACAGACAAAGTAGCATGACCCCAACCATCTACACAGTCTTCAGATTTCAATTTTGCACTGTGGGGGCATGTGTCAGCTCACTGACTTGTTGACCTCTGCTCAGATAACCATCCTTTGCATGAGGACACATAGCGTTGAAAGTAGATATTCTTACTTGCAACCATTCAAAGTATGACCTCAAGGACCCCTCAGCAGTAGTAATTGTTGGCTCTGTGAAATCTCTTTTAGAAGATGACCAAAAAGAAAGGACTGTAGATGGAAAGCTTGCTCATTGAGGAATTGACGTAACTCCTCTTGTTGCGATAGTTACAGAACGAAATAGAATTTTACTAGATAGAATCATAACATTTTTATAATTGGGATGAGTTTGGCTGAGGGCCCTGGTGGGACTGATAAGCTAAAAGAGATATTTATTTAGGGATATGGTGATCTCTAAAAGCATTGTAAACCTTTCTGCCTGTTATAGCTAATGTGAACTCATTGCATGGGGAAAAGGAATGTTGAGCTACTAGAAGAGAGAAAGCTTATTTAGAAGTTTCAGCTTTAAAACCACATAATCAGAATATGTACATATGCATAAACATGTAATGGAGAGACTAGAGAAGAATGCCCACAATTAGGATATTTTATTTATTCCAACGTGTTGAAATTTGCACTAAATTTCCAGTTATTTGAAGATCTTTATATATATATATATACTTATTTAATTTTTACTTTACCGAAGCCTCAACTGCTTTGTGTTAAACAAATATAACATACAGTATCTGGAATTATTTTCGAGTCATTAGAGGAACTTATTTATTGGCAAGGAATTTTCTTTCATTTCTTAAGATATCAAGTAACCTTGGGAAATCGATCCTATTTCTTTTATCAGTAAATATCACCAGTGGTCTATGAAGTGATGGCTGAACCTGGATGCCTGCTATGGAAATCCAAGGTTTTCAATTTCTTATAGTCCCTAATAGCATTAATCAAGGCAGCACAACTTACTTAAAAAGGACACATGATTAATCTTGACAGTAGTAATGTAAACAGAACTCTAATTCATGAATTGGCGATTACCCCCCCCCAACACCACCCCCACTAGGGTATTAGCTCTTTGTTTGAGATTTACCCTGTGCCATGTACATATTATAAGAACAAAAGAGAGTTCTTTATCTTTAAAAATATCCATTCAGTTCAGCTTACAGAACAGGGGAAAAATTGCTATATTTATTAAGGTTGATTTTGTTTTCCAAGTCTCTAATTCGAAACTGAAGAATGCAAGACTCCATACATCAGGTGTTTCTAGCAAAATAGCAGCAGCAGCAAATCATAGACATTTGTCATTCCTTAGAGCTGTCTGACAGTTCTGACAATTCATTAGGCTGAGCTGCAAAGAGGTTTAGAAAGCAAAGAAGGGATCGCAGGTAGGAGAGTTGCTTTTGCATGATCCAGTAATGGCTGATTTGTATCATTTTGGGTGATGGATACACTGTTCAGATTAAACTCAGCAGGGTTTTCTCTTCTTTCTCTCTTCACATGATTTCTCACTACAACCAACTTCCTTCTTCTGGAAACCCCCTGGGACACTGAGCATAGGATGTACCCTCAGTAGCATTTCATCCTTAAAGGTACGTTCACACATATATCAAGGAAATGCTCCTTTCCAAAAGAAGCTGATTTGGAGGTGTAGATGCCAGCAAGATACAGGGTGATAAAACCATGCCTTACTTCCCAATATCTACCTGCCTTATGAGTCTTCCTCCTCCTCAACCTGTGTCGATCAACGTATCTATTCATACAAAGTCCTCGTCCCTAACACATGACCCTCTAACTTGTAAGCAGCTGATCCTGCCCCCACCCCAACATAATAGAAACACACTTCTTTATAAATGGGGATAAAATATCCTAATTGTGTGTTCATCCCTTGGGGTAGCATTGGCAACTCATTCCAGGCATTATCTTTCTTGTAACCCTTTGCGTACCCAAGTTAGGAAACTTCTCATTTTTAATTTTGACAAACAGAAGCTGTAGTGAATAAGGGTTTCTATGACTCACTCCTCCTACTTGAGGTCTGCATCATAGTATATCAAAATACTTCTGGACTTCTGTTACTGGTAGCTGCAACGTGGATACCCAACTGAAGTAGGTGAATTCTATTAATCAGAATTGGTACTTATTAAGGTCATATGTGTGTGCAATGCCTTGAGGGATATAAAGAGAGTAGAGATACAGGCTGTGTCATTAATATTGACACTTATACAAAATTTAGACTAATCAAAAGAAAAAGAAAAAAAAAACACATCCAAACTACACATTAGGTTATGTTCTTTAACTTAGATGCTTATTTTCAAATATTAATCATTTTCTAAGCATCTAGAAATTGCCCAGTAATTACAGATTATCCTAGGGAAAAAGAGAGTCAAGGTGCCTGTTCTTTCAGAGCTAACAGACAGCATGGAGACAGTCCATTGGTAAGTAAAACTTTAATTAGATAAAAATTGTACATTGAGATTATTATGACTAAGGTAATCAGCTAATAGAAAATATCTAAAAAAGAAAAATGAAAAAATAAAGGGGTGTTTTGGACTAAATATTTGAGTCCCTCCAAAATTCATTTGAAGCCTTAATCTCCAAAGTGACGGGACTTGAAGCAAGGCCTTTGGGAGCTACTTAGGTTTAGATGAAATCATGAGAGTGGGACCTTCATGATGAATTTAGTGTCCTTAGAACAGGAAAACGAAAAAAAAAAAAAAAAAAAAAAAAAAAGGGAAGACAAGAAAGGCCATGTGAGCACCTGGGAAGAAAATGGTGGTCTCCAAGCCAGGAAGAGAGTTCTTGCCAGAACTGAATTAGAGAATTCAAACCTCAATCTTGGAACTTCCCAGCCTCCAGAACTTTGAGAAATAAATATCTGTTGTTTAAGCCACCCAGCCTATGATATTTTGCTATAGCAGCCAGAGTAGACTAAGACAGGAGGGGTTGCTGGCTCAGATAAGGTCAGGGGAAGTCTTCTTTGAGGAAATAATGCCTGAGATGAGAATAGGAATGAGTCTACCATGACACAACCAGGGAGAATAGGAATGAGTCTACCATGACACAAATTTCCAATTTGTCATGTTTTCTGAGAAGAAAAAAAAAACAAACAAACAAACAGAGGCATGCATGGCTCAAATGAGATGAATGAAAAGACTCAAGAAGAAGCTTTCTAACTGTAGGAATTTTGCTTTGTTCACAGCTGCACTCTCCATGTTAGAAAAGTACATGGCACAAAGTTTATCCATAATGAAGATTTTTTGCTAAGAAAATAAATGAAGGTAAGAATGGTACAAAATGGCATTTGGGAAGTAGATGGGAGCCAGATTACATAGGGCATTGTAGGGAAGAATCTTTGTAAGAAATTTCTGTTTTGTTCTAAATAGGAAGGACTTAGGTAGAAGAGTGACACATTTTAATTTATATTTTTATAGGCTGACAGGTTAGACTCTGGGTGTTCTGTCAGTTGCCATGAGTGTTAGCTACCAAAGGTCCATAGTTACCTGCCTCTCCACAGAATTTCCCTCAGTTGACTGGAGCTGCCTCCTTGGGAAGTTATGCAACCTTCTCCAGAGTGTCCCAAAGACAATGACTGAGTAGTGACAGACACAAAAGTCCAGTCCTCTTGCCTTCTGGGTACAACTCTACATTGGAATTTATACTCCATAGAACCCAGTGAATTAAATCAACGTAAGATATTATTCAAGACCATGTTCTTTTTTTTTGTTTTTTTTTTAAAGATTTTATTTATTTATTTGAGACAGAGAGAATGAGAGACAGAGAGCATGAGAGGGAGGAGGGTCAGAGGGAGAAGCAGACTCCCTGCCGAGCAGGGAGCCCGATGCGGGACTCGATCCCGGGACTCCAGGATCATGACCTGAGCCGAAGGCAGTCGCTTAACCAACTGAGCCACCCAGGCGCCCCAAGACCATGTTCTTGCTTGGTTCTTTGCCTTTCTCCATCTTGCTTCATTCTCTACTTTGTAGTTTTTTTTTTTTTTTCTTTTATCTAAAGAATATTCCCTCAGTCGATTATGTGCATCCAAATCCCTACCTCAGGCTCTGAGTCTAGGGAGCCTGATCTAAGTTAACTCATGTAGGAAAAACAAATCACAAGAGAAAGATAGCTCCAAGGATGCCCTCTGCAATATAAAGCCAAACCAGAATTCAAGAAGGTGATAAAGGAACTTCAAGATAAGGACACCATCAGTCTAGGTAAGCTTAATCAAGGGTGAGTTTTATGATTAAAAATTACATAGGAAGGATTTTGAGTACCAACAAACACTATTCAGCTATAATTTTTAAAAAAGAAATTCAGTCATTCTTTCACCTTAACTATTTGGGAAAGGGGAAGTGAAAGGGAGAGGAAAAGAGAGAAGCAGCAGAAGCACATGTGTGCATGAGTGTGTGTGTGTGTGTGTGTGTGTTTGGAAAATGGAAGCTGTTAGGCAAATATGATGCATAAGGGGTCCAAGTTGCAGAAAAATCCTCTTCAAAAAAAGGGTTTCCCAAGGTTACATTTGGAAATATTTTTAATGAATATTTGTTTTGACTCTGAAAATAAATCAAAGAAATAAATTCTAATTAAATAACTAAGAATATGACCCTTTAAAGTCAGAGTTGCTATTAGAAAAAATGGTAAGACTGAGTAGGATACCAACTATAGAACATGTCATCCTGTTGTCAACTTAATTGAAGTCATTCTGTCATAAATGACAATCCATCAGATATTCTGCCAGTCAGTATGTCATGACATTATATGTAATGAGAGGTCTTCCAAAACCCAAAGGGAAATTCTACTTATTTTTCATGAGTTTACCTTTTGTTTATTGAATTATCTTGATAAAAGTGTAAAATGTGTGCAGTTTTATTAAATCTATGAAAAAGTGGTCAACTCAGAACACAAAATACTGATATGTATTTGCCTAAGACATTTTTTATTTTGTATATGTGCAAAATTCCATTCATATTATTGACATTTTTATCCTCACTGATATGTTATTGGATGTTCCATTAGATATCTGTTTTTTTGCATAATTTAAGAAAAAAAGACATCATAGTCCATAGGTAGTATTTGTGGGGAGAAAGTTGGTGAAAAATAAAAATGAAATATTTCATAACTTAAAAGTGAAATCTTTGACAGTTTCTGTTTCTAGCTATGGTGCTGTAGCTTGAGGCAGATCAAAACTCACATTAAGAACAACTAGTACATCTATGTAAATACTAAAAATATTGTGTTTGAAGGAATCAGAGAGCTTCCAAGCCAGCTAATACTTGAGGAACTAAGATTTTGGAGAAATGCGTTATAATGAGCCCAATGTTGTACATCATAATTTTTGCTCAGGGCATTTTTTGACTTGTAAACCATGCAAAAGAAGTTGAGAGGTCAGATAGTAGGCCACCGTTAAAATGAACCAACAGAGCCAGCAACAATCTCACAGACTTGAAGACAAAATGTCAGGTTTGGGCTTGCCACAGCAGCCAGGACTTAAAAGCCTGTTATTCCAGAAGAAAGTGAGATACAGTGAAGTAAGTTTACTATTTTGTGCCAGTTTTCCCCATGAAAAAATTTCAAATTCTAAAATTGTGCAAGGCAAGATGCTAAGAAGCCAGGCAAAAAGTAGTTAAAAATCTGAATAGAACTTCCACAGTACTAAGGAGATAAAAATTGAAGTCCAGGACCCAGCAAGCACTTGAAAAATAACTTCAGGCTCTTATTCAAATCATCTGAGAACTATGTCCATGCAGTAGGAATGCACCAGGGGTGGATCAAGTCCTACAAAGTCTTAAAATTTGACTTAACACATCTTATTAGAATATGATATGCCCCTCTGGTAGCTGCCTTCTGGGAAATAGAATGGATTCTCACTAGAAAAGAGAAAAAAATCCATAGTTTCTAGTTTTTGTGTGTACAGGCCTAGAATGTAATAAATATTTACCAGGTATACCAAGAAATAGAACCAAGAATAAAAACTGACAATAGGAATAGGCATAAATGATACAAATAATAGAGTTATCAATTATAGGCTGTAAAATAACTGAAAATAATGTGCTCAGTAAGATGGATAATAAACTTCAGAAATTGAAAAAAATCAAAATCTATTTAAAAAAACAAATGCAAATTCTGGACTTAAAAAATACAGTTTTTTGAACTTAAGAACTTAGATGGGTTTAAGAGCAGATTGGACACCATTGAAAAGAGAGTTGGTATTCACTTTTGTAGAGCATGTCCACACTGAAGCCTGGAGAGAAAACGGAATGGAAAGGAATAAGGATTAGGAAATAAGTATAAGAGATATATTGAATCTAGCAAAAATTGTAACCTACTTGTACTTAAAATTTCCATAAGAAAAAGAGAGAGAAAATGGGGAAGAAGCAATATCTGAACAGATTATTGCCATGGATACCTCCAAAATGATGAAGGGCATCAAGCCATAAATACGAGAAGGACAGAGATTGCCAGTATCTGGAAGTTCACACTCTAGGAACAGAAATGAATCAAAGGTAGACCAAACATTAACAAAATTTTAACCTACTATCAACCCAACCCAGCTTATGTTTTAACTAAAGTGATCAAGTCCCCATCCTCTCTGACTAGAAAAAAAAAATTGTTGAAGTCTCTCTAGTAAAAAGGACACCATCCATGGCCACTTTGTGTGTGTATGTGTGTGTCTTTCAGAAAGAACTAAGGCTAAAAATCAATGATCTAAGTATCCATCTTAAAAATTTAGAAATCAAACCGTAAATTGTACTAAAACAAGTAAAAGAACAAAAATTAAAAAGATAATAAAATTTATAAAGGAAAACAATATCACTAAGTCAAATGCTAGTTCTTTGTAAAGATTTCAAAAAATAATAAACTGCTAGAAAGGCTGATTAAAAACAAAAGAGATAGATTACCAGTTACCAATATTGGAAAAGACAAAGTGGAAAACACTACAGATCCTACAGACATAATTAAGATAATAAAATGATATTACATCCAACTTCATGTCAATTAATCTGGGAATTTAGATAAAATATACAAATTGCTGGAAAACACAACCCACTTAAACTAACACAAAAACAAAATAGAAAATCTCAGTGGTCCTATATCTTTATCTACATTAAAATTATAATTAAAAATCTTTCAAAAACAAAAATTCAGGCCCAGACGGTTTTTCTAATAAATTCTCTAGAGAAGTATAAATAACATCATTCTTATAAAAATTCTTAAAGATAATAGAAAAAAGAGAGCATTTCTCAATTTGTTTTATTAAGCCAGCATACCTTTGGTAACCAAACACGACACAGGCATTACAAGAAAGAAAAGTGATAGATGAATTACCTACCTAAACAGAGAGGCAAATCAGAAATAAAATATCAAATTGAACCCATCCATGTATAAAAAAAATGATATATCATAGCATGTTGGTTTTATTGCAGAAATGCAAGGTTATTTTAATTAAGAAAGCAATCAATGGAATTCTGCACATTAACGTAAGTAAGATGGTAGTATGAACGTCTCATATTTGATTAAATTCTGCATTTGAAAAATTCAATTCCCATTCATAATTAAAAATGTTAATTACACATAAGATCTAGGATTATAAGAAAACGATCTATTTGAAAAAGAGTGTCCATAAAAATCTATAGCAAATTTCATACTTAACAGTGAAACATTAAAAGGTATTCCCTGAGATCCTGAGATTGCAAAAGTTATGTCTATTATGGATATTTGTATTCAACACTTAAAAAATACAGTTTTTTGAACTTAAGAACTTAGATGGGTTTAAGAGCAGATTGGACACCATTGAAGAGCATGATTGTACTGGACAGTGCAATCAATGCAATAGGCAAGGATAAAAGGCATAAAGATTTATAATAAGAAAACATATGTATAGTGTACATAGAAAACCTGTAATACCTATACAAAATAAAACTACTAAGTCAATTCAGCCATGTCATTAGAAATGGGGTCAATATGCAAAAATTAACTATATTTCTATTTTAGCATAAATAATTTGAAAATGAAATTTAAGAATATTATTTAAAATAATAACATCAAAAAATCTAATACCCAGGAACAAATTTAACAAAAGATATGTGAAATTTCTAAAAAGTTTTACCAAAATTGAAAGAAATTAAAAAGCTGTAAAAAATGGAGTTATATACCAAACTAATAGATGTAAACCTCTATACTATACAGATGTCAACTTTTCTCAAACTGATATATAGATTCAAGGCCATCCAGTTAAATAAAATCAACAAGGGGTCTTTGTGAAAATTGACAAGTTTTTTTCACAAGTATATATATGGTAATTCAAAAGGTGGAGAATAACAAAGGCAATCTTAAAAAAAAAGGATAAAGTTGGGATATTAACAGTATTTGACATTACAATATTATCAACTTCCAGTAATTCATAAATAAAATGCATTTTTGTAAGGATGGACAAATAGCCAACGGAGCAAAATAAAGAACTAGAAGCAGATCAATACATATATGTTGACTTGATTTACACCAAAGCTAATACTGCAGTATGGTGGGAGTCAAGATGGCCCATTTAGCAAATAGTGCCAGGTAAATGGATATTCTTAGAGAAAAAAAATGAACCCAATCCCTATCTCACATCAATTCTTGATGAATTGAAGATCTAAAGGTAAAAACTAAAAGAATGAAGCTTCTAGAAGATTACATGGTGCAATATCTTCACAACCTTGAAGTAGGCAAAGATTTATTAAACAAAATATAAGATGCATGAAACAAATAGAACAATATTGAAAAAATAAACTGCAACAAACAATGGAACAAACAGTGGAAAGGAGGATATCCAAGTGTCAATAAATAAAACAAAGGAGTCACAACACATCAGTCAAATGGTTAAGTATAAAAAGAACCACATTGCAATAGCAATGTACATCCATCAAAGTGGCTGAATTAAAAAGATTAATCATGCCACATGCTGGCAAGGATGTGGAACAGCTGACATGCTTATGAACGGGGAGTGCAAATTTATGACAGGATTTCAGCGACCTATTTAACACAACCTATCAAAGTTGAACATATTTGTGCCCTGTGTCACGGGGATTTCACCCTAGGTATATTCATAACAGGTATATTCTATGTATATTCCTAACAGGTACCTACGAATGTGTACTAAAAAAACATGGGCAAGGATGATTAGAGTAATACTATTTACAAGAAAACTTTTAAAAACATTCCATCAACCAAAGATCATATAAAAAAATGGTGATCTGATTGATCAATGGAATACTATACAGCAATGAGAATGAACCAAAGCTAAATACAGCAGCATGGATACATTTCAAAAATATAATGTTGAATGAAAGAAACCAAACACACACACAAAAAAAGACAGACTGTAGGATTCCATATATATTTCAAAGTAGGAACATTACCTATTGTCATAGATGGGAGGCTAGTGATCAGGAGGAGGGGATGATAGGGACTGTTATGGGGCAACCTTCTGGTTCTTCATCAGTGTGGTATTTCTACAAGTGTGTTGGCTATGAAAATTCATCCAACTTTACCCTAATGATCTGTGCACGTTCTCTCTCTATTTTTATAATTTGGTAAAAAATTAAGGGCTTTAAAAAATGGAAGTCATTTTTAGATTTATTTCCGTGTTTACAGAGCAACTTCTCACAGATGGGGAAACTGCTATGCTCTAGCTATGCAAGAATTTTTTTCTTTCCCTGTGAAAAAATTTAAGTGAGGGAAAAAAAATTTAGTTTTGCCTGGGGCAAATATATGAAAATTCTTAGGGCAGAATCACTGAAAGTGGAGTATATAGTTTCACCAAATAAGTCACAATGGAAAGGGGGGCTTTAGTTCTTCTCTAACTGGCTAAAATTTTATTTTTACTAACTCAGTGACACAACACTATGATAGCATCACTCACGCAATGCAATATAAGAATCCTTTCAAGAAAAAAAGACCTGTCTCTATGATTGTATCCACTCCACCCCATTCCTGAAAATATGTACACGCACACCCACACCCACACACACCCACCCCCACACACACACACACATTTATTACATGGAGCTTCTTTTTCTTGCTTAGGAGATAAAAATTCATGTTTTCTCATTTGATTTATTTATAATTTTTAAATTTTTAAGTGGATATGAGAATATTTGGGGCTGTGGAGTTTTCATGAGTTATGCAACCCTAACTCAGCAAATATTGATCAGCTTCTTTGAAATACATAGCATTATGGAATTCTAATAAACCGAAGATAGGCTAATTTAATTTCTCCATCTCTGTCCACATATGTTAGACAGAAGCAAATATATGCATACTACACACATGCTTCAGTAAAACTGGGCAGTTTATCTTGAATAATTCATTGTTTGTGGAACTGGTAATTGGAATTAAATTTAAGCTCCATCTTAGCAGCACTGAATAGTATTTGAAAATAGAAAATTGAACACATGAATCTGTTGTTTCCTCTCCAGGATGTCATCAGGCATGTCCACTGGCAAGCTGCATAAACAATGGTGTTACAACAGAGGACAACTGAAACGCTGACAGGTACTCGCAGGCACAGGCCTGATGAGGTCAAATACCCCTAAACCTGCCTTGTTTGCTGATCTTTTAATCGGATTCAACTCAACTGTGGCCACAGCACAAGGCTTTCTGACAGTGTGTGACAGCATATGACAGCAAAATATTTTGATTTTTCACCATTTGATGATATTTCAGATCTCTTGAAGTCCTTCAGAAACTAGCACGGTGTTTTATAGAAAAATGATACAGGCAGTTAATTGTCTTGGGAGCTCTGTCTCTTTTGGTTTCTAGCTGAATCCTGTTAGTAAATGAGTCTTACATTTTGAGAGTAACAGGCTGTGTAGACCATCAGTGACTTCAAGGACTTTGCTTAGAACAGGAAAAAAAAAAAATATGTATGAACTCATAGCCCAAAACCCAGAGTGGTCAGAGGCTCCAAGGAAATGTAAACATCTTCTCTTCATTTTTCTGAAGAATTACAAGTGGCCTCTTGGGTATTAAAGAAAAATAGAGGGTGCAACTTCTTAATCTTTTACTTAAAACTTAAAATACATTTTAAAATTCTTCTTATTTTCATTTCTTCACAAATTCTGGGGGCACACAGCTAACAATGATTTGGGGGGCAGGAAGAAAAAATCCACTGGAAAACTCTTTTTAATAAGCTCACCATAAACCCCTCCACATCTCAACCCAGTCTCTTCCCATCAGCTATTCACAAGATTTGAAACCTAAAAAAACCAAATTAAAATTGCATTAAACTTTCATTATCACGGAAATTATTTTCTAATTTAAATTCATGTCCTTTTGATGTTGATTTTTTAATTGTTGTGATATAAAACAGATGTATCCTCTGTGGCTTCCCAACAAGCTTAGAATGATTCCCCTAAGTCCACCTCAGGTGTCTTCTTGTGCTTCTCAGGTCAAGCCATGCTGGCTTCTTTGCCTTGAACACATCAAACTCCTTTTTGCTGAAGAGCTCTGCATGTGCCTTCTCCTCTGCTTTGAATGACCCCTCTCAACTCATATCTTGGCACACCTTGCCTCTTTGCATCTACTCTGTCCTCCTTGATCACCCTGACTAAAAGTCCTTGGCTCCTCCCAAGACCAGCCACTTGTATTATACCTTTTCACCATCTCATGCTATTTTTCTGTATGTTATCTGCTCTCCCCAGTAGGATGTCAACTGTTTGGCATCAAGGGCCTTACCTGTCTGTCTTCTTCTCTCCTCTATCAGCACTGTCTAGGCATAGTAAGTGTTCAGTAACTCCTGTTCATTGGAGTTAACCCAAAAGATTCACCACCAAAGAAAGACCCAAGAATGTATTGTATAAATGAGACAAAAAGGGAGGATGTGATTTGTACTGACCCAGACTGATATGATTAACAGCTACAGATTCAGCTTTTGGGTAAACAGTTTTACTGGCAGTTTTAGGTGGACATAACCATGTACGTTGTTGCTAAATTCATACTTGGTGCTATTTTCAGCCAGATTTCTGAAGCATCAGAAGATAGATGTCAGACCTCATTTCATTCACATACTAAAATAAAGCCAGTTCCAAGTACTATAAAATAGACAATAAGTGATAATTTTGGACTTTGTGTGATGAATTTACATCACTAAGAATTCAGGAGGAAAGAAAAAAAGGCAGAATATAATTATCTAGTTTAGAAACAGACTACTTAAATCTATTGCCATGAACCCTATGAAGAGGCCTTAATGGCCCTGGGTCTCATGACCTCGGTTGTATTTTTCACTTCCCATGTGGTCTCTTAATTGGCCTTTGTCCTACCTCCCTGGATGCAAGAAGCTTTTTCAAAAGTACTCTCTCTAAAGCTCCATTAAAATGTAAAATAGAATTATTGAAATAGAAGCAATAGAACAGAAAATGACCTTTATGGCCCAATTTTTGGAACACATAGGGCACTTGGCTAAAGAAGATAGAAATTGGTAACCATGTGCACACTGCAAAGTGTCAGGTCATGGTAGACAAGGACCAATTCAAGAGCTCCCGTTTCAGTGGTAGAGAAGATCATTTCTTCTCTTCCTTTTCTTGTGCTTTCCTCCATATGTATGAGAAGAGTAGTGCTGGCCTGGTGAAAAATGATATAAGGGTTGTTTTAGCATGAAATGCTTCTTACCACTTTGAGGTGTTAGCAGATATGAGAATTGAAAGAAAAGTACAGAGCCGTCCAATTGTATAAGGCCTCCCCTACAGGACTTCCAATGGAGTAATATATTTTTTGAATGGACACTGTTGTTAAATTCCTTGGAGTTATCCTGCATGAGTGAGATCATGGCTCTGTGACTTCTCGGTTGTAGGACATTGGCCAGGAATCAAAACTCTCTGTGCTTTGATTTCTTATTCTATGAAGCAAGAATCATAGTGCCCATCTTATGAAGTAGACATGGAGTATTTAATAAAACCACAAGTAAAGCTCCCAGAACAGGGCCTGGCATGTAGTAAATATTCAATAAATATTGGCTGTTATTGTTATACTTGCTGAGATAAGTCAAGATCATAAGCAGTACTTGATCTTGTTCTCCATCTGCACCAACCTGAGCAACATGATTATATGTTAATATGATTGGTGTAGATTTCTAGTATGATTAATAACCCATAGCAAACCAGAAAGAATATCATTCTATAGTCAAGCCAATACAAATTCAAGTCTCAGCTTAGCTCGAATGTTTACGGTAGCTTGTTGAACTTGTGAAAGTTTTGTCTTCTACGTCTCAATGTTTTCCATCTGTAAAGCATTGATAATAATGGTCATTTTGTACTGTGTACATTTGAAATAATGCATGTATAGTACCTAGCGCGATTTTTGATACCTGGGAAAACACACTATTGGTGTTACTTATTATTCTCTAAATGGCAATTATATGAGCAGAATTATACTTCCCTTTTAAGTGCCTACTTAAACAAAATGTGGTAAATGGTGTCCTGATAGTTTTAGAAATGATTCTTTATGATAGTATAGATCTTATTAGAGGCTACTGATTTTTAAACGTTTTTTCTGAAGGTATTAATCCTCTCTCATCACATATTTCCTGAGCATCAGTATGTGGTGATACTCCAGTTAATTTGTTTTGGTACAGACGAGAATAGCATGCTGTTCTGTACTTCATCAGTATTTAATGAGCACCGTGTCCATGCTATGAGGAAAATAAATATATGGAAACATAAGGACTTACAATCTTATTGGAAAAATATGGCATAAATAGCTAACAAGTTGAATGATACATGAAGAGAAAAAATATTCACTCAAAAACAACAGTACAAGAGCTGTCCAAGGTCAGGGCAGGAGCAGAAGTCAAAAGTGGAGAGGAAGGAGTGAGAATTTGGGTGAGGAGTGGCCCCTGCATGAGCTGGACAAGAACTCACTGGGAGGACACTGAGCTGAGCTCTAGGTGTGAAGTCTGGATTCGTGGATTGAGAGATTTGAAGTTTTAGTAAACAACACTAACTAAAACAATTGGTAATTAGGAATTTAGTGGATAAAGGAGTAGCTGGAGAGAAAGAAAAAGCAAAGAAAAAACAAGACAAGGGACTGGGTAAGTTGGAGAGCTATGCCAGCCTTAATATAGGAATAGAGCATTGGAAGGCTGGATAGTTCAGAAGGAAGGACCGTATGTTCCTTGGAGGACTTTTTCACTCTCCACATGCTAATATCCATGTTTATGTATCTATTTTGCTTTCCTGAATCAAACTCTTGGAGGGACAGAACTTTTCCCCCATGTGCATCCACAAGCATTATTTCTTGTGCAGAGTAGTCACTGGTTTTTTTTTTTTTTTTAATAGATTGGGAGAAAGGAAAGAGGAAACAGTTGAGTTTCAACAAGGAAGTGTTAGTTTCCCATGAAGTTTCTCAAAAAAAACTGGGCTTAATAATCAGATGCTGATTAGGATGGAAATAGTGATTTTCAACAGTCCTACGTCAATGGTGAAATGTTTGAGAGATATTGCAGAGGGAGTTTGTAATAGAGTCAGAGAGAGGAAAAGGCTACAGAGGTAAAGATGACTTATTTAAGAATTCTACCAGTGAAAACAAGAGTAAAGCAAAGTGGAAATGAGAAAAGCTCATAGGGGAAAGTTGCAATTTTCTTGTCCTTTCCCTTTCCCTCAGTAAAAAGGGAAAAGTGGATGTAATTAACGACAAAAATCTGAAAAAATAAAAGGATACTTCAGAAAGAAAGTGTGAGTGGGCAATTCCACACCAGAGATGGTTTTAGAAAAGAAGAGAATCACCGATTTCTGTATAACAGAAAAGAAGGAATAAAGGATAGATCTGGAGAGATGGTGGTTACAGAAAGGGGAGATTCATCAAATGTAATCTCTAATACATTTAATAATGAATTATGTGATAATGATGGTTCTTTGATGCTCATTAATTTGTTATGGATTAACCTAAGTAGAAGTTACCAATTAACTGAGGTCCATGCTGTGGCTATTATTTGGAAGCAATGCCAACTCATGTCTCTGAAGCTCAGCCTAAAACACGCAGCATGCATCAAGAAGAGAAGCCCCATGCATTTACCTTGACTGACCATTGCTCAGCAAAACACTGTCAAGCCAATAATGGTCATGACCCTAGACTATGATTTCAATGAGAAGTAACAGTAACTTTGGGAAATGAAAGCAATGTGAGCTGGATCAGTAGTAGTAATAATGAGGAAGACACTATTCAACATGGTTTTGGTTAAATGGTAGTGAAAATAACCAAGTCTTATAGTCTCTAGTTGTTTGGAAAAATATAATTTTCCAGAGGTCATTCATCTCATATTGATTCTGAATATATATTTTATGCAAACATCACTCAAGAACCTGGGTAGTAACAGGTCAAAATAATCAGGGAAATGGGGCAACGAAGGAGGCTGGTTGGTTTCATGTGGTCAACTGCCAAGATGACAGCAGAGAGAGGATAAGGAAAGTGCAATAAGGCCAGAGTTAAACCCAAGAAACTCAGTCAGGTCAACAAACAGAGGGGAGGTGCCATTTTGTAAGACGTCTTGAAATCAGAACCTCAGGTTGGCAAGCTGAGAAAAAGGCTTGGGGGTCTCTGCAAAAGATCTGTGGACTAGAAGTCAGACTTTTAAAGATTTATTTATTTATTTATTTTAGAGAGAGAGGGAGAGCATGGGGAGGGGAGAAAATCCTCAAACATTCCCTGCTGAGCTTGGACCCCCACACTGGGCTCCATCCCAGGACTCTGAGACCATGACCTGAGCCAAGATCATGAATCAGCCATTTAACCAACTGAGCCACTCAGGACCCCTGGAAGTCAGACTTCTAAAGCACCAACCCACAGTCATAGGCATCAGGAGCCCTGCAAAGCACTTCTATAACAAGCACAGACCTGAACAACAACAGTACCAACAAAAATAGTATCTTATATGAGGCACAGTGTTTCATGTTTACAAATGACTGACATCTATGTTAGATCCTTTGATGACTCTCATATCAAAGCCAGAGGGTTAGATAACTCACTGACACAAAGTGATTTTGGGCAGATAAAATCAGACCCTGGGGCTCCTAATTTATTCATTCATTAATTCATTGATTCAATCAATTTAATTGTGTTCAACCTAGTACCTAAGGGCTTGGTGAGGCTGGGGCTGCTCTGTGAGTAACGGCTGAGTTCTTAGGTAAGGAGCACGTGGGTAAACATGGCTGGTGAAAGCAGGGGACATTAGGTTATAAGGCCTAAGGCCATCCCTGGTATGTTTCTAACCCTACTTCCTTTATTCATGTTTTTTTTTTTTTCTTAAGAGTAACTTTCTTAAGATGTTGTGAATCCCACAACTGGACAATGAACTTGAGTATATCAATATATAATTTGGATTATCTTTAACTTTGTAACTAGATTAGGTATCTTAGAAATTCAGAAGAGAAAAAGAAACGATGGATTGAATTTCCCCCCTTTACTATAAAACCACTTAAAACGGAAAGGACTGTCCACTGATTTTCTATAAGTTACGTAAAATTGTCTGTTGTTGTTATAGTTCTGTAGGCATCACGCTCCTCTAGTAAAATGATGTATGGAGCAATCATCTGGTAGGGGCTGATGGGATGTAAATGAAACTAATTAAGGAAATGTCAAACATAATTAATAAAACAGGTTTAAGTTGCAAAAGCCCTGTCAGCAGAATGAATAGAGAAGAACGTCGCTGGCCCATTGTTGGGTGCACTTTTCCCCCTCTCCCCTCTCCTCTCCAGGCTTTATTTAGCACTGTTCAATTAGATCCTAGAAAGCTACTTGAAGCTCACTTTTCTACTTCACCTTCTCTTAGCTTGATCCCATGGAGAGGGAGGAATATAAATTTGCCTGTCGCCCTGCCTCTTGGAAAAAATTAATTGCCAACGCCTCATCTTTTCCAAGTACTACAGGACATTAACATAACCAATTTGCTCCAACTCCTCACTGGCTGCCTAATAGAGCATCTGATCGGCTGATAAAAGCAGGGTGTTGCTGACGCTACCTTATTATTATTAGCATTTTCATAATATCCAGATATTACAGCGGCATGATTCACGGGCTCCATTCATTATTGATAAGAACAAAAAACGGGGAGGGGGGTTGTTGGAAATAACAAAGCGGGTGACCGACCTATAATTATGGCAAGCAAATTAGGGTATGGGGTAGAGTCAGTTACATTTGCCTAGGAGTAATGATGCCCGAGACCTTTGCTTTCCCCAGGGACTGGAAAAATAATGGATTCCCTTGCAGCTGCAGATGGGGTAGGAGAATGCTGTTACCAGGACAGTGTTTACGTAAGTGAGGCCGAGCGTGTGGCTCCGAGGGCTGCCTGTAGTGTTCCAGTCAGCTCCAATCACTTCAGCCACTGAAGCATAAGTCACTCAAAAGCCCCCTGGTTTCTGGGAGGGGCGGATAACAGGAGTGGGGGCCAGGGAGAAGGTTCTGGCTTGAAAGTCAACAACCGCATTTGTGAGGAGCATTTCAAACCTCTTCAGTTCTCAGACAAGGGTGATAACCTTGAAAAACAGAGGCCAATCAGCTTTTAAGTGGAGAGATAAAGATGAAATGTGGTTTCTGTTAACTTACAGACTGCTGCCCGGCCTCGTTCCAGCTTATTTCAATTCTGTTCGTGTGTGCTCACACACACACACACAAACACACACACGCATACACACACGTGCACACGCACGCACACAGCTGCCTGGTATTTAATGCCATTTGACAAATATTAATTGAACATCTATATTTGCCAGACTCAGGAGGAGGAAGAAGAGAGGACATAGTTCACGTACTCACAAAGATTAAAGGGTCAATTCTGAGTTCAAATTCATTAAAACAAACACACACAGATTTTATTTGTAAGCACATTTCTCTGGGAAAAACCATTTGTGATAGATACATTGAGGCTTGATTTGTATCCACGGAATCCGAAGACGATTTCAGAAGGATAACAATAAATGAGCAAACACTGATCAGAACATCAAAGATGTATGCTTGCTTTCTTTTTTTTTTTTTTTTTTTTTTTTTTTTTTTTTTTTTTTTTTTTTTT
>NC_058411.1:130273567-130279551 GCF_002201575.2 Neomonachus schauinslandi | reverse complement strand
TTTTTTTTTTTTTTTTTTTTTTTTTTTTTTTTTTTTTTTTTTTTTTTAAAGATTTTATTTATTTATTTGAGAGAGAGAGAATGAGAGAGAGCAAGCACATGAGAGAGGGGAGGGTCAGAGGGAGAAGCAGACTCCCTGCCGAGCAGGGAGCCCGATGCGGGACTCGATCCCAGGACTCCAGGATCATGACCTGAGCCGAAGGCAGTCGCTTAACCAACTGAGCCACCCAGGCGCCCCGTATGCTTGCTTTCAATGAAAAGTTAATAGTCAAAATTTGTTCCACTGGGTAGAGAAAGTGCGGTGAGCCCAGGACGTCACATTATGCGGTAAAAGAAGGACCTGCTCAAATGCTAATGGTCACGGGCTAAAAGAATCCAAAAGCCAGCTTTGGAGGAGCTGCAGCTGGCCAAATTTGAGACTATAATGGATTAAAAAATATTAAACTTATTATGCTATAATAAAAACCCAAAGTGAGATGAGATGAGAGAGAGAGGGATATCAACAAATGTTTTTTATGTGGCCGTTAAACATGCTTGCTCTATTATCCTTTCAAATTTTCTCGATGCTTGAAATTTTCTAAAATAAAACGTCTAGGGGAAAAGTTTCCATTACTTCTGAATTATGCAAGGAACTAATCATGTGATTTGGCAATAATTACGTCATACACTCGTTATACAAAGTCCGTTTTGATTTAATATGATATATTTATTAGCCTAGACTTCGGTGTTAAGAATTGAGACAATATTTTTTCTAAACATTGAACGATTTTTTTTTTTAAAGATTTTATTTATTTATTTGACAGAGAGAGACACAGCAAGAGAGGGAACACAAGCAGGGGGAATGGGAGAGGGAGAAGCAGGCTCCCCGCAGAGCAGGGAGCCCTATGCGGGACTCGATCCCAGGACCTGGGATCATGGCCTGAGCTGAAGGCAGTCACTTAACCAACTGAGCCACCCAGGCGCCCTAAACATTGAACGATTTTTGAAAAATAGGTTCAAGATAGGGATGCCTGGGTGGCTCAGTCGGTTGAGCCTCCAACTCTTGGTCCCAGCTCAGGTCTTGATCTCAGGGTTGTGAGTTCGAGCCCAATTGAACCTACTTAAAAAAATAGGTATGTGATATAAGAAATGATGATAAGCACAACTCAGTGCAAGAAATTGAACATTAGAACATTATCATTACCCTTGGAGTCTCTTAAATGCCTCTTTAATTGCACCTTTTGCACTCCCTTCAGAAGTAAATGCTATTCTGAATTTTGAATTTTGTTGCTCCCTTGCCATTTAGATATAACATATATATGAACTTACCAAGATATTGTTCATTTGGGGAGGGCGGAGCAAGATGGCGGAGGAGTAGGAGACCTGGATTTCGTCTCCTCTCAGGAATTCAGCTGGATAGGGATCAAACCATTCTGAACACCTACAAACTCAACAGGAGATCGAAGAAAAGAAGAGCAACAACTCTCTCATCAGAAAAGCGACCACTTTCTGGAAGGTAGGACGTGCGGAGAAGTGAATCTGAGGCGATATTCGGGAGGATAGACGGCGGGGGAGGGGCCTCCAGCGGCCGCTTCTGGCAAGTGATAGAGCCGCGGAGCACAAAATCAGAACTTTTAAAAGTCTGCTCCGCCGAGGGACGTCACTCTGGTGGCTAAGCGGGGGGTGGAACCCTCCGGGACAGTGTGGTCTTAGGACCCTCGGGATCACAGAAAGACCGGGGGTGCCTGAGTGTGGCAGAGCTCCCAGGTAACGGAGCAGGGAAGCCGGCTGCAGAGGCGGAGCCCAGGCGTGGGCTCTCAGCTTGGGGTTGCCATAAACCGTGATCCGCGGCACAGTCGGGCCCCTGCTCCTCCAGCAGGGACCCAACAAGCGGCAGATCCGGGGAGACTCACCTTCCTCCCCCGGGAGGAGCTGCGCGGGAGTGCGCCGCAGGGATCTGCTGGGTTTGGAGACTCCACCCGGGGTCGGGGGCCAGAGATAGAAACGCGGGGTCACAGGCCGGGTGAGCACGGAGTGCGGCCGGAGACCGGGGAGACGGGAGTGACTGACGGCTTTTCTCTGGGGGCTCACTGAGAAGCGGGGCCCCGAGTTCTCGGCTCCTCCGGGGCAGAGATTGGGAGGCCGCCATTTTCACTCTCCGCATCCAAAGCTGTACGGAAAGCTCGCAGGGAACAAAAGCCCCGGAGAGCAAACCTGAGCAGATTACTTAGCTGGGAGGGGGCAAGGGCGGGGCAATTCTGCCTCCGGCAAAGACATTTGGAAACCACGGCAACAGGCCCCTCCCCAGAAGATCAGCGAGAACAGCCAGCCAAGACCAAGTTTACCCATCAATGAGAACGGCAGAACTCCAGCTCTAGGGGACTACTGCACATAGAATTCATGGCTTTTTTACCATGATTCTGTAGTCTTTCAAAGTTAATTTTTTTTAACTGTCTTTTTTCTTTTTTTTTCTTTTTGAATTTTTCTTTTTCCCTTTTTCAACCAACATCTTATCAATCCCTTTTTTTAAAAAAAAAACAACATTTTTATTTTTCATTTTTAGAGTCATATTCTATCCCTTCATAGTAGTTACCCGTATTTTTGGCTTATATATATAAGTTGTTCTCTCTTTAAAATTTTGAGATAGTTTCTTCTAACAGATCAAAATATACCCTAAATCTCTAGTGTATGGTGTTTTCTATTCCCCTGCCTGATCACATCCTCTCCCTTTTCTTTTCTTTTTTTAAATCCTCTTCTTTCTTTTTTCAAATAACTTCTTATCAATTCCTTTTATAAAATTTTTTATAATTTCCATCTTTACAGTCATATTCCATCCCTTCATCATATCAACCCTTATTTTTGTACATACATAAGTTTTTCTTTCTTTACAATTTTGGGAGGCACTTTCTTCTAAAAGACCAAAATACACCCCAAATCTAGTGTGTGGCACTGATCTATATACCAGCCTGATCATATTTGATCACATTCTGGTTTTTTTGTTGTTGTTGTTTTGTTTTGTTTGTTTTTGTTTTTATCTTTATCTTTTTCTTTTTTTTTCTTTTTCTTTTTTCTCTCTTTCCCTTTCTTTTCCCACTGCTTCAGGTTTTTTCTGATTTGTTTAGAGTATATTTTCTGGGGACGTTGTTACTCTGCTAGCATTTTGTTCTCTCATTAATCTATTCTCCTCTGCACAAAATGACAAGATGGAAAAAACCACCTCAACAAAAAGAACAAGAGGTAGTACCGACCGCCAGGGACCTACTCAATATGGACATTAGTACAATGTCAGATCTAGAGTTCAGAATCATCACTTTAAAGATACTAGCGGGGCTTGAAAAAAATATGGAAGTTATTAGAGAAACCCTTTCTGGAGAAGTAAAAGAACTAAAATCCAACCAAGTAGAAATCAAAAAAGGCTATTAATGAGGTGAAATCAAAAATGGGGGTGCTAACTGCTAGAATAAATGAGGCAGAAGAGAGAATCAGTAATATAGAAGACAAAATGATGGAAAATAACGAAGCTGAGAAAAAGAGAGATAAACAACTACTGGATCACGAGGGCAGAATTCGAGAGATAAGCGATACCATAAGATGAAACAACATTAGAATAATTGGGATCCCAGAAGAAGAAGAAAGAGAGAGAGGGGCAGAAGGTATAATGGAGCAAATTATAGCAGAGAACTTCCCTAATTTGGGGAAGGAAACAGGCATGAAGATCCAGGAAGCACAGAGAACCCCTCTCAAAATCAATAAAAATAGGTCAACACCCCGACATCTAATAGTAAAACTTACGAGTCTCATAGACAAAGAGAAAATCCTGAAAGCAGCTCGGGAGGAGAGATATGTAACCTACAAGGGTAGAAACATTAGATTGGCAACAGACCTATCCACAGAGACCTGGCAGGCCAGAAAGGACTGGCAGGATATATTCAGAGCACTAAATGAGAAAACTATGCAGCCAAGAATACTCTATCCAGTTAGGCTGTCATTGAAAATTGAAGGAGAGATAAAAAGCTTCCAGGACAAACAAAAACTAAAGGAATTTGCAAACACAAAACCAGCCCTACAGGAAATCTTGAAAGGGGTCCTCTAAGCAAAGAGAGAGCCTAAAAGCAACATAGACCAGAAAGGAACACAGACAATATACAGTAACAGTCACCTTACAGGCAATACAATGGCACTAAATTCCTATCTTTCAATAGTTACCCTGAATGTAAACGGGCTCAATGCCCCAATCAAAAGACACAGGCTATCAGACTGGATTAAAAAACAAGACCCATCAATATGCTGTCTGCAAGAGACTCATTTTCGACCCAAAGACAGCCCCAGATTGAAAGTGAGGGGGTGGAAAACCATTTACCATGCTAATGGACACCAAAAGAAAGCTGGGGTGGCAATCCTTATATCAGACAAATTAGATTTTAAACCAAAGACTGTAATAAGAGATGAGGAAGGACACTATATCCTACTTAAAGGATCTATCCAACAAGAAGATCTAACAACTGTAAATATCTATGCCCCTAACATGGGAGCAGCCAATTATATAAGCCAATTAATAACAAAAGCAAAGAAACACATCGACAACCATACAATAATACTGGGGGACTTTAACACCCCCCTCACTGAAATGGACAGATCGTCTAAGCAAAAGATCAACAAGGAAATAAAGACTTTAAATGACACACTGGACCAAATGGACTTTACAGACATATTCAGAACATTCCACCCCAAAGCAATGGAATACACATTGTTCTCTAGTGCCCATGGAACATTCTCCAGAATAGATCACATCCTAGGTCATAAATCAGGTCTCAACCGGTACCAAAAGATTGGAATCATTCCCTGCCTATTTTCAGACCACAATGCTTTGAAACTAGAACTCAATCACAAGAGGAAAGTCAGAAAGAACTCAAATACATGGAGGCTAAAGAGCATCCTACTGAAGAATGAATGGGTCAACCAGGAAATTAAAGAAGAATTAGAAAAATACATGGAAACCAATGAAAATGAAAACACAACTATTCAAAATCTTTGGGATGCAGCAAAGGCAGTCCTAAGAGGAAAGTATATAGCAATACAAGCCTTTCTCAAGAAGCAAGAAAGGTCTCAAGTACATAACCTAACCCTACACCTAAAGGAGCTGGAGAAAGAATAGCAAATAAAGCCTAAACCCAGCAGGAGAAGAGAAATAATAAAGATCAGAGCAGAAATCAATGAAATAGAAACTAAAAGAACAGTAGAACAGATCAACGAAACTAGGAGCTGGTTCTTTGAGAGAATTAACAAGATTGATAAACCCCTGGCCAGACGTATCAAAAAGAGAAGAGAAATGACCCAAATCAACAAAATCATGAATGAAAGAGGAGAGATTACAACCAACACCAAAGAAATACAAACAATTATAAGAACATATTATGAGCAACTCTATGCCAGCAAATTAAATAACCTGGAAGAAATGGATGCATTCCTAGAGATGTACCAACTACCAAAACTGAACCAGGATGAAATAGAAAACCTGAACAGACCTATAACCACTAAGGAAATTGAAGCAGTCATCAAAAATCTCCCAACAAACAAAAGCCCAGGGCCAGATGGCTTCCCAGGGGAATTCTACCAAACATTTCAAGAAGAATTAATACCTATTCTTCTGAAACTGTTCCAAAAAATAGAAATGGAAGGAAAACTTCCAAACTCATTTTAGGAGGCCAGCATTACCTTGATCCCAAAACCAGACAAAGACCCCATCAAAAAGGAGAATTACAGACCAATATCCCTGATGAACATGGATGCAAAAATTCTCACCAAAATACTAGCCAATAGGATCCAACAGTACATTAAAAGGATTATTCACCATGACCAAGTGGGATTTATCCCTGGGCTGCAAGGTTGGTTCAACATCCACAAATCAATCAACGTGATACAATACATTAACAAAAGAAAGAACAAGAATCATATGATCCTCTCAATAGATGCAGAAAAACTTTTGACAAAGTACAGCATCCTTTC
>NC_058411.1:130262037-130273557 GCF_002201575.2 Neomonachus schauinslandi | reverse complement strand
ATCCCCATCAAAATACCATCCACTTTTTTCAAAGAAATGGAACAAATAATCCTAAAATTTGTATGGAACCAGAAAAGACCCCGCATAGCCAGAGGAATGTTGAAAAAGAAAAGCAAAGCCGGCGGCATCACAATTCCGGACTTCCAGCTCTATTACAAAGCTGTCATCATCAAGACAGCATGGTACTGGCACAAAAACAGACACATAGATCAATGGAACAGAATAGAGAGCCCAGAAATGGACCCTCAACTCTATGGTCAACTCATCTTTGACAAAGCAGGAAAGAATGTCCAATGGAAAAAAGACAGTCTCTTCAACAAATGGTGTTGGGAAAATTGGATAGCCACATGCAGAAGAATGAAACTGGACCATTTCCTTACACCACACACAAAAATAGACTCCAAATGGTTGAAAGACCTCAATGTGAGACAGGAGTCCTTCAAAATCCTAAAGGAGAACACAGGCAGCAACCTGTTTGATCTCAGCCGAAGCAACTTCTTCCTAGAAACATCGCCAAAGGCAAGGGAGGCAAGGGCAAAAATGAACTATTGGGACTTCATCAAGATAAAAAGCTTTTGCAAAGCAAAGGAAACAGTCAACAAAACCAAAGACAACCAACAGAATGGGAGAAGATATTTGCAAATGACATATCAGATAAAGGGCTTGTATCCAAAATCTATAAAGAACTCATGAAACTCAACACCCAAAGAACAAAGAATCCAATCAAGAAATGGGCAGAAGACATGAACAGACATTTTTGCAAAGAAGACATCCAAATGGCCAACAGACACATGAAAAAGTGCTCAATATCGCTCGGCATCAGGGAAATGCAAATCAAAACCTCAATGAGATACCACCTCACACCAGTCAGAATGGCTAAAATTAACAAGTCGGGAAATGACAGATGTTGGCGGGGATGCGGAGAAAGGGGAACCCTCCTACACTGTTGGTGGGAATGCAAGCTGGTGCAGCCACTCTGGAAAACTGTATGGAGGTTCCTCAAAAAGTTGAAAATAGAGCTACCATATGATCCAGCAATTGCACTACTGGGTATTTACCCCAAAGATACAAAAGTAGGGATCCGAAGGGGTACGTGCACCCCGATGTTTATAGCAGCAATGTCCACAATAGCCAAACTGTGGAAAGGGCCAAGATGTCCATCGACAGATGAATGGATAAAGAAGAAGTGGTATATATATACAATGGAATATTATGCAGCCATCAAAAGGAATGAGATCTTGCCATTTGCAACGACGTGGATGGAACTGGAGGGTATTATGTTGAGTGAAATAAGTCAAACAGAGAAAGACATGTATCATATGATCTCACTGATATGAGGAATTCTTAATCGCAGGAAACAAACTGAGGGTTGCTGGAGTGGGGGGTGGGGTGGGAAGGATGGGGTGACTGGGTGATAGACACTGGGGAGGGTCTGTGCTCTGGTAAGCGCTGTGAATTGTGCAAGACTGTTGAATCTCAGATCTGTACCTCTGAAACAAATAATGCAATATATGTTAAGAAAAAAAAAAAAAGAAGAAGAAGGTAGCGGGAGGGAAAAATGAAGCGGGGGAAATCGGAGGGGTAGACGAACCATGAGAGATGATGGACTCTGAAAAACAAACAGGGTTCTAGAGGGGAGGGGGGTGGGAGGATGGGTTAGCCTGGTGGTGGGTATTGAGGAGGGCACATTCTGCATGGAGCACTGGGTGTTATGCACAAACAATGAATCATGGAACACTTCATCTAAAACTAATGATGTAATGTATGGGGATTAACATAAGATTAAAAAAAAACATAAAAAAAAAGATATTGTTCATTTGGTTGTTGTTGAATTTCTTATCAATGCAATTTGTTGTTATTGGGGGTTTTTGCTCACTAGTATAATTTTAGATATTTTATATTGTTCCCTATATAGAACATATTTGTTGGGTACCTGGGTGGCTCAGTCGGTTAAGTATCTGCCTTCAGCTCAGGTCATGATCCTGGGGTCCTGGGATCGAGCCCCCACTTCGGGCTTGGAACTCAGCAGGGAGTCTGCTTCTCCCTCTCCCTCTGCCCCTTCCCCCGCTCATGCTCTCTGTCTCAAATAAATAAATAAAATCTTATTAAAAAGAGAATATATTTGTGGGCGCCTGGGTGGCTCAGTTGGTTAAGTGACTGCCTTCCGCGCAGGTCATGATCCTGGAGTCCCTGGATCGAGTCTCGCATCGGGCTCCCTGCTCAGCGGGGAGTCTGCTTCTCCCTCTGACCCTCCCCCCTCTCATGTGCTCTCTCTCTCTGTCTCTCTCTCTCAAATAAATAAATAAAATCTTTAAAAAAAAAAGAATATATTTGTAATTCATTTATTTTCATGGTTGTATAGTATTCCATTGCATGGCTACGACATAAATTGTTTATTCTTTTTTCTGATAGACATTTGTGTTATTTTCAGTTTATCACAGAGATATAAGACTGTCTGGGATATGTATGTAGGGGAGTAACTGAAGATATGCTTTCCAGTTTATCAGTACAAACTTGTTCATAATAATTTCATATGTTTAAATGTCTGCCACAAAAAGAATATGGTCTTTCTGATAGCAATCCTTTACAATTCATTGAGACTTTCTTTAGGGTTCAATATGTATTCAATTTCCATAAATGTTCAGTGTGTCCTTGGAAAGATAGCTTATTCTACAGTTATTGGATATAATTTTTTATACAAGCCCACTGGATGAAGATTGTTAGTTGTGCTGTTCAAATTGTCTTTATCCTTAGCAATTTTTTTTTATCAGTCTGACATCAAATCTCCTAATAGAAAGGTGCATTTGTCTATTGATGACTATGGTTCTGTCCATCTTAGTTACATGGCACATATGTTATAAAATCATTTTTTTGGGAAATGTCCAGATTTATCAATATCTAAATTTTAAAATCCTTCTTTAATTCCTATAGGTTTTTTGCCTGATATTCTGTTTTGTATTTAATATATATATGTATATATATATCTGTATGTTTTATATATATAACATGTAACAGCTTCATTTTTATTATTTTACTTCTATCCTTTCCATATTCTGATGTTTAAATATTTCATTTATTAACAGCATGGAGTTTGGATTAGAAAACATTTTGGCAGTCTTTGCATTTTAAATAAAGCCTTAAACACATTTGCAATTTTTCTGATTGCTAATATATTTGGATTTATTTGTACTTTTATATTTTGAGTCTATTTCTTATCCTGCTCTTGTTATGTATCCTTTTTCTCTCATTTCTTGTTCTCTTTTGTATTTTTTTTAAAGATTTTATTTATTTAATTGAGAGAGAGAGAATGAGAGAGAGAGAACACATGAGAGGGGATAGGGTCAGAGGACGAAGCAGACTCCCCGCTGAGCAGGGAGCCCGATGCGGGACTCGATCCAGGGACTCCAGGATCATGACCTGAGCCAAAGGCAGTCGCTTAACCAACTGAGCCACCCAGGCGCCCCTCCTCTTTTGTATTGATTCAGCATTTTTTCACTTTCTCTACCAGACCAAAAAAAATTACATGCATAATGTATATTTGTATATTTAAATCATCAAAGTGTAAATTCATCAATATATTTAACTTTTTCACAAAGAAGTCAAAAATTTTTAAATAGTTTACCTTAGATCACTCTCAAGTTCTATTTTGTCCAGTAATATTTTTAATCTTATCTTTTAACTCCACAAGTTATACATCATTATTTTTGTCTTATGTCTAATATGTATTTGGTGTATAAGACAATATGCATATTAGAAACACTTTATATGGTCATCAATCCTTCTCATTTCAGGATTTTATCTCTCCCTTTCTTCCTCCTTCCCTCCTTCACTCATTCCTTCCTTCCTCCCTCCCTCCCTCTCTCTTTCTTTCTGAATAAATTTATCCTTTAGCACATTTGGATTTCTGACTTCCAGTTTGGATGTTAAGAAGTGTCAGGATCTAAAGCAACAAAACAGGTAAGCTATCTAGCCTGCAAAATGTAGTTTATTTGGGAATAACAGAGAAATTGCAATCTGGGACAAGCAAACTATGGTGAATCATAGGAAAGTCTGGAGAAAAAAGGAGGAGAGCATCCTTTTATAGAGGAAAGAAGGAAGTCAGGAGGGCCTGTTTTGAACAAAAGTTCATGGGAAGAAAGTGAGCATTTGAAGTGCTGGCAGCTTCTCATTGGCTGCAGGCCAGGGCAGCTTGCTGTTGCCAGGTGCCCCCAGCTTGTTGTAGCTGAGCTAAGAGGAAGCTTGTCTTCTTTCTGCTGGACTATGCAAGCTGCAACAAGTGGTATGTGCAGGAGAGCCCTCCCTGATGTTTTTCCCACTCATTAAGGTTTCCTTAACTCATTTTCACATTCCCGCCTTCTGATCAAGGTCTTTCTGTGATTAGAAGTTGGGTCATCTGTTTCTTATTAGAACCATTTTTGTCCCTCAGTGCCAGGAAGGACCCTTCCTGGGTGTCACGTCCCACATCTGAGGGAAGTGCACAGACTGGAAACTGTTGAGGCCACATTTCAGTAATAAGGAAAGGCAGAAGGGGAAAATTTCAGGCATTTCCCATCTAAACTTTATACCTTATCAAGAGTGTAAGCATTGGAGGGGCACCTGGATGGCTCAGTCTGTTAAGCAGCTGACTCTTAATTTTGGCTCAGGTCATGATCTAACCATTGTGGGATCAAGCCCTGCATGGGGCTCTGTGCTCAGCATGGAGTCTGCTTCAGATTCTCTCTCCTTCTCTTACCCACTCTCTCTCTCTCAAATAAATAAATAAATAAAATCTTAAAAATAAAAGAGAGAGATTGTAAGCATTGGAGATCATCTTGAAATCTTGAGCCAGCATTACCCTATTGAGTATTTCCTTTCTACAAAAGTTTGACAGGCAATAGGTGCATAACTTAAAAATGATTATACAGGGATGTTTGGGTGGCTCAGTTGGTTAAGTGACAGGATCTTGATTTCAGCTCAGGTCACGATCTCAGGATCCTGGGATCAGGCCCTGCATTGAGCTCTCATCAGGGAGACTACTTGAGGGTTCTTTCTTTCCCTCTCCGCCCTCCCCCTACCCATGCATTCTCTCTCTCTCTCTAAAATAAATCTTAAAAAATAAAAATGATATACAAAATAAGATAAGGAGCAGACTTACAACCCTAGTTTGTAAATAGTTCTAAACCAGGAGACCAAACTTGAAGGTAACCAACTAAAGAGATCAAAGGACCATTGCTCATCAGGTGGAATTTGTAGCCAATGTGCTTATTCTCTAATTTCATGTAATTAGGTTTCTATTTCTCTGGAGGAATTTATCTGTGTGCAATGGATGGCATTTGCTATCACACAACTGCTTCCTTGTTCAGCAAGTAGGTAATAGAGGGCTATGTGATTGCCCAAAGCTACTTAAGCCAACAAGTCCCATGACTATTGGCTAGCTGCTCAGTGGTGGAATCAGCAAGTTTTCCCAATTTTCCCAATTCTAGAGAGAGATTTCCAATCATTTCTTCATTAACATGAATTCCCACAAAAGGAATAAGGACTCTTCTGATGGGGGAAAATCCAGAGCCATGTATACCTCCTGGGAATTCCTATTTAAGGTGATGATGAAGGTGTAATGAGGAAGACCAATGACAAGACCAATGGAAGGCCTCAAATTTATTGTGAATGTCCAAAGGGACAGTTAGAAATCCTAGTAAGCATTGGCCTCCCACCTATTGCCAGTGAGTCTAAACACTCATAGACTCACTAAGAAGCTCATTCACCACAGACAAAGATAAAACCAAGTGGTGCACATAAGACTTTTATTAGGGTTTGATTATTAATAGTGCCATTAATTAAGATTATTTGATTAGCCTTTTCAAGCCAAGGGCAGTGACGTTTGGGGAACAATTAGTGAAAAGCCAGCCTGTTTTGTGGACTTTATTCTCAAAGGCAGTACAGAGGGGAAGTGTTAGACCTAAACAGACCTAAGGTAGTAGTGAGACTGAGGAACCATATAGGTGGAATAGGTATGATTAGTTGCTGTAAGAGTTATGATAGAGGACAGGCCAAAGCAAGGTAAAGGAAAATTTAATTGTAGAAGTTTGACTTGGTAAGAAATATACAGAGAGGTACAGGAATAATTAGTAGTCGCATTGGAGATGAAGGAAAATTTTGCTATAGGGAAGGCTAAAAGGTCACAGCTGTTGAGAACAGATCTAACAGTCAGAAAGGTTCCCTCCTTTTGCAAGGGTTTGGGAAATTTGAACAAGAGCTTTGCCTCTCCAGGATAGGGAAGGAGAAAATGAGGTGAGAAAAGGCAGAAAGAAGAGAATATACAGGCTGAGCCTGTCATCTTGGGAAAGCTGTCTGCTTCGGGTGTCATCTGCATCAAGTCATTGGAAATATGAATTTGAGATCACCAGTTGGTGTGCAGGTCCAGTCGGGGACATTCTTTTGATAAGACACATGGGTCCAGAAGTCAATGCCTTAGAGTTTGGTGCCATAAGGATTGGCGAGTAACACTTGATAGGCTTTTTCAACATGGTCAAAGAGAGTCTTTTTGGAGACGTCTTTTCCAATAAGTGGACTCTCTAGACTGCAAGGTGGGGTACCCGAAGTGTTTGTCTCCTTGGGGCATGCTGTGAAAAGACTGCCCTACTAGAGCATGATATTTTCAAGGGATAGAATTAAACTCTTGCAATCCTGAAGTATATTTCCTTTCATTGGGTATGGAACAAAAAAGATGTGGAAGCTAGATGCATGGGGTGCCCAGTAATTATCTCAAAACATAAATTTGTGAGTTCCAAGGCAGGTGAATCTGAGATTTAGAAGAACCGATGGCAATACTTTTAGCCAAAATATTTGGAAGTCTTCCACAAATTTTGCCAATTGAGTTTTTCTGCCATTAGTTTGTTAACTAGTCCTTAAGACTAAGGAGGGTTAGCGCATTAAAAATGCTATATACTCCCAAACAGCACAGACTGGCCATAATACTTGACCAGTAAAATAGGTTCCTTGGTTGCTATGGAGCTCAAGAGGGGTTCCCCAGGTAGGGATGATTTTTTAAATAGGATTTTAGTTACTCAAGAGGGATAGCTTGTCTACATGGAAGATCTTCGGCCCAGTGGGAAATATGCCAATCATTACCAAGACATATTTGTAACCATAAGGGGCTAGCCTGAGTAAAGTCCATTTGCCAAAACTCAAATGGTCTATTAGGCAATTTAAAATGCCCAGGAGCTGTGCAAACAGTTTTCCATGAATTGGATTTTGGGTACGTGGGACAAGCAAAGTAGGCACTTTTCATGGCCTTGTTAATATGTCCCCACCAATACTGATTTATAAATGTTGTCATGTTATCCATGAGCCAATGGTTTCATCAATGTATAGTGGTCAATAGCGGGGATATTAGAATTTCTTGTAGGACAGGCTTTTCATTTGTTCCAAACCAGAGGTGCCTCTTCTTATCTTATGAACACCCATTTGAGTGTTGATGGTGTCTTTCCTTTTCTGGTGCTGAATGTTGAGTGTCTCTAGTCAGTTTCTCTGAATTACCATCTGAAGGTGAGTTCCTTTGGACCATGACAGAGGTTTGACTTTTGGACCCTTTGAGAAGAGCATTTTTTTTTTTTTTTTGCAGAAATGTCAGTGAGGTAATTTCCTTTAGCTTCTCAAGAGTCAAGCTTAGAATGCCCCAGGCCTTTAATAATAGTCAAAGCAGCAGGTAAGAGTATGGCATCCAATAATTCTTGAATGTCAGGACCATTTTTAATTTTATCTCTGCTGGAAGTAAGGAAGCCATCTTGTTTCCATAAATTCCAAAATCATGAGCCACTCCAAATACATACCTGCTATCAGTGTAAATGTTGGCAGTTTTGTCCTTGGCTAGGATACATTCCCATGTGAGTGTAAATAGTTTAGCTTGTTGGACTGAGGTAGCCAAAGGCAAAGGTGCCACTTCAATTACTTTAAACGGACTTGATATTGCAACTCCAGGCAATATATACCATTTTCATCTTTCAAATAAGAACCATCAGTGAACCACGAAGAGTCAGCATTATCCAAAGCAGTTTTCTGTAAGTTATCACAGGGGGTCAGAAGGTGATCTGTCAGTATTAAACAGTTATGGAGGCAGTTATAGGCACAAGAGTGGGGAAGAGTAACAGGGTTAAGGTTATTACAATAAGCAAGAATGATATAGGGACAGTTAACAGGACAATTTCATAGGAAGTAAACAGTTTACTGAAAGATACTGAGTATGATAAGAGTTAAGAGCTTTGACAGCATGTAGCACAAAGATGGTCAAACAGGATCCCATGACTATTTCTTCAATGGCTTTTATAAGAACAGAAGCAGCAGGGATAGCTCTGAAGCATGGAAGGTATCCCTGGGCTACAGAATCTAGTTGTTGGCTGTAACATCCTATGGACTGGTGATCTTCATGCTTTCAGGCGAATATCCTAAGGGCATTCCTTTTTTTTTTTTTTTCATATTTAAAAAGGAAGAAAAGGAGTTGATAATTGGAGTGTCCAAGGTGGGGGTGGATTAAGCTTTCCTTTAATATTTGAAAAGTCACATCATCTAAATCTTTCCAGATGATAGTTTTTAACAGGGCATATAAAAGCTGGATCATAAGAAAAAAGTTTGGACTCCAGCTGTGGCAATGATCGGCCCATCTGAGAAAACCTCTCAGTTGATGTTTGGTTTTGGACTTTGGGAACTTCAGGATGCTTTGGCACCTGTATAGATCTAGATGTAGTCCTTGTTGTGAGATTAGATGCCCTAAATACTGAACTTGAGGTTGGATAAATTGTAATTCTTCCTCAGAGACTTTATGTCCCTATTTGGCTAGGAGTTTGGGCAAAGTGATTCTATCTTCTTGGAAGGAGGCTTGGGAAGAGGAATGGAGAGGTAAGTCATCCATATATTGTATGAAAGTGGAGCCTACAGAAACATGATATCAGCAAGGTCAGCCTTAAAAATTTGTGAGAAATAAAAAAAGCTTTCAGTGAAACTCCAGGGCATTACTTTCTAGGTGTATTGCTGTCCTTCCCAAGTAAGGGCAAGGAGATTTGACTAGCCTTAAATACTGGCGTATTAAAGAAACCACTACATAAATCAATCATGGAAAAAAAAAATGCTCTTACTAGGGATGAAGGCTAATAAAATGTGGGAGTTGGGGACAACAGGATGACAAAGGATGGCAATATTATTTATGGCTCAGAGGTCCTGGACAAGCCTCTATCCATAGGCATTTGACTCCTTCACAGGTAAAACAGAAACGTTGCAGGATTGGTACAGAGAAAAATGAGGCCCTGGGCATAATAGTCTTCTATTATTAGCTTAATTCCTTGAAGTGCCTTTTTATTTATAAGGTATTGATTAATTCAGAGGAGAAGTTTTGAGGAATCTATTTGAGTCCTAATGGGAGGTTCATGGTGGGTTCTGCCAATATCAGTTGAAGATTTTGTCCATAAGACAGGTGGTAGTTGATCCAATAAGGACAAATGAATAGTGTCTTTGGAATTAGCTCTAGTGTATTCAGAGAAAGAGCAAATAAAATATATCAAAAGGTCATTTAATTCATCATGTTTGCTATATTGGTTGCTGCTGTCAAATTTTAGAATTATTTCCCTGCTTTGAGGAGAAATTCCAGCATTTTTTTTTTTTTTTCTAATAAATCTCAGCCTAGTAATGAACAGGGACAGAGGAACTAAGGAGAAAAGGGTGGGTATCTCTTAGAAGGTCTAAGCAAAAGGGGATATAGGTTTAGAGTTAGAAACTTTTTGAGGTTTATTAGACACTCCCACTACTTGTACCATTTTAATTACTCTGAGGCAAGGGCTGTTTAACAGTAGTGGGGTTAAGCACCAAGAGTGTAGCTCTGGTGTTGATAAAGACAAAGAGAGATTCATTCTCAATCTGGAGAATGGTTTGTCTGAGTCAATTAAGGGGGAGGCCCTGCTGTTCTTTGGAGTGCTGATATTAGGGATTGGGAGGACGCTAGAAAGGCTGGTTAGAGGGCTAACCTGAAGTGCTCAAGATTGTAGCTGTCTTTCTCCCAATGTCCTGGCTCTCTGCAATAATTGCAGTGACAATGAGGGGTTTAGTTTCTTTTAGGGACTTCCACTTTTTGAAGTTGAAAATTAAGGATTTTAGAAGTCTTCCTTTTATTCAAATCAGCTAAGGTGCAGGTGATCTGATTTGCTAAATTAACTAAATCTGGAATGGACAGATTTTTCTCATTCCTTCCTGGCCCTTATAACTAGAGGACATGATCCCCGTTCAGACAATAAACATAGAGTTAAAAATTACCTGAGTGGAATAAAATCTTTAAAAAAAAAAAAAAAAAAAAAAAATTAATCCCTGCTCGGCAGGGAGTCTGCTTCTCCCTCTGACCCTCCTGCCTCTCATGCTCTCTGTCTCTCATTCTCTCTCTCTCAAATAAATAAATAAAATCTTTAAAATAAATAAATAAATAAATAATTACCTGAGTGGATTCAACATCCAAATGAAGACCAGAATTTTCTTTAAAGACAATTAGGAGCCAACTATAGTAATTTTGCACATGTTCATTGGGCTTCTGGGTTCAAATCTGAATCTTACTCCAGTTGGCTGCCTTTGGGTAGGTCCTAGGAATGGCAAAGTGGAGTCACTTGGCAATTCCTGAGCCTGGTCACATAAGGCACAAGGATTTCTCTGTCCCCAGGTTATAATTCTAGAGTCTTCTCAGAGTCATTCCCATTGGCAGTTTGCATCCAGTGTTGGGTCCGACCTTCACCAACAAGCATGTGGACTAGCTGATATAATTCAGAGAAGCCATGTTGATAAGTGTGAATAACTATATTAAATTCCTCAGCAAATCCATGGTTACTTTGAGAAAATCTCCTCAGATCCTTTGGGGAAATCTTCTACTGTGTCTTGTTGTTCAGGTTAGTCCAGGGAACATATTAAATTAGGAGTTTAGCATTTGTCTTTTCAGAGGATCTGATTTTCAAGCAGCAGGTTTCTATAGGTCTGGGGAAGGAGGAAGCAGGAAGAGGTTCAGAGAAAAAGGGAAGTGCAGTGAAGAGATTGGAATGAGAAAGTGCAGGGTGTGGAAGAGGTGCGGATGGTGCAGAGGAAAAAGAGGAATCTGTGCTAGAGGCAAAGAAGACAGGGGAAGAGAAAAAGAGACCTCAGAAGCTTTTTAAAATTATTCTTTTTTTTTTGCTTTGGTTATGTTAGAATTGGTATTTTGTAAGTGATTTTAGAATCTTGAATGCATTTGAAAGCCCCCAGGTACCTTAATTAAAAAAAGCATCTCATTTTGTTTTTATTATTTTTAGAGCCAGGTTTTTTAAAATTTTTTTTAAAAAAAAAAAAAAAAAAAGAACTTTAGGGAGGTTGAAATCCCCTTATAATTGCCATTAGAGGGTTCTAAATTATCCTTGGTTAAGTTGGTCTATTTAGTTAAGAATTTGCTGAGGAGAAACAATAGTTTTTTTTTTTTTTATTCTTATGTTAATCCCCATACATCATTAGTTTTAGATGAAGTGTTCCATGATTCATTGTTTGTGC
>NC_058411.1:130221938-130262027 GCF_002201575.2 Neomonachus schauinslandi | reverse complement strand
GAAAGGATGCTGTACTTTGTCAAAAGTTTTTCTGCATCTATTGAGAGGATCATATGATTCTTGTTCTTTCTTTTGTTAATGTATTGTATCACATTGATTGATTTGCGGATGTTGAACCAACCTTGCAGCCCAGGGATAAATCCCACTTGGTCATGGTGAATAATCCTTTTAATGTACTGTTGGATCCTATTGGCTAGTATTTTGGTGAGAATTTTTGCATCCATGTTCATCAGGGATATTGGTTTGTAATTCTCCCTTTTTGATGGGGTCTTTGTCTGGTTTTGGGATCAAGGTAATGCTGGCCTCCTAAAAGGAGTTTGGAAGTTTTCCTTCCATTTCTATTTTTTGGAACAGTTTCAGAAGAATAGGTATTAATTCTTCTTGAAATGTTTGGTAGAATTCCCCTGGGAAGCCATCTGGCCCTGGGCTTTTGTTTGTTGGGAGATTTTTGATGACTGCTTCAATTTCCTTAGTGGTTATAGGTCTGTTCAGGTTTTCTATTTCATCCTGGTTCAGTTTTGGTAGTTGGTACATCTCTAGGAATGCCTCCATTTCTTCCAGGTTATCTAATTTGCTGGCATAGAGTTGCTCATAATATGTTCTTATAATTGTTTGTATTTCTTTGGTGTTGGTTGTGATCTCTCCTCTTTCATTCATGATTTTGTTGATTTGGGTCATTTTCTCTTTTTGATAAGTCTGGCCAGGGGTTTATCAATCTTGTTAATTCTTTCAAAGAACCAACTCCTAGTTTCGTTGATCTGTTCTACTGTTCTTTTAGTTTCTATTTCATTGATTTCTGCTCTGATCTTTAAGATTTCTCTTCTCCTGCTGTGTTTAGGCTTTATTTGCTATTCTTTCTCCAGCTCCTTTAGGTGTAGGGTTAGGTTGTGTACTTGAGACCTTTCTTGTTTCTTGAGAAAGTCTTGTATTGCTATATACTTTCCTCTTAGGACTGCCTTTGCTGCATCCCAAAGATTTTGAACAGTTGTGTTTTCATTTTCATTGGTTTCCATGTATTTTTCTAATTCTTCTTTAATTTCCTGGTTGACCCATTCATTCTTCAGTAGGATGCTCTTTAGCCTCCATGTTATGAGTTCTTTCTGACTTTCCTCTTGTGATTGAGTTCTAGTTTCAAAGCATTGTGGTCTGAAAATAGGCAGGGAATGATCCCAATCTTTTGGTACCAGTTGAGACCTGATTTATGACCTAGGATGTGATCTATTCTGGAGAATGTTCCATGGGCACTAGAGAACAATGTGTATTCCATTGCTTTGGGGTGGAATGTTCTGAATATGTCTGTAAAGTCCATTTGGTCCAGTGTGTCATTTAAAGTCTTTATTTCCTTGTTGATCTTTTGCTTAGACGATCTGTCCATTTCAGTGAGGGGGGTGTTAAAGTCCCCCAGTATTATTGTATGGTTGTCGATGTGTTTCTTTGCTTTTGTTATTAATTGGCTTATATAATTGGCTGCTCCCATGTTAGGGGCATAGATATTTACAGTTGTTAGATCTTCTTGTTGGATAGATCCTTTAAGTAGGATATAATGTCCTTCCTCATCTCTTATTACAGTCTTTGGTTTAAAATCTAATTTGTCTGATATAAGGATTGCCACCCCAGCTTTCTTTTGGTGTCCATTAGCATGGTAAATGGTTTTCCACCCCCTCACTTTCAATCTGAGGCTGTCTTTCGTTCTAAAATGAGTCTCTTGCAGACAGCATATCGATGGGTCTTGTTTTTTAATCCAGTCTGATAACCTGTGTCTTTTGATTGGGGCATTGAGCCCATTTACATTCAGGGTAACTATTGAAAGATAGGAATTTAGTGCCATTGTATTGCCTGTAAGGTGACTGTTACTGTATATTGTCTGTGTTCCTTTCTGGTCTATGTTGCTTTTAGGCTCTCTCTTTGCTTAGAGGACCCCTTTCAAGATTTCCTGTAGGGCTGGTTTTGTGTTTGCAAATTCCTTTAGTTTTTGTTTGTCCTGGAAGCTTTTTATCTCTCCTTCAATTTTCAATGACAGCCTAGCTGGATATAGTATTCTTGGCTGCATAGTTTTCTCATTTAGTGCTCTGAATATATCCTGCCAGTCCTTTCTGGCCTGCCAGGTCTCTGTGGATAGGTCTGTTGCCAATCTAATGTTTCTACCCTTGTAGGTTACATATCTCTCCTCCCGAGCTGCTTTCAGGATTTTCTCTTTGTCTATGAGACTCGTAAGTTTTACTATTAGATGTCGGGGTGTTGACCTATTTTTATTGATTTTGAGAGGGGTTCTCTGTGCTTCCTGGATCTTCATGCCTGTTTCCTTCCCCAAATTAGGGAAGTTCTCTGCTATAATTTGCTCCATTATACCTTCTGCCCCCCTCTCTCTTTCTTCTTCTTCTGGGATCCCAATTATTCTAATGTTGTTTCATCTTATGGTATCGCTTATCTCTCGAATTCTGCCCTCGTGATCCAGTAGTTGTTTATCTCTCTTTTTCTCAGCTTCGTTATTTTCCATCATTTCATCTTCTATATTACTGATTCTCTCTTCTGCCTCATTTATTCTAGCAGTTAGCGCCCCCATTTTTGATTTCACCTCATTAATAGCCTTTTTGATTTCTACTTGGTTGGATTTTAGTTCTTTTACTTCTCCAGAAAGGGTTTCTCTAATAACTTCCATATTTTTTCAAGCCCAGCTAGTATCTTTGAAGTGATGATTCTGAACTCTAGATCTGAGATCGTACTAATGTCCGTATTGAGTAGGTCCCTGGCAGTCGGTACTGCCTCTTGTTCTTTTTGTTGAGGTGATTTTTTCCGTCTTGTCATTTTGTGCAGACGAGAATAGATTAATGAGAGAACAAAATGCTAGCAGAGTAACAACGTCCCCAGAAAATATACTCTAAACAAATCAGAAAAGACCTGAAGCAGTGGGAAAAGAAAGGGAAAGAGAGACAAAAGAGAAAGAAAAAGATAAAGATAAAAACAAAAACAAACAAAACAAAACAACAACAACAACAAAAAACAGAATGTGATCAAATATGATCAGGCTGGTATATAGATCAGTGCCACACACTAGATTTGGGGTGTATTTTGGTCTTTTAGAAGAAAGTGCCTCCCAAAATTGTAAAGAAAGAAAAACTTATGTATGTACAAAAATAAGGGTTGATATGATGACGGGATGGAATATGACTGTAAAGATGGAAATTATAAAAATTTTATAAAAGGAATTGATAAGAAGTTGTTTGAAAAAAGAAAGAAGAGGATTTAAAAAAAGAAAAGAAAAGGGAGAGGATGTGATCAGGCAGGGGAATAGAAAACACCATACACTAGAGATTTAGGGTATATTTTAATCTGTTAGAAGAAACTATCTCAAAATTTTAAAGAGAGAACAACTTATATATATAAGCCAAAAATATGGGTAACTACTATGAAGGGATAGAATATGACTCTAAAAATGAAAAATAAAAATGTTTTTTTTAAAAAGAGGGATTGATAAGATGTTGATTGAAAAAGGGAAAAAGAAAAATTCAGAAAGAAAAAAAAGAAAAAAAGACAGTTAAAAAAAATTAACTTTGAAAGACTAAAGAATCATGGTAAAAAAGCCGTGAATTCTATGTGCAGTATTCCCCTAGCGCTGGAGTTCTGCCGTTCTCCTTGATGGGTAAACTTGGCCTTGGCTGGCTGTTCTCGCTGATCTTCTGGGGAGGGGCCTGTTGCCGTGGTTTCCAAATGTCTCTGCCGGAAGCGGAATTGCCCTGCCCTTGCCCCCTCCCGGCTAAGTAATCTGCTCGGGTTTGCTCTCCGGGGCTTTTGTTCCCTGCGAGATTTCCGTACAGTTTTGGAGGCGGAGAGTGAAAATGGCGGCCTCCCAATCTCCGCCGCGGAGGAGCCGAGAACTCGGGGCCCCGCTCCTCAGTGAGCCCCCAGAGAAAAGCCGTCAGTCACTCCCGTCTCCCCGGTCTCCGGCCGCACTCCATGCTCACCTGGCCTGTGACTGAGCGTTTCTATCTCCGGCACCCGACCCCGGGTGGAGTCTCCAAACCCAGCAGATCCCTGCGGTACACTCCCGCGCAGCTCCTCCCAGGGGAGGAAGGTGAGTCTCCCCGGATCTGCCGCTTGTTGGGTCCCTGCTGGAGGAGCAGGGGCCCGACTGTGCCGGGGATCACGGTTTATGGCCACCCCGAGCTGAGAGCCCCCGCCTTGGCTCCGCCTCTGCAGCCGGCTTCGCTGCTCCGTTACCTGGGAGCTCTGCCGCACTCAGGCACCCCCAGTCTTTCTGTGACCCTGAGGGTCCTGAGAGTACACTGTCCCGGAGGGTTCCACCCCCCGCTTAGCCACCAGAGTGACGTCCCTCGGCGGAGCAGACTTTTAAAAGTTCCGATTTTGTGCTCCGTGGTTCTATCACTTGTCAGAAGTGGCCGACGGAGGCCCCTCCCCCGCCGTCTATCCTCCCGAATATCGCCTCGGATTCACTTCTCCACACGTCCTACCTTCCAGAAAGTGGTCGCTTTTCTGTTCAGAGAGTTGTTGCTATTCCTTTCTTCGATCTCCTATTGGGTTTGTAGGTGTTCAGAATGGTTTGATCCCTCTCCAGCTGAATTCCTGAGAGGAGACGGAATCCAGGTCTCCTACTCCTCCGCCATCTTGCTCCCTCCCGAAACAATAGTTTTTGAACATAAAACCAACTGGGATCTCAGAAAGAGAACTTCTAAGAGCTATAATATATATGTATATATACATATATGTTTATATATATTATATATTGATATATATTGATTATATATACTATAAAATATATCTATATATATTATATTAGCATCCCATACCTCAAAATCAGAGGTCCAGAAAACAAATGAGAATTCACCTAAAGGAAGATGCCTTCAAGAAAACAGATCCTAGATAAAGTCAGAGAGCTCAACTAGAAGGAGGGAGCTCAAATCTAAGAGGAGACTCACTGAACCTAAAGGAAGAAGATGACTCACAGAAATAGAGAGCAGAAGTAGGTACCGCACGTGGTTGTGGGGTTGTTAATTCCTTGGTGGGGCATGGGGATTAACCTCTTTGTATCCCACTTCTGACACCATGAGATGTCAATCTTTTGAAGGAAAATGCTAAGCAATTTAGCCAGGAAAATCAAATTTATTCAACAATAGCAGAGAAATGAGGATAGGAAAGCCTGGAGAACAAAGAAGGGGAGCATCCTTTTATAGAGAAAAGGAGGAGATTTGGGGAGTTATTTTGAACAAAAGTTCATTAGAGGAAAATGAGAGTTTGAAGTATTGGTGGTTTCTGATTGGCTGCAGGTGATCAAAGTGGTGGTGGCCTCTCATTGGCTGCTTGTGAGGGCAGCTTGCTGTTTCCTGGCCTCGAGGAAATCTTCCTTCTTCCTGCTGGACTATGTAAGACATGATTAGTGGTGCGTGTTGGCATCCCTCCCTTCATGGCTTTCTGAATCAGATTTGGGTTGTTTCCTTAATACATTTTGACAGAAGTTAGTTGCCAGCCTTATTGTTCCCCTCTTGAAAGTAATCACTCTTTTCTTTCTGGATTCAGTTTTGATTTTGAATTTGTCTTTCGTGTTCTGCAATTTCACTATGGTGTGGATAAACTTGGATTTCTTTCTTTCTTTTTTTTTTTTTTTCTTACCTTAGGCTTTCTGAATCTGAATTCATCTTTCACCAGTTCTAAAAAAAAGTATCAGACTTGTTTCTTCAGACATTACCTCTGCTGTATTCTTTCCCTCCTTTCCTTCTCTTCCCTCATTTAGCAAATTATGTTTGGTAGAACTTCTTACTTTTTCTTCCATGTTTTTAAGTCTCTTTCTCATGCATCTCCCTCCTTATTTCTCTATGCTGCTTTCTGGATGCTTTCTTTTGCTTTCTCTTCTTTTCAGTAATTCTCATTTTAGTTGTGTCTTATCCAATGTTAAACTGGTATATCAAATTTTAATTTATTACATTTTTCATTTCTATTAGAAATATTTGGTTAGTTTTAAAAATATGCATGGTTCTCTTACCTCTCTCTCTTTTCTCATATTTTACATATTTTATTTCTTTAAACATATTATACAAATCTTTTTATAGTTTGTGGCTGATAATTCCAAACTCAGAGGACTTTTGCAGTTTAATTCTACTCTTTAGCTGGTGGTGACTTTGTTTCTGTGTTATTTGGTTTTTGACTGTCGTCTTATTTTTTTGGAACTTCATAGCAGAAATTCTTTGAGTCCTGGTTTGACTGTGAGGTCTTCTATAGCAAGGTTTTATCATTTTGTTTTGGTTTGGTTTGATTTGGTTTGGCTTTGTTTCTGTAAGTGTTTAAAGGCATTACACAGTCAGAAGCACATTAAAATAAATTCTCAGCCTGAGATTTTTCAGATTATTTGGGTATCACAAATTCAAGCTTCAAATCCATAGGAAGGCCAGTTTTCTGGGACAAATCTATGGTGGGATTCTTTTACCCCTTCAGTGCTAAGATTTGACAAGCATGCTAACTACTGAGTGAGGCATCATTTTGTGCAATTTTATCTATTTACTCTGGTACTGAAATGCAGGACAGTAGAGTGCCAGCTTTATATGTGGGTGTCCTATTAGATGTTCCTCCTTTGTTGAACTCTAGGATTTTTCTTTTGTTTCCCAGACCCAATAAATCCCTGTAATCTTTAATTCAAATTTACCTGGTTTTGCACACCCTCTCAAAGTTTTAGGCCAGGACAGAACTTTACTACCTCTGACTTCAATTAGATTTTAGTTTCTGAATAGTTTTTATTTTATTTTTAGTTCATAAAAAAATGAAAAGGATTACTTAAATAAGTACTTCTATATGTGCAATATTGCATATACATTTCACACTCTTTATGTGATAGAATAACAAAGCCATATGTTTTATGTATTATACAATATAAGATTTAAAATCAAATAATTTTATTTTTCTGCCACTTTGCCAAAAACAAAAATCTCTCTCAATGAGATTTTATTGGTTTGATTTCAATCCCCTCTAAAGTTCTTGTTTCTAAAAGTGAAGAGAAAAGAAATATGTGAAAAGTATTCCAAATAGCTCATATAAAAGTGAGGCAATTCTAATAACAGTTAAGTTTTTAAAAACTAGAATACATAAATAAGCCAATATTTATAATGGCCTACTACAAATCATAACCTGAAAAATCAGGAAATGATAGCTGTCCTCCTCCTTCTCATCATCATCTACATTTCATTGCCTTCTCTCCTGATGTCCCAGCTTATTTAATGAGCTCAAGAAAGAAATTGTCTGAATGCGAAAGTTTCAATATCCAATGTGCATCTAAGAGGTATTCAAAGAGACATTTTATTTTTTGCTAAACAAGAGAATGCACATCATACACCGGCACTACATCTACTGGGGGAAAAAAAATGTCTCTAATAGGATTGAGGGACTTTGGGTTAGCACTAAGTATGTCCTATGTTTTACTGTCAACATGTACTATTCTCCAGTGGAGTTTTATGGAATAGAATTGCAGTTTAATAAGAACCTCATTTGCAGGTACACTTCCCACCCACTGAATAGCTGCCTTAGTTATATAATAGTCTGATTGGAGTCCTGTGGAGGTGCAGTCCTCTGTTAGCAACTTATCTTAATGGAAATGAATTGCATCCATTGCAAACCTCTTACTACACATTACCATGTTAGTGTAAGCCAGATGAGAGAATTCTACCACTTGCAGAAGCTTGTATAGTTCTTTGAGCTAATGTATAAATTGCATCATTTGGAGGCTTTACTTATTTTTCTAATATAAACATATTGGAGTAGTGCTGGAAGTAACCTCTAAGTTAACCTTTTATTTTGTCTTTGGCCTGAAATAAACCTTGAAAAAAAAATGAAGCATATATCATTCTTCTTTACTTTTTCCCCTCAGCCTTGTCTCACAAGGATTATAAAAGCTGAAATATTTAAACATTCCACTGAATATTTAACGTGGCTGAAATCAAAATCACTTAAAAGGGGGGGGGCAACTAGGGGTCTTTGTGGTCTAGTTTAGTGACTTGAAAGACGTTAAACTATTAGGTAGCATCTCAACTTTTGAAATTCTATCAATTATTAAATTGTTGATATTAAGAATTGTCAATGTATGGCCATTGGAACTTTCATTAATAGCTTAAAATTAAACATTGCGTACATGATTGGCTATTGTATGTGGAGAAATTTTCCATTTTTCCTTATTTTCTCTTAAATCCAATACACCCAATTGTAAAGTGTCCCCCCATTTAGAAAGAATATCTGATCCTTAAAATTATACTCAGGCTTTTGTAACAATGCTCCCATCTTATTCTTTATTTCAAATTGTTTATTATTTATTTCTAGCATCAAAATGTCATGGCCAGGGCGCCTGGGTGGCTCAGTCGGTTGAGCGACTGCCTTCGGCTCAGGTCATGATCCCAGGGTCCTGGGATCGAGCCCCGCATCGGGCTCCCTGCTCTGCGGGGAGCCTGCTTCTCCCTCTCCCACTCCCCCTGCTTGTGTTCCCTCTCTCGCTGTGTCTCTCTCTGTCAAATAAATAAAATCTTTAAAAAAAAAAATGTCATGGCCAATTGGTGGGCTGAATTACAATATGCATCTGTTTTATGGAAGTGGCAAATATCAATCTTCAGTATTAGAATTGTTGCCAGAGAAGCTGTTTTTGAAAACAGTGAATTTTAGAGGTTTTTAAGTGTCATTCACTTCTGTGAATATCTATCTCTTCTCCCTTGTAATTTTTATGGGAGCAAAAATATTCAAAGAATTATATGAAAACTCAAGAGCATTGGACATGACCTAGTATTTCAAAGACCTCATCTGCTTTCAGCATAATTGACGTGTACACATAATACTTTGAGTTCTGTGTCTTCCAAAATTGGTGAAGCAGATACTTGTGCGGACAAGTCAGCACACCGGACAACTAGATTTGTGGAGGGGAGCTGACATTGACTGATTACTTACAGTCAATGTGCTTGTCCTTATGTTCAGCACTTAATATGGCAAATTATTAGATGGATCCCACTTTCTATTTCTCTTTTATCTATCACCTATCATCTATCATCTATCTATCTATCTATCTATCTATCTATCTATCTATCTATCATCTATCTATCTATCTATCTATCTATCTATCTATCTATCATCTATCCCTCCATCTATATGCTTATCTATCATCTATACATCTGAATTTAAGTCCATTTTGAGCCAAATGAACCTCAGAGACATTGAGCCCTACCATAGTTCACACTGCCAGTGAGTAGAAAAACCAAAAATTTAAACTTTTATTTTTCATATTCTAAAGATAACACTTTTCTATATTCAGCACATTGTCTCTCTCTCACAATCATGATATAATATTTTTCCAAGGACATAGAATTGTTTGGGGAATAAAAATGAAGAATAGAATACTTTGTTAATTACATAGGAAAATCAAATTTAGAGCAGTACCTGGGAGTAGCTTTAAGCAAACCTGAAATTCAGACCAAGCCTACCTCCTGTGCCTTCTGTCTTTTCCTTAGGCTCTTATTCTACATCTTCTTCTGACCTTCACTGTTTTTCTTCTCTCTCTCCCCTATCTCCAATCACTCTTTTTTTCTATTTAGTCATTAATATTTAGGGAAACATTTTTCAAACAACTTTTTCTGCTTTATACTTTTCTGAGTGTTAATGTGAAACAGCCCTGCATAACCTCAGACACACACACACGCACACGCACACACTTTATTCTGAATTTAATCCAGTATTTGTGTTACCTCTATGTCAATTTAATATTTGGCTTTAATTTTGGACTAAAAAGTGGTTCTTGGGGACTTGAGCAACTTTTACTGCCATAAAGTAAGAAAGTTCTCCAAAAATTAAAGATCTACAATGATATAGATATGTCCAAGAGACACAGGTACCAAATGAAAAAGCTCTCAGTGACCAAAGCTGGAACAACTTAAGCGACAAAATAGTGTTGAATTATAGACCAAAGTATAAAATGAATAACCATAAGTCCATATGGACATAAGTAAACAATTGAATAAATTAAATAAATGGAAGAGAACAGAAGCTCTCCCATGCACAAGAATTCTAAATAATTGATGTAGAGGCTTTATCTTCAAGGAAGTAAAGTATAACTCTTCATTCCTTAAGTATGGTCTTCTCATAGTGGCTTCCTTCCAAAGGGTACAGTATGGAAATGTGGGAACTATGAGGGAGTAACTTTACAGTGGAGACACTTGACCAGCACTACTTAAGCCCAGTGATCAAGGTCGTCATCAATAGTGATTAATCATGTGGATTGTATGTGCCCTTGATATTATACAATGAGAATGCTACTTTACCTCTGTGGTCTTCTTCCCCAGAATCCATAACCCCCTCTAATCATGAAAGAAAAATCAGATAAATCCCAGTTGAGGGGCATCCTTACAAAGTAGCTGACCTATTGTATGGTACATGTTGGATAGCTAGTTTGTGCAAGCATACACAGAATGTCCCTGTTAATCACTATCTCAAATGTAGAGACCCTGTCCTATATTTCCATCAAGCAAAATGTGAGAAGAATGGGTTGTTCAGTGTTGAAGGTCAGGGGCTCCACAGATGGCCAACAGCCAATGTCTCTTTTGTAATGAAGTGTCCAAGTGGCAGGTCTTAATCTCCTTGGAAACACTGTGCAAAGAAGGGAAGAGCCAGGGGCACCTGGGTGGCTCAGTCGGTTGGGCGGCTGCCTTCGGCTCGGGTCATGATCCCAGGGTCCTGGGATCGAGCCCCGCATCGGGCTCCCTGCTCGGCGGGAAGCCTGCTTCTCCCTCCCCCTCTGCCTGCCTCTCTGTGTACTTGTTCTCTCTCTCTATCCCTCTGTCAGATAAATAAATAAAATCTTTAAAAAAAAAAAAAAAAAGAAGGGAAGAGCCAATGATAGTTGCTAGGATAAGTTACTATGATATAAAAACTTGCAGCATGTAGAACCCAGAAGCAGATGCTTTGTCCAGTTTGCTCCTGGAATCCCTGTATGCATGTTCCCCCAATAAACTTATGTCTCAATTACTGTCTCCTGGTTCTTTGGCCTCACTGGGCCATCACCACCCCAGGTTTAGAGTCTGCTGGGATGCAGCTGCATACCTGTAATCTTCAAATTGTCCAGGTCATCAAAAACAAGGAAAGTCTGAGAAACTGTCAGAACCAAGAGGAGCCTAAGGAGATATGATAACTATACATAATGTCGCATCATGAATGGCACCCTGGAACAGAAAAAGGGCATCAGATAAAAACTAAGAAAATCTGAATAAAGTTGGACTTTCATTAATAACAATGTGTCACTATTAGGTCATTAATTGTAACACATATGCCATAATAATATTAAAATATTAATAATTGGGAAAACTAAGTGTGAGATGCATAGGAACTCTATATACTACTTTATAATTTTTCTGTAAAATATAAAAATATAAAATAAAATTTATTATTTATAAAAATGGAAGATATAATAAAGGAAAAATGTTGTCCTTGGGTAAAGGAATGATTTAGGGCACTTTCCAGAGCCAGTGGTGGAGATATCTTGGAAGGAGTTTTTGGAGACAGAAAATGCGTTAGCAGTATACAGAGGCATTATTTCCCTATGATGTGAATGGTGCCCTACCTAACCTCAGATTAGCCTTGATTTTACACCCACTTTATTTCTTTAACAGAAGATTACAATGACTTTATAGGAAGGAAAAACAGAAAAGTGTAGCTCTATAGAGCTCCTTAAAGACAAAATGTTGATGTGTCCACATTGAGTATAGTAGAACCAAGATACATGTGAGGTGATGATTGGGGATGTATTTATGGTGATCCTGCATCCCTTAGAGCTAATGTCCCTAGCTAGCCTCTTCAGATTGGCTAGACCTCACAATGCTGAAACCCTTAGAGGTCTTACATTCTAAGATGACTGGTAGCAGATGATGATTGTAGAAAGATGCTCCATAAAGGTTGTTTGTGATTCACATCAGTTTGCTTAAAGGAAAAGAAGGGAGAAAAAGAAGATGAAGAGGAGGAAAGGGGAGGAAGAGAAAAAAAAAGGAACAAATTGACCTACCATTGAGAGGTATGTTTTCTCATTTTCTTGAAGGAAAAAAAAAAGAAGAAAGGAAGGAAGGAAGGAAGGAGGGAGGGAAGGATGGAGGGAGGGAAGGAAGAAGGAGGAAAGGAAGGAAGAAGGGGGGAAGAAGGTAGGAAGGAAGGAAGGAAGGAAGGAAGGAAAGAACAGCCAAATCTGTATTTATAAAAAAACACATGAAAGTTTCATTTTGGACATTAAAAACCTAAGCTGTGGTAGCCAGTTTTTAAGTCTGAACCATTCTATGATCTGGTTCTATTGTCAGTCGTGGATATGACCAGAGAACCATAATCAAAGAGGAACTTAGAAAGGAAGAAAAGAAAGACAGCATTGTGTTTTTTAACAGTATTTTATACCTCCATGAACAGTAGCATGCCATGGAGAGCCAGGCAGGGGAAATGCAACTCACTAGTAGAAAGCAAAGTGTCGCAGAGAATAAAGCAGACTGCAGTCTAGCTTCATAAATTCCACCGTGTTTGGGAATACAAAAATGTCTTCTTTTGTTAACTACCTGTATACAGAGAAAGGAGAGTGGAGTGATGAGATCATGCCAAATCTCTCAACGTCTCTCCATCTCTGTCTCTGTCTCTCTCATTGACCTTCATTCTAATTAACCTGCTCCTCTATCATTTCCCTCCTTTTCATTTCTGTCATTTCCATTTCACAGTATCACTGGCCCAGTGAAAAGAGACTCAGACACATTCTATTTAGAAAGTGAGTGTCTCACTAGGGGTGACAAGTCTTTCTTTGAGGTCATTTATCTAATTGCTCTTTGCAGATAAGAATTAATTAGCCCGATTATTTTTCTTAGTTTTTGGATGGGTTCCCCACCTGAAGAGAAGAAATTCCTTGGTGTCAGTGATTAATTGCTCAGCCAGAAGCTTACTGTCTCGCATTTGTAATAAATGCCGACTAGCTCTTTAGGTCACATTAAGAACCAGACAGGTTGTGGTATAATGTACAGGATAATAAAGCACGTGTATAAATAGGGGCAGCAGTATTTGATTTTGATTAAATATTTTAATACATGAAAGGGTAAAGGAGTTTCAAGATGCTGAAGGTAGGAGCCCCCATTTAGGGCAGCTTTCCTCTCTCCTTCATGAGGCACAAAACATCTCCAGATCAATGATAGCAGGTGGCATTTTAGTGGACAGTTTGTCTAACATGACCCCAATGATCTGTGGGGTTTTGCTTTCTCTTTTTGACTCTCTCTTTTATTTTTTCTATCAGAGAACACCTAAAAACACAGGCATATTCAGATCCCAGATCCCTTTTATTTCTAGAATAGAAAGAAACGAGGTTCGTCTTGGTTTACTTCCAAATTAGTGTTTTTTCCTCTTAAATTGATGTTGTTGCTGGATATTTATGGAAGGTCCCCAGACTCAAAGGTAAATGCAAAGGGATCTTTATCACAAAGATGTGATAAAATGTGGCAGTGTGAAGTAAGTCTGTAAAGAAGAAACTCAAATCCATGAGTGGATTTAGAGGCTGTCTTAATTTGTTTGGTTGCTAGGACAAACTATCAAAGACTAGGTGGCTTAAGTCAGCAACATTTATTTCTCTGAGTTCTGGAGACTGGAAAGTCCAAGATCAAGGCTCTAGAAAATTTAGTGTCTGGTGAGAACCAGTTCCTGGTTCACAGACTTGCTCTCTTGCTGTGTCCTCACATGGTAGAAGTGGAGAGCAAGCTCGATGAGGTCTTTTTTTTATAAGGGCACTAATCTCATTCTTGAGGGCTCCACCCTCATGAACTAATTATCTCTCAAAGGACCCATATCCTAATGCCATCACATTGGGGATTAAGGTTTCAATATATGGATTTGTGGAGGACACAAATATTCAGTCCATCATAGAAGGCAAGATATATATTCTGTGGGCATTTTAGTTTAAGGATATAGGGTTTCAAAGAATCTAAGAGTATTGCTTCCTTTTCCATTGTTTGTAGTAGAATTCTATAGATACAGATATCTTAATTTTTCTGGTTATTTTACAAAAAAAAAAAAAAAGATAACAAGCCCAGGAGAAATTATGTACTTTATGAAAAGGTCATGTTCATTGAGCAAGTTAAGTAGAGCCAGATCTACAACAGACTGCTTTTGATTCCCAGGCCAATTTGCTGTATTATTATTATTATTATTATTTTTTTTACAAAATATATAATGACCTATAGTATTCATTAAGAAAGAAGTGTGAATGAGAACTATTTTTGAATAAAAATATTGTCCAAATAAAGCATATTTTCTTTAAAAAGAACCTCTCTATGAACTGGATGATTTGATTAGTAAAAAGGATGTTTTCTTTTTTCCCCCAAGAGGGTAAATAATAGAACATTTACTCTCATTAAGCAATGTTACTGAAAATAATCAAATCCAACATGTTTTCTCTCTTTTAGGGAGGCCCAGCATGTAATTAAGAAACTTGCATGATGACCTATTTAATCATTTTTATCCTATATTATATTTTTCCAAGGCTCACATCTACTAAAAAACAAGGACCTGCACATAGTAGATCCTTAATCAGCATGTACTGAGTAAACAAGTGAAGGAAACCATTAAATGTGACTATTTGATGAAGGTAGGCAACCACAGCATTCTATCTTCTCTTATCTCTTATTTCCAGCTCTTCTTAAGTTACATAGAATAGAAACTAATGTTTCAGAAGGCTTCCAGTTTACCAATTTTAATTAAAAACTTTTTGGGTGCAAGGGTATGAATCTGTGATACCTGCCCTGTATGATTCAATAATACAACACAATGATCTCTTCTACGTCAAAGAAGGAAGTTCTCCTGTCACTCCTTTAACAAGCCAGGTTCACCCACCTACCAATTTCAGATTATTCAGACCAGTGTAGGGAGATTTTTAAATGCCGTTTATTGGTTATCATCAAGAGCCTGTTTTTATATGCTGTTTTGTAAATCTTCCCACAATCTCAGATTTCTGGTTAATTGTAAAGAAGAGAGTTTTCTTCTTCAACCACCTGTCAAGATTTCTACGGGTATGCAACATGAGTGAATGCTTCTGTTTCCTTCCACTCTCTTTTCACAAAAATGATGAAATTAGCTACCAAGCTGTTGAGCATAGATATTTCATGCTGTATTCTCTTCCTCTCGGGTTGTTGTGAAAGGATTATGGGCAAGGGTGACATTGTTTACAGTTTACATCAACATGTTTCAAATTTCCTTATCTCATGAGAGAACTAATTGTTCTGCAATGATTCAAAATGGACATTTGTTCCTTTTTTTTTTTTGTTTGTTTAAATTGATAATTTATTCAGAAGACGGTAGTCAAAATGCCTGAATTCAAAATACAGGCAAATCTGTTGTGGGTCTAAAAACACAAAAATAATATGATGGAAAGAAATTTCAGTAGTCCTTAGTGGTCAAAAAATGTGAAGCAGCTAATTTATCAAGCTAAGTTTCTATCCAAAGTTCAAAGAAAAGACATATCAACAAGGGCCACGTTTCTCTACCTGTGACCCTTTTCTCAATCCATTGCCTTTCTTCATTAAACATTAAATATGTTTTCAAGAAAAAAATTAGAAAATCATATTGGGTGAAACGTTGTGAATCTTCAAATAGAGAAGAGTTTATAAAGTGCTTTGAAAAGGCTTGGCATTTAGCAACAATTGTATATGCATGTGTTGGATAAAGTCAAGGTTCCTGCAGATCTCTCTTTTATTTGTGTCTTAAACCTATAGGCCAAACTTGGAAACTAGATTTAATGTGCACTCTAGATCATTCCAAATTTATATTTCACAATAATAATTAACTATGAAAATTGTATTCAACTTGAATACATACTTGAAGATCTATCCAAGAAAAATAAGCTATGCAAAAAAGTCATCCATCACTATCAAACCAATCCAAACAATGTGTCAGACATACCTATGTCACAAAGATACCATACGACATTTTAGGGAGTCCTCTTTTGGGTGACTTGAGGCCTCATCCAAAAATTTGGCAAATCACAGAATGTGAGATACTTCTTTTTTGCAGAAATAGAAGGTCTAAAATCTTCTTTGAATAGAAAATTTGCAAACACATTTTCCTAATATAATAGGCTTCTTAAAGTCCAAAACAAAAGTCTTCTTAAAGTCTTAAAAACAAAAACATAGTTCATTAGTATAGAAGAGCAATAATAATTTTCCCTCTACCCTTCTGAGTTCTTAGCTGTGACCCCTGTAATAAAAGAGAGATTAACAAGAGAAAATCAAATAGGAGTTTATTAATAGACATATTTTGTGTATACAGTTCACATAACCAGGGAAAATGAGTAACTCTCAGAGGTAGCTTAGAACTCCAGCTTTGGTTGTATAGTTGAATATCATCTAACTAAAGACAAAAGGAAAAAGGTTTGAAGAGACCAGTAATGGGGAGGTTACCTGGAAAAGCAAGGTAAGCAAGAGTCTTTTATGCATATTTAAGTGAGTATGTTCTCCATTGATAAGAACCTAAAGTTGTCTCCAGGAATTAACCTTTGTCCTTCCTGGTTGCCAAAAGGAGAGACACCTTTATAAATTTATATCCTGCTTTGGGGCAAAGAAGGAAAAGACAGGAGCTTTTCTTGTAACTGCTTCATCTCAATTGCCTTCAACTCAAAATAATCCTTATGCCAAATCGGCATATTTTGGAGTGGCATATTCTGCTTCCTTCATTAAAATAAACTTAAAAAAAAAATCTATTAATTGTCAAATGGTGGCCTGTGTTCTGGTCAGGACTGTTTCTCTTTTTCTAGAACTGAGAGGCCCAGAGGGGAGAAAGTTTTTCAAGAGGCAGAATGTTATATTTGTCATCCAGAAATCCCACCCAGGCAGAGCTCACAGATAGGGTAAGAGCCTGTTCAGAGGAGAAAGCTCCTGCATATATCAAAGATATCTAACCTTTAGTGGTGAGCAAGGTCTGGAAAAAATAAAACTCTTGAATACTTTCAGAAGACCTTTCCCAGGAACAGAACTTAACAGCAAACTCTGAGTAAGAGGGATAAATATCTTTAAAGATTTTCAAATCTTCTCATCAAATCAAGCTTTCTGAAGCTCTCCTTTGCTCTCTGCCACAGTTCATTTTTGTCTCATCTGCTTTGAAGCATTCTTTTTTTTTTTTTAAAGATTTTATTTATTTATTTGACAGAGAGAGACACAGCGAGAGAGGGAACACAAGCAGGGGGAGTGGGAGAGGGAGAAGCAGGCTTCCCGCCGAGCAGGGAGCCCGACGCGGGGCTCGATCCCAGGACCCTGGGATCATGACCTGAGCCGAAGGCAGACGCTTAACGACTGAGCCACCCAGGCGCCCCGAAGCATTCTAACCTAATGCTATCTGATGATTTTTTTCTGCTATGAAATTTCTTCCTTGAGTCTATCTGACACAATATCTTGTTTCTCTTCTGAGGCCATGTTGATGCAAGTTTCAGTACAGAGCAAGCAGAAGCAGTATTGGCAGCCAGCAAGAGAGTTGAGAAGGATTAGATAGACATTAAATGAGGGATGTAGGATGCACAGCAAAAGTTTAAAACCAAAAATCTTGAATCTCCAATTTCAGGGGGTTCTCTATAGCCCCACCTCACACAATGGCAGGCCCTGGTGAGTGAGGAATGGGTCCATCACCCAGGGCAGACCTCAGCCTTCTTACTGGTAGTGTCTTCATTTAAATAAACTCAGACATAGTGAATTTTGGCCTGCCGAGTGTTGTCACTGTCTCCTGCTCTTTCTGCTTCTGCCTGTGGTTTCTGGTTCTCTAGTCCTGAGACTTTCCAAAGACCCTTCTTCATAAACTTCCCTACCCTTCCCTTCCTCAAATTTCCTAATCCAATGAGGCCTCCAAGCAAAAAGTGAATGAATATCCACAGGGCTCCAGAGACCCTGTTCCGGTATCTTGTTCTCAGCCACTCACTGTGAGAATCTCCTTCAGTTAAGGAGATTTTTAGCATTATTTTTCCAGACTGAAAAGATTGAGCTGGTCAGATCACTGTTATCAGTACAGTGAACAGGATTAGGAAATATTTTATATATATCCCCACATATATATACAAACATATGCCTATAGATGTATATACACACACACAATGATCTCTCTATGTATATATCACTGTTTCTTTCTCTATCCCCCTTTGCAATGGTTGTAAATATCTTCTCTGTAAATGAGAAACTTGTCCACATGATCTTCAATATATTTATTGTTTTGCTTAATCATTGTACTTACTTGTTTAATGGAACCACCCTTACAAATATTCTGGCTACTTCCTCTACTCACTACCAGCATCCCTACCCCTGTCCACCTCTTCCTTGCCCCTGCATACCTGTGTCACCCCTCACCTTTCCTTGTACACATCCACCCTGCTGTTTCCTGCATTTGGGAAAGGCAAGGGGAGGGATGGGGAGATTGGAAGTTCATGGAAGAGAAGATGTGAAGGGAAGATGTAAGGAAAAGGAGGAAGGAAGGGAAAACGGAAAGAAAGGGGTCCAATAATTTTGTAAAATATTGTAAAAATGTATTACTAAAAAGTGAAATAAAAAATACAATGTGTGATTTTTGATTGCTAGGTTCAATGGACATAAAATTACTCTGCCAAATTGCTATAAATACTTCTAAATGCTTTCTCTCAATTTCAGTATTTATCTCATTGCAAACAGTTCAGGGATAAGCTCATGGAAAGTTAGAAACTTCAAAATCATTTGTATGTGTCTAAGTCCAAATTAGACTTTTATTATGGTTACATTACTTTCTGCATGTACATTAAATTAACTCATTTTTTGAGTGGGTGTGTGGGTTACTCAAAAGCAAGTAGCTATTGAGTAATTATAGCAGAGGAAAATCATACAGTGTTAGGTATACAGATCAAGTGATGTACCTGATTTTTTTTTTTTACCCACTTACAGACTCACGCTTTGTAAGTTGCTTGCTAATATGATGGGAAATCTTATATGAGCTTTCAAAAATTTGCATTTCTTTGTTAATGAGAGGATATTTTATATCTATAATTACATTACTTTCTCTGTGGAGTGCTCTTTGCCACTTTTTTTTTTTTTTTTTAAGGATAGATCTTTAAAAGTTGATCGGTAGGGATTCTTTCTATATCATGCATCAAATTTCTCTGTAGTTTTCTTTGCAAATGTTTTCCTAGTTTATTGTTTGTCTTAAAATACAAGTTAAACAATTTTTATTTGGCCCCAAGTCTACTGTGTTTTTTGTTGTTGCTTCCTACCTTCCTAAAATGCTTTAAGAAGTCTTTTCTGTATCTAAATTATAAAAGATATTCTCAAAGGGCTTTTGTTATTGGTTTTCTCCCCCAGTTTACGCAACTACTCTAGCAGGTGTATTTTTGTGTTTGATGTTACTTAAGAGGTTGTGGGTTATTCCTAATTTTATTTCCAAAAGCCAAGCCAATTGTTGAATAATCTATCTTTCCCTCCTGGGATGGAAAGTCAACCTTTACAAAATACATAATGTATACAAGCATGGATAAATCTTGGGAATTTCTAATCTTCTAATGATCTATCTGGTGATTCTCTATCTGCAACATGCTACTTTAATTACTGTAGCTTTACAGTAAATTTTGATACCTGACAGAGCAAGTCCTTTCTCATTATGCCTATTCACAATTTTCTGGCCTACCTTCATGTATTTATTATTTCAGTTAAAAGTTATTATCAAGTTGTCAAGGTTTAAAAAAAATACATTAGGATTTTGATGTGAGTGACACCATGTTTATAAGATGATTTGGGGGAAACTGACATCTTTACAATTTTTAGTTATCCCATCCAGGAAGGCAATATCTTGTCAACAATTCAGGTCCTATTTTATGTCCTTCAGGAAAATTTTATTTTTTATGAGGCTTATATATTCCTTATTTAATTATTTCTAGGTATTTCATAACTTTGGTTGCTATTCTAAATATGCTTTTAAAATGACATAACTGGTTGTTTATTGTAAAAAAAGAAAGCTAACTTGTATCATATCTGGCTACCTATAATATTCTTTTGGTAGTAATAGTTGTAGTAATTTTTCAATTAATCCTCTTGGAAATTTTAGGTATGTGAATATAATATCATTAAATTCTAATCACTTTATTGTTTCCTGTCCAATATATGCCTCATTTTTTTTTCTTATTGCCATGTTCAAAAACTTCAAAATAATGTTGAATGGTACAATAAGTCAAATAAAAATGAAATCTCATAAATACGTATGATGCTCCACCAATGCATTGTAACATTAACATATTATATTATGTTATATTATGTTATATATTAACATATAATATTCTGTGGTTTAATGAGATGAATGAGTGCTGGACTAGTTCATCCAAATGCATTCAGGTAGCACCACACACTGCTTGAGTTGGGGTTCTTTCCCTGCACTAAGTCTGTAAGTGTTGAGGGTTAAGTGTCCAAAGTTTAAAAAAGAAATAAAAATGATCAGGATATTTTCTCCCCAAGTCTAAAATTGCATGAGGTGAAGGGTGACATATATGTTAATAAATCAGCCTAGGTCCTTGTGTCCTTGAGTGATAATCTACTACACACAAACACCTTTTATATCCCTTTTATATTAATTTTTCTATTATAAAATCTGCACTAATAGTCCTCCTCCTTGTTCCCACAGACTAATTCTGTGCCACTTTCTCAGCGTTAAATCCACTAAAATCTTCCAATAGCAAATTCACTTCTTCCCAATCCCCATCAGTCCTATGTCCATCATTCTATAAGCAGGAAATGTATAGAAAGTATTATAGCCAACACTGACTAGATTTTTTGAAGTCACAGTCTCACTCATATTTCTCAGCGTCTCCCTCATAAGTGCCGGGTTCAAGGTTTGATTCCTGGAGAGTGAGGTCTTTGGGCGTAGGTAGCTCAAAACCTCATATTCTCCATGTATCCCTTTATTTCTGTCCCTTCTCATAGGTTCTGTGTTTATAGGAATATTTCTATAACATTTCTGCTGAGATGCTCTCCTGCCTTTGTTTTAATCAGTTACCATATTATCATGTTGGTAGCACTCATCCATTGTTTTGATTGTAGAGCCCGTTGCTGGTGGCATTACAAACACTTTGGACATCATGGATGTTTGGCTTGGTTCCTCCTGTAAATTAGCACCTTTAGACATTACTTCTCTCTCTTCTCTCTCTCTCTTTTATTTCTCCCTTCTCTTCAATGACTGTTTCTTTTCATAGGACCAGCCAGAGTTTCCTTCCCTTTGGTCTTAAGATACTGAGAATACACTATGTCTATACCTTTATTAGCCAAACCTAAAAGGACCACCATAATTCTGGTTCTTCCAAATTTACAGCACACACACACATAGGCAGTATACATATTGAAGAGCCACTCCTGCCATATCAGCATTCTAAGTATAAGAAATTTCATTTGTATGTTAGATTTTTCTGTGTACCACAAAACTTTGTAGCTAAAACAGTAATCATTTTCTTTAGCTCATAATTCTGTGGGTCAGTTGGATGGCTCTTCTGGTCTGGGCCAAGGCTGTGGTGCTCTTGCTGATGGGTGGTTATCAGTTACTGAATTGACTGGAGGATGGGGTACCTCCATCCTCTACCATATGGCCTCCCATCCTCCAACAGGTTAACTTGGAGTCATTCACACAGTGGTCTCTCAGTTCTAAGTACAAGAGCACAAGTCTTGAAGTGCAAGGGCTTTTTAAGCTTGCATCATGTTTTCTAATATCCACTGGCCAAAGAAAGTCACATGGCCAATGCAGAATCAAGGGGTAGGAAAACAGATTCCACCTCCTGATGAGAGAATTCACAGCATCACGTCTCAATGGTATGGATCATAAGAGGGCAAGCATTTGGAGCCATTTTTATCATCTATAATTGGCAACTGACTTTTATTTTTTCCCTGAAAAGGTAGTCCAAATACAAGAAAGGAGGAAAATTCACAATCTATAAACACAATGTGAAAGGTACTTTGCTAGGCTCTAAATTAAATGCATGCAAAAGATTCTTATAAAGTTGGCATTATTAATGCCACAATGAGAAGACTGAAGTAGCCCTTCAGGAAATACTTAACTGAGCAAGGATTTACACATAGGTCTTCCTGACTTCAAATTCCAGGCTTTTCCTACAATGAATACAATGTTCTCCGTATATTAGGTAAAGGCAAGATTTTTTTTTTTTAGTATGTCCCGGAGGATTCCAATCCTAGTTGTATTTATCTCACTCAAAGCTGGGAACTACTCTCTGGTTATTTTCCTTTTTGTAGTTCTATGAGTTACAGTGAAGATGAAAACTCACAAATTTCCACTGTGAATGGAACTACATTAAGGGTTTATTGTAAATTAGAGTGAGCAGACATATTTTGACCCAAATTATAGATATGTGTTCCCAGGACCACGAATTACAGGCAATTTGCTCACATTATAGTAATAAAGCTATATGCTTGGTGAGCACATAAATCACTGATAATGATGTGTAAAGCATGGTGTTTACAAATAAAGGGGTGTTGTTGCATGACGGATTTTGTTCTTGATATCCTTCTTTTGTTCGCTGATTTGGCCGTCCTCTTTGGGCAACAGGCTTTGAGCAGGGAGGAAAAAAAAAAAGCAGAATATCACATGCAAATATGATCCCACAGATAGAAGCCATTGTATGTTAATAGAGAGCATGACTTCAAAGTCTAAATATTGTAACAAGAGTGGGCCTTGTGTCAGTCTTCTGGGGGTATTTAGCACAACTTCATCTTATATACTACCATTATGAAGTGGGTTTTTTTATTATTATTGATATGACAGCAAATATTTATCTGATACCTTCCATGTGCTTTTTCAAGTTGCCATAAGGTGTCATGACATTTTCACCCTAAACCAGAAAACTTATTTTTTACAATTACAATTTTAGCAAAATCAAAAATAGCCTGTCTTCTCAATTACCTAAGTGAAAAGGATAGATAACAAACTAACAGATGATAATACATTAATTAAAAAAAAAAGAAGGTATGCAGTGATATAAAATGGGCATTGAACTCCTAAAATAAAATATGTATTTATTACACAACCTGGGATTTTTGAGAGGTCCCCTGTCGCTCCCCAAAGGCAGATACTTTAAGATTTTGACTCAAACATTGGTGGGTGTGAGTCCCCATTTATGTGATCCATGTTGATGATCAGACAGGGAAACTACATGCAGGAGTCCTGAACTAATCATTTCTATAGGAAAGAATGGGAAGGAACATTGAACAGCTTCTGGGAATAATATATCTTCTGATAAACTATGTCACACATAAGTAATTAGTTATTCCAAAGATATACATGAGGATTGTAGATTAAAGAGCCCCCCTATAATGGGAGAACAGAGCTACAGTTACCTTCTGGGTCTATATTCTTTGGGGATTAAATGCCAGAGGAAACTGATATGCAATGAAAGCAGTACTACTGGACACTAAGAATCTAACAGCTAAAGAGATTAATATTTCTCCCTTCTAGGAACAACGTTTAGTTCTTTGGTCAGCCAGGAAGATCTTGACATTTTAATGGGATGGGGAAAATAATTTTCCTATTGTGTTTGTCCCTACTGAATGGGAGTAGAGGCTCAGCTTGAATAAGAAGAGCAAGCTGATCTTCAGTCATGGGTACAGCATTTAAATAGGATGTCCTTTATTAACCAAAGTAAAATGAAGTTGAATAGTACTGAGTACGGTTGACAAAATGAAAGTTTGTCTCAAACAAGATAATCTAGGTGTACATGCTAAAAAAAAAAAATTGATATAAATAAAATTGCTGTCTGAAATTAAAAGAAAATTAAAGAAGAGAAAGTATCATTTACTTAAGCAATTTAACTCAAATATCTGGGAAATATCTCCCCAATTTAGAGGTAACTACTGTCACAGTAAGAGACAGATCACAGACTCAGATAGGATGACTTGTGGAGTTTAACACAGGTAGTATTTACTGAGGTCTGAGTAGGACTTAAGGAACCTACAAAGGATAACAAATTGTTCTAGAACTAATAACACTTAGCCATTGCCATCCATAAGTCTAACCAGCGAGAAGAGGGAACACTTACTTGAGTAAAGACAAAATAAGCTGCATGGAGAGGACTTTTTGTTTAGGAAGCAATGGCGTCATGGGGACATGAACATAAATACTCTGATTTCTCATACTCCTCCTTACCTCCAATCTCTCTTCAGTGCCTCCTATTGTCTGAACCCAGCTGGAAGCCAGAAAGCCAGGGAGTCTCATTGATTTATCACATAGGAGTCAGTATCTCAATCCTAAAAGATTTACAAGAAGTGGAAAGTGGGTCTAGAGTGAGAAATGCAAACTATCTGGCATTCAGCTTTAATTCTGCCATGACAGTCACATGGCAGGCGCTATTGAGTTCAGTCAAGTACTCTCACTTCTCCAGACCCTCTTACACTTCTCGGCTCCAGACAATGAATTCTGAGTACACTTTCCTTTTGCTTTCTTCATGTTTCCCATCACTGCATCATAAAAGACAAACCACCTTTTGTTATCTACCTGGCTGCCTTTTTATCTTCTTGACACCCAATTCCAGGACAACATTTTTAACAAAAAGACCTTGACTTTTTAAAAGATGATGCTTGCTGTCCTCTATCTTCAGGATCCCTTGGGCCATGGCTCTAGAGGTCTATCCCATCACAATACGGTCTGTGGAGTGTATTGCCCTATTTTGGATATTGCTCTTTGCTCTCCACTTGTTTAGGATGAAGAGCCAGCATATTCCAGAGCCTGGGGAGACTGTGCCAGGAGACCCATCTTGTAGCTTTAGTAGGCCTATTGTTAATTGCCTTGTGACTGTTCCAATTTATTCCAACTCTGTGAACTTGATTTTTTAAATCTTTGAAACGGGCATAATAATACCTACTTTATTTCCCTTGCATAGAAAAAATAAAGTACTTTGTGCAAAGTTCCTTTAGAAACCATAGTTAAATGTAAAATATAAACAGGCATCTTCGATTATTTTTTACAGCAAGCAGGAATAATTACTGCAAACCAGTTAACCATGGATCATTCATAAAATCATAACATGTTGCTATTAAGTGGGTCAATTTTAACTGTCCTTTTCAGAATAACCATCTCTCCTCATGTAAAATGTCATAGGACCTGACTCCATCTGTTTATTATTTTTTTTTAATTTTTTATTCTTATGTTAATCCCCATACATTACATCATTAGTTTTAGATGTAGTGTTCCATGATTCATTGTTTGTGCATAACACCCAGTGCTCCATGTAGAACGTGCCCTCCTCAATACCCATCACCAGGCTAACCCATCCTCCCACCCCCCTCCCCTCTAGAACCCTCAGTTTGTTTTTCAGAGTCCATCGTCTCTCATGGTTCGTCTACCCCTCCGATTCCCCCCCTTCATTCTTCCCCTCCTGCTACGTTCTTCTTCTTTTTTTTTTTCTTAACATATATTGCATTATTTGTTTCAGAGGTACAGATCTGAGATTCAACAGTCTTGCACAACTCACAGCGCTTACCAGAGCACATACCCTCTCCAGTGTCTATCACCCAGTCACCCCATCCCTCCCACCCCACCCCCCACTCCAGCAACTCTCAGTTTGTTTCCTACAATTAAGAATTCCTCATATCAGTGAGATCATATGATACATGTCTTTCTCTGTTTGACTTATTTTGCTCAGCATAATACCCTCCAGTTCCATCCATGTCATTGCAAATGGCAAGATCTCATTCCTTTTGATGGCTGCATAATACTCCATTGTATATATATACCACCTCTTCTTTATCCATTCATCTGTCGATGGACATCTTGGCTCTTTCCATAGTTTGGCTATTGTGGACATTGCTGCTATAAACATCGGGGTGCACGTACCCTTTCGGATCCCTACTTTTGTATCTTGGGGTAAATACCCAGTAGTGCAATTGCTGGATCATAAGGTAGCTCTATTTTCAACTTTTTGAGGAACCTCCATACTGTTTTCCAGAGTGGCTGCACCAGCTTGCATTCCCACCAACAGTGTAGGAGGGTTCCCCTTTCTCTGCATCCCCGCCAACATCTGTCATTTCCTGACTTGTTAATTTTAGCCATTCTGACTGGTGTGAGGTGGTATCTCATTGAGGTTTTGATTTGGATTTCCCTGATGCCAAGCAATATTGAGCACTTTTTCATGTGTCTCTTGGCCATTTGGATATCTTCTTTGGAAAAATGTCTGTTCATGTCTTCTGCTCATTTCTTGATTGGATTCTTTGTTCTTTGGGTGTTGAGTTTGATGAGTTCTTTATAGATTTTGGATACTAGCCCTTTACCTGATATGTCATTTGCAAATATCTTCTCCCATTCTGTCAGTTGTCTTTTGGTTTTGTTGACTGTTTCCTTTGCTTTGCAAAAGCTTTTTATCTTGATGAAGTCCCAATAGTTCATTTTTGCCCTTGCTTCCCTTGCTTTTGGCGATGTTTCTAGGAAGAAGTTGCTGCGGCTGAGGTCGAAGAGGTTGCTGCCTGTGTTCTCCTTTAGGATTTGGATGGACTCCTGTCTCACATTGAGGTCTTTCAACCATTTGGAGTCTATTTTTGTGTGTGGTGTAAGGAAATGGTCCAGTTTCATTCTTCTGCATGTGGCTATCCAATTATTTATTTATAACTAACTGCTCAATCTCCAAGAAACTGGAGATTCTGGAATGAAAAATGATATTCAACTCATGTGTCACTTTTCTCTTTTGCTGACTCCTCTACAAATTATAAACTTCCCAACAATCCCTTGGTGTTCTACACAGCTTTTATGGCAAGTTCCAATAACAGTGATATGCACATGATTCCTACATTTATATATCTTTCTCACATTTTGAACAGTGTAGTTGACATCTCTTTTTGGATATCCTGGCACTTTGAGTTCTCCAGTTCCCAAACTACTCATCCTCTTGCCCTTATTCTCCAAGTTGCTTCTTCTGGATTCTTGTTCCAATGGACTATAACGTCAGTTGCCAAGATAGGAAATTCCTTCTCCCTCACTCTCCACAACCAATCACTCATTAAATCTTTTTTTTTTTTTTTTTTTTTTTTTTTAGGATTTTTAAAATTTAGGGTGACTGAGTGGCTCAGTCAGTTAAGTGTCTGCCTTCGGCTTAGGTCATGATCCCAGGGTCCTGAGATGGAGCCCCGCATCAGGCTCCCTGCTCAGTGAGGAGCCTGCTTCTCCCTCTCCTTCCTACTCCTGCTCTCTCTTGCCATGGTCCAAGAGATCCTGAAGACAGAGAAAGGCAAACATCATCTTTCAAATCTCTATATGTCTATAGCTATTTCTGTCTCTCTCAAATAAATAAATAAAATCTTTAAAGAAATAAAAAAATAGAAAAAAAGAAAAAATATCTTTTATTTATTCATTTGAGAGAGAGAGAGAGAGCGCGCATGCAGGAGCAGGGGGGAGGGTCAAAGGGAGAGGAAAGGGAGAAGCAGACTCCCTGCTGAACAGGGTGCCCTACCCTGGCCTCAATCCCAGGACCCCGGGATCATGACCTGAACCAAAGGCAGATGCTTAACTGACTGAGCCACAGAGGCACCCCATTAAATCTTATTTTTAAAGTCAGTTTTGCCTGTGTTTTTTTTTTTAAGATTTATTTATTTATTTTGGAGGAAGCAGGGGAGGGAGAGGGAGAAAGCTTCTCAAGCAGACTGCAAACAGAGTGCAGAGCCCGAGGTGGGGCTTGATGCTACAACCCTGAGATCATGACCCCAGCCAAAACCAAGAGTCAGAAGCTGAACTGATTGGGCCACCCAGGCATCCCTAAAGTCAGGGTTTTTTTGAAATACCCTTTATGTACAACAATACGCACCCATTTTAAATGTATGGTTTAATTAGTTTTGATGTACATGTACATCCAGGTAATTATGTCCCTAATTAAGATAATAAAATATTTCCATCATTCCATAAAGTTCTCTTTTAACCCATTATAGTCAATCTATCCCTGTCTTCAGTATAGGCAACTACTGATCTCCTTTCTGTCACTATTGATTAGTTTTTTCCATTTTATATATATATATATATATATATATATATATATATATATATATATATAATTGTACAGGATGTAATCTTTTATGTGTTTGTGACTTCTTTTGCTCTGAAGAATGTTTTTGAGATTCTTGCATGTTATTGTGTATATCAGTAGTTCATTTCTTTTAAATGCTAGGTGGTATTCCATTCTATGATTATATAACAACAGTTTATTCCTTGGCTGATGGACAATTCGAATGTTTCTGGTATGGATAATATAAATAAAACTGTTGCAAATATTTGCATCCAGATTTTTTTGTAGACATATATTTTCATTTTGGGGGGGGTAAATATCTAGAAGTGAAATTTCTGTGTCCTATGTTAAGTATATGTTTACGTTTGTAAGAAATGATCAACATGTGTCCCAGAATAGATGAATCATTTACACTCCCATCAGCAATTAAGAATTTCAGTTGTTCCATATCTCACCAATACTTGCTTCTATAGTCTTTTTAATTTTCACCATTCTAGTAGATGGAGAATAGTACCTCACTGTGATTTTAAATTTGAATTTCCTTGTCACTTTCCTTGTCACTGGCATTTTCCTTTTGTTTATTGATCATTCCTCTTGTTTGTTTTTTACTGGTGTCTGTTCAACTGTATGCTCCACATTTTACTGGGTTGTCTTATAATTTAGTTTCAAGAGCAACTGAAACAATTTGGATACACAATGCAAATATTTTCTCTCAGCCTATGGCTTGACTACATTTTCTTAATGGTGTCTTTTGAAGAACAGTTTTCTTTCCTTCCTCTTTGTCTCCTTTTTTTTTTTTCTTTTTTCCATTCTTTTTAATTACTTGGAATTTAAAAGTATAGAATAATGTCATCATCTAAAAAGACAGTTTGATTCTAATATACATGTAATTTATTTCTTTTTATTACCTAATTGCATTGGTTAGGACTTCCAGTAAAATGCTGATCATAAATGATAAGAACAGACATCCTTGCTTTGTTCTCAATTTAAAGGAAAATGTTCTCAGTTTTAGCATAAGTTATGATGACAGCTATAGATTTATCATGTATGTTCTTTATCAAGTTGAGGAAGTTTCTTACTATCCCTAGTATGTAGAAACTATCATGAATGAGCATTGAATTTTGTCAGGGAATTTTTCCTACACCTACTGAAATAAATATGTTTTTATTTATTTTATTAAAATGGAGAATTAGGGGTGCCTGGGTGGCTCAGTCCATTTAGCGTCCAATTCTTCCTTTCAGCACAGGTCATGATCTCAAGGTTGTAAGATCGAGCCCTGCATCAGGCTTCATGCAGCATGGAGCCTGCTTAAGATTCTTAAGATTCTCTCTCTTCCTGTCCCTCTGTCCCTCCCTTTCCCACCCTGCTCACACTCTCTCTAAAATAAAAAATAAAATGGAGAATTACATTGATTTATTCCAGAAGATAAACCATACTTGTGGCCCTGGAATTAAACTGTAATTGATATTGATGGTACTTTTTATATATTGCTGGATTGGATTTGCAAGTATTTTCTTAAAGATTTTAAATCCATATTGATGAAGAATGTTGATCTCTAATTGTTTTGTCTGGTAATATCATTGTCTGGTTGTAAAATCAGGATAGTTCTGGCTGCATACAAGGAGTTAATCACTTTGATTTCACTTTTTCCTCTTCGAAGTGGAAATTAAGGAATCAAAACTATGAACATTTTTAAGGCTTTTGATATATATTACCAAATTGCCCTCCAGAAAAACATACCAATTACCTTCCCACAGCAATATATAACATCTCTTTTCCCATATCTTCCATAGCACCAGGAAATATCATTAATTTTTTTAAATGAAAGATGAAAATCATCTCTTATTAATTTGAATTTCTTTGATCACTAGTAAAGGAGAATATTATTTTATATATTTATTGTGGTCATTTGCATTCTTTTGAGAATTGAGTGTACACAATCTTTATACTTTTTCTCATGGGTATTCCTCCTTTTCTTTCTGATGTAAAAGAGCTCTTTATAGATTAAGCATGTTAATAATATGTAGCAAATATTTTCCCAGCTTGTTATTTTCTCAACCACAACCACTAAGAACACAGAAGTAATCTAAAAATATCTAATATGGTGGTAAATGGTCTCTACATATAGGGACCTTCTCAAAATCAGAATCTTAGCTTCAACATTTGCATCCTTGGATGCATAGGTTAATTTTTCCCTGTGAAAATAAAAGTAATGGGTATGCATTTGGAGAAGAGATATAAAGTCCCTGTTATAGGACTTGGCCTCAAATAATTTAAGGAGATAGGGTTTATCTTTGACAGCCCCACCCCAGCCCACCCTTACTCTTCCTAGTCCCTTTTTATCAGTGTCTTCTGTCAGTATCACCATCCACCCCAGCCAAGACCCTCCACACCTGTCTTTTATGGCATAGATCCTGCAAATCAACACTCACCTACTCTGTCACCTCTGTGACTACTATATGAACAAAGGACTATGCACAATAAATGACTCCAGGTGAACATGTTAAACAAGTTTCCTTCCAGGTAGCATCCATAGTTTCACAGCAAAATGCCTCAGGAACAGTATGGTATCACTAAAAGGGAGCTGGACTTAGCACAAGAAGGTTGGAGTTTCACAATCATGGCTCCTCACTTACTCTTGAGATCTTAGATAAATAATTTAGAAACTCTGGGTCTCAGTTTCCTTAATGTAAAGTGAGGAACGTTAACACCTGTCTTGCCTACTTTATAAGTTTGTTGGGAACATAAGATAATATCATATGAATACAGTTTATCAAAAAAATGCAATGGGATTATAATCACATCTCTCAATCCATCAACATACCTCCTTAACACTCTAAGAATTGGAAAATACATACAAAGCCAAAACAAGGCAAAAGGATTTAGAGTCACTCAGGTTTCCACTACTAATTTTTGATAGCCCTAAAATCTGAGTTGAATAAGTCAGTTATTACTTTCTGAGGAATATTATTTCACCATAGCAAATTCTGACTTCTTGTTGACTAAATCTATATGCACAGTTTCCACCTGTACATTTCGATGGGAGTTTCTTACCCAGCCCAGGTTTCTGGCACAGTGGGAAGCTATCTTGTTAGACTTCTTTTGCTTTCCCAGATAATATTTAATGAGCAGAGGGCAAGACAGGAAACCTCTGACATTAATTCAAGAGGACTGTTAACTACTTGGAAGTACCGCTGTCCAAATAACTACATGGGTTAGTTGGCTAGAGGTCACTTTCTGGTTATTTAAAGAAAGGCATTGGTCTAGAAGCAGAACTCAAATCTTCCCATGTTACGTACCATGTTGATATTTGAAATCCGTTCCTTCCCTGTCTTGCCTGTTTGACTCACGCTCAGAGCTGCAGCATCACTATGACTGGTTTCTAAAATACTCTCACCATTCAGGGGTTAGTCCTTAACTGCCCGACACAAACCATTATGGGAGCTTTACTCTAAAGTGTTCCTTAGGGCACCTGGCTGGCTCAGTCAGTAGAGCATGTGACTCTTGATCTTAGGGTCATGAGTTCAAGACCTGCATTGGGCAGAGAGCTTACTTAAACAAATAAACAAACAAATAAATAAATAGTGACATCACTATTTATCACCTCATTGATAACTCTTGATCTTAGGGTCATGAGTTCAAGCCCCATGTTGGGCAGAGAGCTTAAATAAATAAATAAATAGTGACATCACTATTTATCACCTCATTTATGGTCTTAGCTCACCTTTCATCCCTGGTGAAGTCCTTTTCTTTTGCTCTTTTCCTACAATAAAGTCCTTACCCCTGGCTACAATGTCTCAAGCAGCCTCAGTCAGTTTTCAAATATCGCCAATTGCAGTTTTCTTTTAATTTCCCTGAATGCTAATGACATTGAGCACATTTTTCTTATATTCACTGGTCATGTGGATTTTCTAGTTTGGAATGTGCCATTGAAGTCTTTTTCTAGGGTTGACTGTCATTTTCTTATTGACTTGTAAGTTTTAAAAATATATATTCTAGATAGTAGACTCTCGGGCTTTATGCATTGACAACAACTTCTGCCTGCTTGTGGCTTGTTTTCTCGCTATCTTTTGATAGACAAAGTTTACAATTATAATTTAGTTGAATTCAATAAAATTTCCCTTTATTACTGCTTTCTGTATTTTTTTTTTTAATTAAGGACTGATGAGTTTTGAAAGTATGTACAGTTAAGAAGCTTGGTTCCATGACCCATGTGAAAGAAGCAGGGAAAATACTTTCTCTGTGTTTTCATCCTTTGTCTTTGTAGCCGTGAACTTCCCTCTTGCTCACCATAGCAACACTCATGTGGTCCAAAGCCTGAGGATCCATGGCAGAGTCATTGTCCTCCTCAGCTCATGCATCTTGAGGTACTTTGCCCCTCTGCTTCTTCTGTCTTAGAGACTGCTCATAGTAGTCTGCTGGTCATCCTCCATTCCTTAAGGATCTTCAGTTGGAGCCTTTGGACTGGCAGATAGTTTTCATCTTCTCGTTCCTTTTTTACATCCTGGTTCCTCAACACCAAGGACTTGTCTCTCTTGTTGAGGTTGACATTGTTGATCCATAGTACATCTTTCTTCTCTCTTGGCTTCTAGTAGGCCAGATTTTTTCTCCTATCTTCCTATTCATTTTTTTTTCTTTTTCTCTGTATCTAACAATTTTAAAATCAGTGGTATGTTACCTTTTGGGGATTCCTGAACTTTAGAAATCTACTGATGCTCATCCCAAGAAAAATACATATTTGAAAGTAAGTGTGCTTTATATAGGGTGCACTTCTATTATTTCACTTGGTCCTCACAGTTGTGAGTCTTGTTAAACACTGACATCATATCCATTCTATAGATGGAATCAAGGCTCAGGGATTTTAAATGACACAGAGATGAAAACTGGGTTGGCAAATGGTATGGTATGAGGTAGACCATGAGGCATCACTAATTGAATCTTGTGGTTCCGTTGTTAATCACAGAAGTGCCGATGTGGCAAACTGGCAGATGATAGATCACAGTGATGATGAGCCTCACCAACAAACTATGTTTAATTGCACTCAAGAGACAACTGGATGTGATTCCTGGGGCAATAGCATCAACTTACACACCATATTTTAGCATCGATCTTCCCATCATAGTACGTGTGGCCATTAATGACGATGTTTTTCTGTCTATTTGTACATATAATCTTAAGCTTCTTTTGCTTATAAAACCAACCTATCTCATTCCTGTTCAAATATTGTATTCTTATGTTAATCAAAGAAGCATGTTTTATGGGGAAGGATTTGAATCAGATGTAGTATTATCTTTCACTCAGACCCTCATTCATTTGCTGTTGGAGCAACTTGTTTACCTGGATTATTTATATATGATATACTCATTAATTAACTCATACAAAAAAGGTGTAAAAAAATCTCTTTTGAGATTAAATGTATATAAAAAAAGTGAAAGAACATTTAAAGAAAAAACAAAATATAATAAATTTCCCTGGGATCATAAAATCTTGAGAAGCAGTCAATGGAATTTCCCTGGGAAATCAGGGTTACGGCTTATAAACTCGCTTTTATTCTATTTACTTTTACTTTCATTTGAGATTTTGTATTGTGTTATAGATATGCTTCTCTTTGAGGATTGTGATGAAGCAGTAAGACAAGCCCTGGGAAGTTTCTGGCGGTGGTGCAGGGTTTAGATTATAAAAGTGAGGAAGGCTGGATGCTTTCTGTTGAAATAGACTGTTAAGAACTTTGTCAAAGAATGAACTCTTACTGTAACCCACACCTCATTTGTCACCCTGATGGGCTGAGGAAAAGTGACATTTACAAACTGAGAATGAAAGCACATCCATTTCACCAGTCTGACACCCTGATATAATAACTATTTACCTTGAGAAAGAGGCACGGAGATTTCCGATTCTTGTGAATCTTCTCACTTTGGCACTTATTTTCTCACTCTGTCAAACAGCCCCAGATTAATGGAACAATTTGTTCAACAAATCATATTAGTAGAATGCACAGAGGGTAAAGAGAAAGAGGCGGGGGAGCAGAAAATTTTTATTCATTCATAGCAGTGGTATCTCTGCAAATACAAATGTGGTTATGCCTGACATTTACAAAGGGACCATGTGAAAGGGAAAGAATGTAATGACTTTGGGCAGTGGAGAGATCATTTTGTAAGAACGGTAGTGCTCAGAGGGGAATAAGATAAAGTTACACATAACATCTAGATTGAGCTTTCTTCTAGAACATATTTGTCAAACACAGCAGGATCTGCCTCTGTCAAAAAGAAAAGAAAGAAAAGATTTCCATTAAAATTAAGTACCTTATGCTTTCTACGCTACACAGATGTGTTCCTTCCCAGCCCATATTTGGGAAGTCTCAAAAAGTTCCAGGAGCATCGTGTTACAAAAGAGATGATTCAGTACCTCAGAAAAGACCGTAAGCACGGGGGTTTCCCAAAGGGGCATGGGATTAGGATGGAGTTTGTTAATTCTGGTAGGCAGAAATTCACATTTCAAAGGCAAAACATAAAGATAGAATAATCAGTCAGGATTCCATAATTCATATGTTTCATGCCTTTGTGCCAGAAGTTTGAATGAATATTTAGAATCGAGAGCCAATGAATATTGGCTACAACAAATATGTTTATTGAAATATATGTTGCTTATTGCTGTTCTTTGCACACACACACAAATTTATATAATGCCACATTTTCCCACTAACTTTTCAAGGACGTTCGAAGTTGGCTGTGATGTTCATTTATTTGCATTAAGGTTGTCGCACTGCTATTATACCTTGTAGCCGCAACAGAAATTGACACTCACTTGTCCCGTTTCGTACACTGTGGCCTTGGGTGTCAAGGGAAAATATAGCTCTGCGTTTTTGTTCCTTTGATTTCGCTTTCCCCCCCGCCCTTCCCTCTTCTCTCTCTCTCTCTCTCTCTCTTTCTCTTTTAAGGTTCTAGACATGTTTTTGAGTCACAGGAGAGATCCCAAACACCTCCTGACACAAAATTAGTTCCTGGGAACCCCTAACTTGGGCAGAATATTTTCTCTTTCCTGAGTTGGAAGTTTCAACTGGCTAATGCACACCCCCCCCCACCCCTTTTTAAATCCCAGGCTTATTCTAGAAACAGTTCAGTGTAAAAATGACATGTTCAAATCATTAAGGAATGACGCTAGCTCAACAAAAGACTCATTTCCAGTCATGTTTCAGTAATAAATAACAATAGGTAGCCTCTCAGCATATCATTGACATGACGGTCTCCAGGGAAAACAAGAACCCTAATCTTTTATTCATTTTATAGGAAAATATTTTGTTTCAGCAAGTTCAGGAACTCTTTTACTGCTTATTTGCCCCACTTTTAATATAGTAAGTATTTTATCAAGGAGGATCAAGATATTGCATGTTACTTATCAGGAATGTTAGGGCCTCAATGAATACGAAAAGACTCGCTACACCAAATATAGAGTGACTGTATTTGTATGTATGGGTGCATGCCCATATTTGTTTTATAGAAAACATATGTTCGTGTTAGAAAATTTGAAATGTATGTAAAAAATAAAAATTATAAGTCTCTTCTAAGTGCACAAGTGTGTGTGTGTATAGATCTATCTATCCATCTATCTGTCTTTCCATAAATATAAGGTCAGAGATGATTGTCTCAAGTCACTTCAAATAAGTGGAGATATGTTTTAGGGATACACCTGGCCTAGAACTTGGGGCAGTGAGCCCTCACAGGCCATAGACGTGAAGGTGACTTACTACAGTAGAGGTGTGCTACTCACTCGAGAAACAGTCCCATGCAGGAATTCCAGTCAGTGAGCAGCTCCCATCAGGATTTAGGGATCCAGGCTCCTTCTGTCTTGTGGCTCTTCGGTCCCTTAGAGCTTTGAGCTCTTCTGCATCTACCAGTGTAAAAGAAAGAGAGATGAATCAACTCTTTTATCCTAAAGCTCACAACCCAGGGGCTACCACATATAATTTCTATGGATACACAAAGGCTGGGAAATGTCCCTGGCTGGGCAGCTGCCCATTCTGGAAAAGGAGGTGCACAGCCAGTAATCTCTGCTACATAACACTCTGGCTTATTTGTTTGCTCGGCTCTCTGTTCTCTACTAATATAGCCACTTACTTATTATTGATGCTAACTCATAATTTGGATTCAGCCTGACATATTAGGTTCCTGACACCTCTCGGTGCCTCTCTACATTTCTGTAGAACTTTAGATTTTACTCTCAACTGCTTGATGCTTCTGTTTTCCGATTTGAATTTCAGAAAGGGAATCTTGTTGATATCATCCATGATAGGCTACTTGAGGGGTCTGTCAATTGGGGCCTGTATGTTTGCTGTACACCTTTAATCTAACCAGCTGTGCCATTCGTTTATGGTGCAGGGTACGGGTTTGGGAGTTGGGTGACCATTTAGTGGCTGCATTTGATGAAGTTTTGCTTAGAAGTAATTCTGACCACCCTTGATGTTACTTGTCTACTACATATTGTATTATAGCTTCTTCTCCCCCAACCCCCACTTATCAAATATCAGACACAGTGTAATGAAGACTTTATGTAGCTTGCCACAGACTGAAAACATTCCACATTCCATGTCACCTTAAGGAACCACTAAACCACACGGATATTTCAACTTGGTTCTTGAAGCTCCTGCTTCCTTATACCCCAGTGGTGGTCCTGGTTACAGATGACAAATAAACATCCCTTTCTCCACGTAGAAACAGGTTTGTTATTTTACTTTTTTTAAAAAATATTTTATTTATTTATTTGAGAGAGAGAGGATGAGTGGTGGGGAGGGCAAAGGGAGAGGGAGAAGCAAACTCCCTGCTGAGCAGGGATCCCGATGGGGACTAGATCCTGGGACCCTGAGATCATGACCTGAGCTGAAGGTAGATACTTAACCAACTGAGCCACCCAAGCACCTGCTATTTTAATTCTCAAAATATAGTTCCCTTCCTCAGTCTTCAGCCACTTCAGGAAATAGAGTATGGCCAAGTTGGAAGGAAGACTTTTGATTAATTGGTGGTTTCTTTGAAAAGAAGGAATACAGCATTTGGCTTGTCCATGAAATATGTTGCTGCAAATCACAAATTATAATCATAATTAGAGAGATGTTGAGTTTAATTATTTGGATACACCTTATTGGTAGGTATATTTTACAGAGTGTTCTTTCTGCTGGGCACTGTCCCAACCCACATTTTGTACTCCTGGTCTCACTTCTGACAACTATCCCAGGTAAACATTTTAATCTCTGTTCAGATGAAGTTGTGGTTCAGAGAGATTATTTCACTTGTTGAAAGTCCACTGCTAAACACAAGATATGAATGTTAAATTAAGTTCTGCCTCTGGGGTGCTGGGTGGTCAGTTTGTTGAGCATCTGATTCTTGATTTCGACTCAGGTCATGATGTCAGGGTCCTGAGATTGAGCCCCTGTGACCCCGCTTCAGGCTCCGCACTCAGTGGGGAGTCTGCTTGAGATTTTTCTCTCTCCCTCTCCCTCTGGCCCTCCCCACCACCTTCTCTAAATAAATAAATAGGTAAGATTTAAAAAATAAGAAAGGAAAGGACTTAAAAAAAAAAAAGTATCTCTGCCTCCAAATCTTATTTCCACCCTATGTTGATAGCTCCTCAATTTGAGGATCTTGTACTATATTGTTATTTCCTGTATCTGTACCCAAAGTAACTAGCAGAATGCAACAGAGTATGGAGTCAACCAGCATTTCGGGAACATCAGACCCAGTAGCAGCACTGTCACAAAGACTACTTCATTTATTTCTACAACAACCCTGGGGGGTAAATATTCTGCCCATTTTACGGAATAGAAAACTGAGGTTCAAAGTTTTAAGTAGCTTGCTTGGGCCACACACTTTAAGTGGCAGCATCCAGGATTTGAATACAGATGTTTTGCCCCCAATTCTTTCCTCATCTGCTCAACTTCTTCAGTGATTAATAAAAACAATTCAGCAAGATAATAATTCCTTCACATTTGCCTCCTGCTGTAATAAGCTCTCAGGTAGTGATCCATATATATATAGTGAACAAATTAATGAATTTAGCTTCTGCATCTAATGGTGAACTAAAGCTGTCACTATTTTATTTATTTATTTATTTATTTATTTATTTATTTATTTATTTATTGACTGCTTTTCCTTCATGTGTTCCTTTTGACCTGTGTTACTCTTAATTGGGAGGCTTGATTAAAAGTAGTTCTCAGAAATAGCTAAAATCGTGATCCTCATGCAGATACAAATATGAAAACATACGAAAGAATTTATTGTTCTCCTATGATATGAAGGAATCAGGCAGATTTTATAACCAGTTCAAACGGAAAGTCAAAAGACCACAAAGGTATATGGCACATATACAACAGACACAGGTCCATAGAAGGATGTTGAGTTGGATTTGCAAAATGAAACTAACCTGGTTTTTCCACAAATGAGGTGGTAGTGAGGAGGGAGCAGAAGGCTAGCTGAGGTGTGTACACGGTCCTGTCCCCGTGCTTTAATATCACCACCTTTTGCACCAAAGACGTCTCAAGAATTCTTTCTTGGCCGTCAGCCCTGGACCTCACCCCACCAAACCTCACCTGTATTCTAAAACCACATCACTAGTGTTCAATGAAATCTTTACCAGAGGGGTGCCTGGGTGGCTCAGATGGTTAAGTGTCTGCCTTCGGCTCAGGTCATGATCCCAGGGTCCTGGGATCGAGCCCCGCATCCGGCTCCCTGGCTCAGCGGGAGCCTGCTTCTCCCTCTTCCTCTGTCTGTCCCCCTGCTCATGCTCTCTCTCTCTCTCTGTATCTCTCTGTCTCAAATGAATAAATAAAATCTTAAAAAATAAAAATAATAAAAATTAAAAAAAAAATCTTTACCAGATAGGACAGAATTTACATTACTATCAGTAACCTACGATTCATAAAGAGTTGCCAGATAGCTCAAAGAGGACGAACAGGGCTGGAAGGGTGGGCTATACATGATGCATATTTTTCTTTATTAAAGTACATTTTGTTTTCCATCTGGCTCTTGGTGTAGTATTGAGTAGCTCATTTAGAGCATTATATGTAGTCAAAGATAAGCAGGTAGTTTGAAAGAAACAGAATGCGACATTTTCATATATAATAGTTTCCGAATGAATGGCATGTTCTTTTCTATGGTATTCCCTGATTCTGCGTGGTGGTCTCTGTAATTAATTTCCCGGTAGGTTTGGCAAAAGGCAAACACTGAGAAAACTACCAAAGCAGAGAAAATGGGCTTGAAACCCTTTCCTCCTGGAGAGGACAAGGGTTCAGACCATCCTGGCTTTGCCTGAGAAAGAGAGTAGAGAGTAGGAGGGCTCTGGCCTGCCTTCTGGAAAGGGTCTCACATTTACACTTTTGAAATCCCAGTGGTCTCCAAATGACGTTGAACAGTCACAACTATACACCAAATGTACTGAAGAAAGAAAAAATTTCATCATACATCTTTCAACGGTGCGGTATCATTTCCAACCACAATCGCTTGGAGTTTTTAAAAAAAATGTTATTTTTTGAACTCCTGTAATTATTTTGTAAATAGCAACCTTTTACCCATGTGTGCCCCCTTGTGTGTGTATATTAAACACGTTCATTTGTAGAAATTAACACTTTTGCTTTCAGCGTTGCATTGTTCTTTTTTCTTTCTTTCTTTTCTTTTTTTATGGACCAGGAGGCTTATCAGTGCAAGAAGCCTGGGCTCTCCCAGAATTGAGAACTGGTAGGTCCTACGTTGGCTCCAGACCAAGGGCATTTTCCCTGGCAAATCGCGGGACATGCGATCCGTCTCACAGGGCTCCCCTAAAAGTCCACTGGAGTGCACTGGCGGGCGACACTGGGGGGGGGGCCCCCCCCCCCCGGGGTTTTGGCGGGGGGGGGGGGGGGGGTGCTCACCCTGGGCAGCGTTCCCCCGCAGGGCGCGGCGCGCAAGTCAGGCCCGGGGAACTTTCACTGGGCGTCCGCGGCGCGCAGACAATGGGCCGGGGCAGGGCCTTATCGCGGCGCGCAGGCCTTCCCCGAGCGCGGCGGGCGGCGGCGGCACTTCCGTGGGCCCCGGGCCGCCAGCCCCCGGCCGCCCGCCGGCCCCCGGCCG
>NC_058411.1:130152129-130221538 GCF_002201575.2 Neomonachus schauinslandi | reverse complement strand
TTTTCCCGGGCCCGGCCGCCCGCCGGCCCCCGGCCGGCCCCCGCCGCCGCCGCCCGCCGCCCTCCGCTTCCTCCCGCGCTTCCTCCCCGCGACCCCCCGACCCCCGGGCGAGGCGCGGCCGGCGGAAAAGCTTGGTGGGGTGGCCGCGGCAGCGACACGCGCGGCCGGGCCCGGGAAAACAAAGGGGGGATGTGTGCGGCCGAAAGTCCGGAAACGGGGCGCCGGTGGGGGCCGGGGGCCCGGGGGCCGGCGCAGTTCTCCCTCTCGGAGCCCATTGTTTGCCGGGCGCACATCCACACGCGCTTAACAAGAAATTAACACATCCTGCCGCCGCTTATCAACCCATCGACAGCCAAACAAACAGCACGGGGCTTTTGCGCCCGGGAGGGTTTCTAACGTGATGGCCAGGCCCAGGAATTTTATCCCAAGCCCATCCTAGAATTACCCCCTTTGTTTCAACACTGCCTTTGATATCATTTATGATTCTCACGCTACGACTGAGCTTTTTAAAAATGTATTATTATTATTACTTTGGGAGGGAGTATTCTTTAAATTTCCTAAGAGGCAAAATTCTGATTATCCCCGGAGTAATTTGATGATGATGACGATGATGATTTTGATACCAACATTCATTTGGTTTTAAAATGTGCCAGGCACTATTCTAAGCACTTCGTATGTATTAATTCTTTACTCTCCATAACAACCCTGTGAGTTCGTCATATTCTAGATGAGGAGAGGAAGACGCAGGGGAAACCCAAGAGCACACAGAACTAATAGATGGGGTAGCTGGGATAGCAACTGAGTTTGCTAGTTCCAGAATCCATACTCGTAACTTCTGGAATGATGTCTTGCAACTTTTTTTTTTCACCTAGGCGTTGCCATGGTTTTGATTTTAATTTTATTTTGATTCCTAAAATAAAGGACATTTCTCAAGACCATGCTCTTCTCCAATTGGAAGCTGGTTATCTAGGAAATCTGGTAACAGCAAAAATTCACAAATCAGAGGAGCAAGGAACTTCATTAAGTACGTTTTTCCTTATTAATGATTTCCTACACTTTTTAGGACTTAGACTGTCCCTGGGGTTTTAATGAAGGGCTGTCAAATTGAAATGGAATTTGTCCCTTCTGTGAAAAGCACATGTCATTTCTATGGTAAGTGTTCAACTGGAAATCAAAGCAAAATGAGCACCAATAAATTTGAAACCAATTTATTAATCAACCTGGATAATGAGGCTGGAGTTTCAATTTTCTGATTTATTCAAGTTGGGTGAATGTGGTCTAAATTCCCCTCTGAAGAATGACTGAGTCTGTTTTGTATACATCTGGCCTCGGTTGTGTTGTTACAGAAAAATGGCAACCCCTTCTTCTACATTGTTTGAGCCACAGAGGTCACCCCAATTACCTTGTGCTGAGTTCTCACTAAGGTCCAGTGCTCTTCGGGGACAGAGGATGCACAAATGAATAAGACACTCTTCATACCCAAAGCAATAAGTCACTGGCTTGCCAGGAAAGATAATAACAGTAACTAAAAATTGATGTGATAAGTGTTATATAATATGAAAGAAGAACACAGATGAGGGATCAATACTTACACCTTGGGGTCAGAATGCTATGGAGTTCAAATGTTTCAAAACACGCTTTTTTTTTTAAAGATTTTATTTTTGTATTTGTTAGAGAGAGAGTGTGAGAGAGAGAGAGAGCGGGAGCAAGCACAAGCAGGGGGAGTGGCAGACAGAGGGAGAAGCAGACTCTCCGCTGAGCAAGGAGCCCAATACGGGACTCAGTCCCAGGATCCCGAGATCATGACCTGAGCCGAAGGCAGATGCTTTAACCGAGCCACCCAGGCGTCCCAGGAGCATGGTGCATCTTAAGGGAGAATGGAAGGAGGCCAGTGTGGCTGCCTCTAGTGGAGTGAGGGGGACAGTGTGGTGGGAGATGAGGCTAGGGTGTGGGCAGGGCAATGCTATGCACACTCTATGGACCATGCTAGATCTTTGGGTCTTTTTTTTTTTTTTTCTTTTAGAGAGAGAGAGAAGATGTGCATGTGGGGGGGTTGATAAGAGGGGAGGGAGAGAGAATCTTAAGCAGGCTCCATGCTCGGCACAGAGCCAAGGTGGGGCTCAGTCTCACAACCCTGAGATCATGACCTGAGCCAAAATCAAGAGTTGGCTTCTTAACCGACTGAGCCACCCAGGCGCCCCTAGACCTTTGGGTCTTTATATCATGATAAATGAATGCCATTTAAAGATTTAGAAAAAGGATTGAAATATATATATATATTTTATATATATATATATTTCCCCCTCCCCATTAGGTGGCTTTGCTATATGGAGAACAGATTTGTGAGATGCTCTGTTGTATTAGTTCAGTTCCAAGAGGAGAGCTGATTCAATGGCAATGGAAGGAAGAGGGGATGGAGCCATAGGTATTCAGAAAGTTAAGATGAGAACATGAAGAGAGATGGAAGGGAAAGAGAGGAGACAAAGAGGACCTCAACTATCCAGCTTATGAACCTAAATGGAGGACGGAACCACTCCTGAGTGCAGGCAATGTGGAAAATAGAGTTGTGGAGGGAGGTATAGTGATGAGTTCAGTGTTAGGTATATTGAGTTTCAGGTGCCTTTGAGTCATCGGGATATCATCAAGTAGATGTGGCGGGCTATTTTTGCTTGGAATATGACTTCCTTCTTTTCCAAGTGTACCAATCCTTCAAGATTCCATTAAAATTCCACTTCACCAGTTCTTTTAAACCTCAAAAATCTTGCCTTTGTCTGAATACATGTGGGACACTCCCTACCCACAAATAACCCCTTATTTGTTACAGAAGAACCTGAAGGTAGGTCCACACTAGGAAATAAAGAACCCAGTCTTTATGCCAAATGTTGCTTTTTGTGGAACATTTTTCATATTCCTGGTGTATATTTTAGGTACTTGATATCTGAATAATAGTTAAAATATGTCTCAGGAGGCAGCTGGGTGGCTCATTTGGTTAAGCATCCAACTCTTGATTTTGGCTCAGGTCATGATCTCTGGATTGTGAGATCAAGCCCCTTTTTGGGCTCCGTGCTGGGTGTGGAGTCTGCTTGAGATTCTTTTTCTCCCTCTTCCTCTGCTCCTCCCCACTGCTCCCACTCTCTTTCTCTCTCTCTCTCTCTCTCTCAAAAAAAAAAATATATATATGTATATATATTTCAAAATAAATAAAAGGGTAAGAAGTAAAGACAGAGAGAAAGAGAGCAACACAGATGGAAAAGGTTTCCTGATGATTATAACTATCACTTACTGAGTATACTACTGGACAGTCATTTTTGTTTTTCTAATTCATCCCCATATTCACAATAGCCCTTTGCAATTAAGAAATAAAGACCCAGGGGCGCCTGAGTGGCTCAGTCATTAAGCGTCTGCCTTCGGCTCAGGTCATGGTCCCAGGGTCCTGGGATCGAGCCCCACATCGGGCTCCCTGCTCCGCGGGAAGCCTGCTTCTCCCTCTCCCACTCCCGCTGCTTGTGTTCCCTCTCTCACTGTGTCTCTCTCTGTCAAATAAATAAAATCTTTAAAAACAAAAAAAAAACAAAAAAAAAAACAAAAAAAAAAAAAAGAAATAAAGACCCAGAATGCTAATACAGAAGTGAAAGTCTATTCACCTTAAATTGCTTCTGTGCAGTATGTATGTGATGTGTGATATGTGTGTGTGTGTGTGTGTCATGTGTTGATGGGGTTGGAGATGATACCTCTACTTAGGAAATTTTTTCTCTCAGGTAAGGATATGCTGGGTGGATAGAACTAGCCTCCTTTCTTTATTCTTGTGTGTCATTGCTGTTCTGTTTCAACAGTAGAGCTCCCGTATGGGTGCACACGTTAGCAACCAATATTCTTTGAACTCTGCATCTCCTTTTATGCTTTCTCAGTAGTATCAGTAGGAAGGTAAAGAGGGAAAAATCAGAATTCATAGTTTTCTGTTCATAACCCAAACACGACCTCACTAGTTTTGAAGCAATCTATTTCCTATTATTTCTTAAGACCTGCAGAGTATTAGAGTTAAAACATGGTCACCAACATTAATTCATCACCCAGTGAAGACTTTCCTTTTTATAACATGGCAGATACACCTCATAAAGTTCTGGGTTGATAGGAAACCTAAAAGTCATCTCGGTGAAACTTCCAACTGAGGTTTTTAAGAATTCATGTGAAGACGAGTTCACTATTTTTCAAGACACCCATCTCACCAATAGAACTCCAATTCAAATTCAAGAATGTGAGGAATTTGAAGGGATTACAATAACTTTCAGGTACTATTATGTACCCTTTTCATAAGATTTCTGATATTTATCATGTATTCTCTTTGAACTCATTCAAAAATGTGAGGTAAGCCCAATTATTTTTTTGTTTATTTGTTTTATGAGTCTCTCAAATCACTGAAAACCGTTCTTTGGACCTCCTCTCATAGACCATGTGTAACAATTTCATTGTGTTACACATGTGATAGATTTTAAGATCTCTCACTATCAAAATTGCCTTTCTCTGGATGATTCATGTAAGATACAGGAAAAAAGAAAGAGACACAATACTTCAGGCGTGACTGACAAATGCTAAATAAGGACACTGAGCAGAGTCAGGGCTGATCTACTTACCAACTGTACATCTTTGAAAGCATTATTTAGTTATACTCAAGTGCAGATAGTTCCTTGGGAGTTAGATGAACTATTTGCTGGCACCCAATTAAGCTAAAAAAAAAAAGTTCTAGAAACTCACTACTAAATTTGTTAATCTGGATACTCAAGTTTTTAAAACACAGGCAAAATGTGTGTGATTAATTTGTTTGACTCTTGCTATTTTGTGTGTTTGTTTTCATTCTGTAGGCCATGGAAACTGTAGACATACATATTTCTGATTAACCAACAGTCTTGGATTTTTTTTTATTGAGGTATAATTGACATATAATATTATATTATAGTTTGAAGTGAACAACATAAAGTATATAACATGTATATTGTATATATTGAGAAATGATCACTACAATAATTCTGGTTAACATCTGTCACCATACGTGGTTACTGACTTTTCTTGTGATGAGAACTTTTAAGACCTACTCTCTTAGCAACTTCTAAATATGCAATACATTATTTTTAACTATAGTTGCATGCTGTACATTCCATCCCATGATTTATTTATTTTATAACTGGAAGTTTGTACTTTTTGACACCCTTCACCCATCTCACCCACTCTCAACCCGGGCTATGGCAACCACCAAACTATTCTCCATATCTATGACCTTGTATGAATTGGGGATTTTTGGTTTTGTTTGTTTTAGATTCCACATATACAGGAGATCATACAGTACTTGTCTTTTTCTCTCTGACTTATTTCACTTAGCATAATGCCCTCAAGGTTTTTTCTTCTGTTGTTGTTTTTGTATTTTGTTTTTGTTTTAGATAATTTTCTTGAGAACTTGATTCAGCAAAGAATCTCCCCACATGATTTAAACAGCTACATATATTCCCTCTCTCTATGAGGTTTATGGAAATATGGATATATATATATATATTATATATATATAATAGTTATATAGATACAAACACTATACTAGAAATTTAGAATATTCCCTGAGCTGCCTCTCTCCTTGTTGACTTGTGTTTTAACCAAACTTTATACAGAAAAAAAGAATGAAATCTTGCTCTTGCCAACAACATGGATGGACCTTGGATTTTTTTTTAATTCACTTTAAAAAAATTAATTACAGAAAATGTCCCTCTTTTTGATACACAGTTCCATGACTTTTCATAAACGTAAACAGTCAAATAACAACCAACACAATGAAGGGACAAAATAGTGTATCATCACAAGCATTCCCCTGTGCCACTTAGTAGCAAATACCCCACCCCTCACCTCCATAGCTTCTGGAAACCTCTGGTGTATTGTTTTTCCTACAACTGTTCTTTTCCAGAATGTTATATTAACAGAGTTATGTCCATGTCTTAGCAATTATGGATATAGCTGCTATAAACATTGTGTACAGGGTTTGTGTGAACCTAAGTTTACATGTCTCTCTGGTAAATACCAGAGAGCAGTGAGGGGTTGATGGATCATATGTGTAAGAGATGAGTAACTGATTAAGAAACTGCCAAACTCATTTCCAAAGTGACAGTATCGTTTTTCATTCCTACTGGTAACATATGGAAAGATATTCCATATATTCTTTATTATCTTTTCAATGTCCATAGTATCAATAGTTATGACCCTCTTTATTCTTTTTTTTTTTTCATACTCTTGAAATCTGGTGTTTATTTTATTTTATTATTTTATTTATTTATTTATTTATTTATTTATTTATTTGATTTTTATGTTAATCCCCATACATTACATCACTAGTTTTAGATGAAGTGTTCCATGATTCATTGTTTGTGCATAACACCCAGTGCTCCATGCAGAATGTGCCCTCCTCAATACCCACCACCAGGCTAACCCATCCTGCCACCCCCCTCCCCTCTAGAACCCTGTTTGTTTTTCAGAGTCCATCGTCTCTCATGGTTCGTCTACCCCTCCAATTTCCCCCGCTTCATTCTTCTCCTCCCGCTACCTTCTTCTTCTTCTTTTTTTTTTCTTAACATATATTGCATTATTTGTTTCAGAGGTACAGATCTGAGATTCAACAGTCTTGCACAATTCACAGCGCTTACCAGAGCACATACCCTCTCCAGTGTCTATCGCCCAGTCACCCCATCCCTCCCACCCCACCCCCCACTCCAGCAACTCTCAGTTTGTTTCCTGAGATTAAGAATTCCTCATATCAGTGAGATCATATGATACATGTCTTTCTCTGTTTGACTTATTTCACTCAACATAATACCCTCCAGTTCTATCCACGTCGTTGCAAATGGCAAGATCTCATTCCTTTTGATGGCTGCATAATATTCCATTGTATATATATACCACCTCTTCTTTATCCATTCATCTGTCGATGGACATCTTGGCTCTTTCCACAGTTTGGCTATTGTGGACATTGCTGCTATAAACATCGGGGTGCACGTACCCCTTCGGATCCCTACTTTTGTATCTTTGGGGTAAATACCCAGTAGTGCAATTGCTGGATCATATGGTAGCTCTATTCTCAACTTTTTGAGGAACCTCCATACAGTTTTCCAGAGTGGCTGCACCAGTTTGCATTCCCACCAACAGTGTAGGAGGGTTCCCCTTTCTCCGCATCCCCGCCAACATCTGTCATTTCCTGACTTGTTCATTTTAGCCATTCTGACTGGTGTGAGGTGGTATCTCATTGAGGGCAGAAGACTGCCCATTTCTTGATTGGATTCTTTGTTCTTTGGGTGTTGAGTTTGATGAGTTCTTTATAGATTTTGGATACTAGCCCTTTACCTGATATATCATTTGCAAATATCTTCTCCCATTCTGTCGGTTGTCTTTTGGTTTTGTTGACTGTTTCCTTTGCTTTGCAAAAGCTTTTTATCTTGATGAAGTCCCAATAGTTCATTTTTGCCCTTGCTTCCCTTGCCTTTGGCGATGTTTCTAGGAAGAAGTTGCTTCGGCTGAGATCAAAGAGGTTGCTGCCTGTGTTCTCCTTTAGGATTTGGATGGACTCCTGTCTCACATTGAGGTCTTTCAACCATTTGGAGTCTATTTTTGTGTGTGGTGTAAGGAAATGGTCCAGTTTCATTCTTCTGCATGTGGCTATCCAATTTTCCCAACACCATTTTTTGAAGAGACTGTCTTTGTTCCATTGGACATTCTTTCCTGCTTTGTCAAAGATGAGTTGACCATAGAGTTGAGGGTATGACCCTCTTTATTCTGATGGTGGTGTAATTTATGTCTTCTCTCTCTTTTGTGGTTAGCTTGGCTAGAAAGTGATACATTTGCTACTACTTTCAAGGAAATCACTTTCAGTATTTTTGATTTCCCCTTTTGCTTCCTTGTTTTCAATTTCTTTGATTTCTTTCCAAATGGGTATTTCCTTTCTGCTTGCTTTAGGTTTGGTTTGCTCTTCTTTCTCTAATTTCTTAAGAAGAAAGCTTACATTATTGATTTTAGATCTTTCTTCTTGGAGAAATGACCACCTTATCATTATGTAATATCCCACCTTTATTCCTGATCATCTTACTTGTTCTCTTTGCTTAAAATTAATATAACTCTTCCTACTTTCTTTTTTTTGTATTTTGCGTTATTTATTTATTTATTTATTTATTTATTATGTTATGTTAATCACCATACATTACATCATTAGTTTTTGATGTAGTGTTCCATGATTCATTGTTTGTGTATAACACCCAGTGCTCCATGCAGAATGTGTCTCCCCCTCCGATTTCCCCCCTACTTTCTTTTTGATTAGAATTAGAATGACATTTGCCTTTCTGTCCCTTTACATTTAACCTATTTGAGTCATTATATTTAAAGTTGGGTTCTTGTAGATAGCACATAGTTGGGTCTTCATCCAATTGGACAAGCTCTTTCTTTTAATTGGTATGTTTAGACAATTCAAATTTAAAGTGTTTATTGATATAGTTAGATTAAAATTTACCATCTTTATAACTGTTTTCTATCTGTGGCCTTTGTATTTTGTTTCTTCCTCTCTCCCAGACTTCTTTGTCTGCATATTCTGGTTTTACATAAGCAGCTTATATGATGATTCCAATTTATCTTCTCTCTTGACATATCATTTGTATTTTAATTTTTTGAGGAATTACCCTCTAGTTGTAAGATATATTTTTAATTAATCTAAGTCTGCCTTCAAATGACAATGTATCACTTCACAGGGAGTACAGGTAACTTATAAAGGACTCTTCAAAATTCCTCTCTCCCATTCCTATGACATTGCTGTTATTTATTTTACTTTTCCATATGATATGAATACCCAAATACATTGTTACTACTATCATCTTAAACAGCAGTTACATTTTAAATCAGTTAAGACAAAGAAAAAAAAGGAATAATATTCTTTTATGTTTGAAAAATATTTTTTTTACATTTCTTATGGGACAGCTCTACTGATAAGGAATTCCCTCAGTTTTTGTTGCCAAGAAAGTCTTTGATTATCGTTCATTTTTTGAAGGATACTTTTGTTGGGTATAGAATTCTAGGTTGGTAGGGTTTTCTTTTCCTTTTTTTCCCCTTTCAATACTTGATAAATTTTACTGAAATTTTTTTCTGCTTGCATGGTTTCTGATGAGCACTGGCTCTACTTTGTATCCTTACTCCTCTGCAGGTCAGGTTCCCATCCACCCCCCCTCCCCACTCCCAGCTTCCTTGGAGATTTTCACTTTTTCTTTGGTTTTCTGAGTTTAATATCATATGTCTAGGGTATGAATTTTTTGTTATCCTTCTTGGTGTTCTTTGAGAATCTTTTTTTTTTTTATTCTTATGTTAATCCCCATATATTACATCAATTAGTTTTAGATATAGTGTTCCATAATTCATTGTTTGTGCATAACACCCAGTGCTCCATGCAGAATGTGCCCTCCTCAATACCCACCACCAGGCTAACCCATCCTCCCACGCCCCTCCCCTCTAGAACCCTCAGTTTGTTTTTCAGAGTCCATCGTCTCTCATGGTTCGTCTACCCCTCTGATTCCCCCCCTTCATTCTTCCCCTCCCGCTACCTTCTTCTTCTTCTTTTTTTTTCTTAACATATATTGCATTATTTGTTTCAGAGGTGCAGATCTGAGATTCAACAGTCTTGCACAATTCACAGCGCTTACCAGAGCACATACCCTCCCCAGTATCTATTACCTAATCACCCCCTCCCTCCCACCCCACCCCCCACTCCAGCAACCCTCAGTTTGTTTCCTGTGATTAAGAATTCCTCATATCAGTGAGATCATATGATACATGTCTTTCTCTGTTTGACTTATTTTGCTCAACATAATAACCTCCAGTTCCATCCACGTCGTTGCAAATGGCAAGATCTCATCAGGAGAGTGTTTTAGTTCATCTTTTTACTACATTGTCAAAAATATTATATGGGGGAGTATCTGGGTGGCTCAATTGGTTAAGCATCTGACTCTTGATTTCCATGCAGGCTATGATCTCAGGGTGGTAAGATTGAGCCCTGCATTGGACTCCACATTGGGGTCTGCTTAAGATTGTCTCCCAGGGTGCCTGGGTTACTCAGTCAGTTGAGCACCAAACTCTTGATTTTGGCTCAGGTCACGATTTCAGGGTCCTGGGATTGAGCCCTGTGCTGGGCTCCAGGCTCAGCAGGGAGTCTGCTTGAAAATTTCTCTCTCTCTCCATGTGCCCTTCCCCCCTTCCTGTGCACTCTCTCTCTCAAATAAATAAATATATCTTTAAAAAAAAGTTCTCTCTCGCTCTTTGCCCCTCTTCCCTCACTTTGAGTGTTCTCTCTTTCTGAAAAAAAAATTATATGGGAACCCAGGTGACTTCTTAAGTTCTGTAATTTATACAAAAATCTCACACTGGATATATTATATGAGTGAGAAGAAATATTTAGTTTCTTGGGATTCTTTTTTTTTTTTTTTTTTTTTAGAGAGCGAGCGAGAGAGAAACAGCATGAGAGGGGAGAGGGTCAGAGGGAGAAGCAGGCTCCCCGCTGAGCCGGGAGCCCGATGTGGGACTCGATCCCAGTACCCTGGGATCATGACCTGAGCCGAAGGCAGACGCTTAACCATCTGAGCCACCCAGGCGCCCTAGTTTCTTGGGATTCTTAAGGAACAAAGAAGATCACACAGTTCTCTTCACAGATAGTACATCATGGATGACCAGAGGATATATGGACATGGATATTGAACAAAGTGTGCAGTGCAGCCAAGGATAAATTTTACAACAACAAATTTTAGGCATCTTTGCCACTTTGCTAATGGCATAAAATAATCCTCAGTAACTTTATCCTAGGAAGAAAATAAATATGTCCATATGATACTCCTACCTGTGTTATCGTAATTACAGCTGCATTTCATAATGAGTGCAGATTGGTTATGCAAATCATTGCTTGAAAAATCTTGTAGAGCAAATATGTACTGAAAAATATCAAACAAGAATTAGAAAGTAATTATATAATAATAATTAATAATAATAAAATGATTAGCTGTGTTGTACCAATACAGCTATTGAAGTGATAGCTAGGTTCAAGAATAACTTTTAAAAAAAAAGTGTATGTGTCATGATATTTGTTTCTGTGGGAAGAGATATATCAAAGTTTCATCTTAGTATATTTTGAGCTAGACAACTATAAGAGCTCATCTAGCAAAGAATACTATTCATATCAAATTTAACAGCTTGTAAAATCTTCAATTTAACACTAAAAGTAGTGTGTGAATATTTGTGTATTTTGACTTCTGGATTTCTCACTTGTTTTTATTTAGCTAATAGCAATAGTAATGGGAGATATTTTATTTGAATTTATGACAACTTACTTGACTTTTCTTCTTGGAACAGGAAAGACTTCTATGTTTAAGATTATAAAAAAAGCAGTAGTTGTTCAGATGATAAGCCCTTATTTGTGATACAGCAGGTCAAAACTAGCCATATACAATAAGGCAGCAATATATTGGAAGTTTTTGTATTTTCTGATGAGGTGAAGCAAGGTTTATTTGCAAGCTCTTTGGGATCATTTACTTTCATTGCCTCTCCATCTGTTTCAGTTTGTTTGTCATCTTTACCACAATGGAATGACAGCCTATCTAATTTAACCTGCAGTCCTCACTTCATTCAACTAGGTCAATGGCTGGTTATGAAAGATTTTATTCATTTTTTTATCTTTTTTTTTTAATATTCACTGAGATATAACTGGTCAACTAGTAAGAAGTAAATATGTCTCATAGAAAAAGTGTTCTTTATAAAACCTTGGTAAGATTCAGAGGATTTAGTAGCTTTTTTGTGGAAGTGTCATTAATATTAAACTATGATGTTGTTTTCCTAAGTAAGACCTAGATCCTCCAGACAATCACTTTTCACTAAATGAAAACAAAAAACAAACCAAAAAACAATCATGGATAACTGTTAACACCAGTTAATACTGAGGAGTGGAAACAGGGGAATACTGTCTTTTACTATTTTATGCCCTACTATATTGTTTGAACTTTTAAGCAATGAGACTTCTTATCTGTGAATTATAAAATAAAACAGAGAGGTGCCTGGGTGGCTCAGTGGGTTAAGCGTCTGCCTTGTCTGCCTTTGGCTCAGGTCATGATCTCAGAGTCCTGAATTTGAGCCCCGCATTGGGCTCCAAGCTCAGTGGGGAGTCTCCCTTTGCCCCTCCCCCCACTTGTGTACACTCTCTCTCAAATAAATAAATAAAATCTTTAAAAAATAAATAGAATAAAATAGAAAAGGTAGTTCAGGAGAGATACGGCTTTATGATGATTCTGTGTAATAGACGTGTAGCCAGTGCCCATGACAGTGGAACCAAAGGGGGCCACGTATGTACAGCTTCCATTCTGTTCCGCTCTTTTTGAACAGTTGTGAGAAACCCTGAACCATTCACTTCCTGCCTTTTATTAATTTGCCTTTCTTTCCTTTGTTACTCCTTCTATTTACTAAGGAGAATCCACATAACATAGAATTATTCATTTTAAAATGAACAGTTCAGCGCCATTTAGTACATTCACAATGGTGTGCAACCACTGCCTCAATCAAGTTTCAAAACATTTTCACCACCTCAAAAGTAAATCCTGTATCAAATCAACAGTTACTCCACATTCCTCTTCCTTAGCCCTTGGAAACTGCCACTCTGCTTCCTGTCTTGATGGATTTCCCTCTTGCAGAAATTTTCTACAAACCAAATTACTCCATATATGGCCCTTTGTCTCTGGCTTCTTTCACTTAACATAATGTTTCCAAGTTTCATGCATGTTGTAACATGTATCAGTACTTCATTCTTTTTATGGTGGAGTTATATTTCATTGTATGGATATACCACAATTTGTTTTATTTATTCTACCTTTTGACTATTGTGAATAGTTCTGTATAAAAAATTAATGTATATATCTATTGAATATCTATTTTCAGTTCCTTTGGGTATATACCAAAGAGTGGAATTGCAGGCTCAGATAGTAACTGTATGCTTAACTTTTGAGAAACCACCAAGCTCTTTTCTACAGCATGTTACTCATTTTTAATTCTTCATGTTTTCTCTTCCGTTCTTGTCTCCTTAACACTGCTTTTGATAAGGGAGGCAGTTGTAGAGAGGGCACCTGACTCATGCTGCAGGACTGCTTCTTACTAATCATGAACTTGGGCAAGTCACACAGTTCTTGAAGGCTCATTTCCCTCACCTTGTAAAATGGGCACACTGTAATGTAGGATAATGTTTACTTCACAGGGTGTTAGAAAGAGTAAATGTTATAACGTAAGTAAAGTGCTTGGACATTAAACATTCAATACTTACGAAAACATGAGTAGAGTCAATTTTTAAAGGTGTGGGAGAGCATTCTGCAATCTCTTGAACACCTCGCTCCTTATCCAGTTCTGCACTGGAAGTCCACATCAGCTAAAGCACAATCATGTAATTATAAGCATATTCAAATTTAGGTGAGAAAGATGTAAATGAAGAAGAATGTCTACATCAGTTTAGTAGTTATGCTTTATTCAACTTTATTGCTTCTAGGACTAAAACATCAGTCTGTTAGGAGAGAAAGCTCAATTTGGAAATTCTGCAAGTTCTGAATGATGAACATTTGCTTTCTAGGGATTCCACTCTGCATTCATAAAAAACCATCATCACTCTCTGCTCACAATCCTCAAAGGGTGCCGCATCTCTTTGGGAGGAAAATAGGATCATAACAATGGCCTCAGAGGCTTCCGTGATTTGGTTGATACCCAGTCTCTGTCTTCACCTTCAACCACTGACCTCCAAGGTGATCCTGCTTTCATGACACTGCCTTTCCTACCCCACCTTCATGTACATGCCAATACAGCCTTTGCATTTCTTCTTTCTGGAATATTCCATCCATAGACATCAACATAACTAGTTCTAGAGTTCTTTCAAATCAACAGTGAATTAGTACCTTAAAAGAGTTTTCCCTGAACATCTTATATAAAACCATTTCCCTTCCCTACTGCTACTTTCTATTTTCTTGAATTATTTTTTTGCCTTTGTCATAGCAGTGGCTATTGCCTGCAGTTTTATGTGTCCATTTATTTATTTCTTTTATTGTGTATCTTTACCCCTTAGTATATAAGTTTATGAGGACAACCCCCCTCCTCCGCTTTTTCTTTTGTTCACTGCTTTTCACTCAGCATCTAAAACAATGCCTGCTACAGAGTAGATGTCTCAATAAATATTTGTGCAAAATGACCATTTATATAATTAATAATACTGCAAAATCTTAAAGTGCTTTCTCAGAAACATTACCATCATTAGGCAAAAATAAATTGCTTATGGATGCCAAATTAAAACTTTTGTTAAACTCTCCCCTTATTTTCCAAGGAAATACGAAAGATTTAAATGTAGAATATGTGTTTATGTAAGTTGTAAACTCCCACAAGGCTGAGATTCTGTCCTTTTACATTTGTTATAGGAAATAGCCTATTATGAGTGCTGAATTAATATAGATCATGACTGATTTAAAATGCATGGTGTTGGGGCGCCTGGGTGGCTCAGATGGTTAAGCGTCTGCCGTCCGCTCAGGTCATGATCCCAGGGTCCTGGGATCGAGCCCCACATCGGGCTCCCCGCACAGTGGGGAGTCTGCTTCTCCCTCTCCCTCTGCTGCCCCCACTGCTTGTGCTCTCTTGCTCTCTCTCTCAAATGAATAAATAAAATCTTTAAAAAATAAATAAATAAATAAAATGCATGGTGTTTTGCCCTGGTATTCAGCCAACCTCTATATTCAATTAAATAATCATTACAGTTGCCTGGGTTTGTGCATTACACTATACTTGCAAAGGCTGGATTTTATTCTGGGATGATGTAGGCATCATCCCAAGTTTGGGTAAGATGCAGAAATGTTCAATTCTGTCCTCAAAAATTGGTCTGTGCAGAGTAAGGGTCAACTCACACAAGCACCTACTTTTCAAATCTCCTTGTGCACATAAGAGAAAACAAAGAGATCCTTCGTTTCTATGGAGTTTGGGGGATAATTTGGAGATCTGGTTTGCATTAAATTTAACTGTAAAATGTGTCACTTCTCCTCATAGTTGAATCTGCAGGCAGCATATCGTTCTGTAGCTGATTCACCTGCTCTGCCAGGTGTCCTCACCCACCATATGTATAAATATTTGTCTAAATTCTTCCTTTTTTATCATTCTGTTTTTGTGTATATTAGAAGAACCAGAGCCAATTTGCTAGGGAAGAACAACTTTTCCAGTTTTCTTTGGCTGTTAATGACTTGGGTCTCTCTGAATAGTCCCTCTTGTACTTGGCTGATATGAGATAAATTTCTCTGAGCTCAAAGCAGGCTCAGCACATTAAAAAATAAAATAAAAAGGTAGCCTATTTTCTTTCTAAGTGTCTCAAGTTGGGTAGATGTGTGAGCTTCTTCTCCACATGTCTGTTTCTCTGAGAATCATTTCACGCTTACCTTTTTTATGTGGTGACAAGGTTATTGGCTTTGAAGTTGGTTGGACTTGGATTTGAATTTCACCTTTTTCACTCCATACTTTTGAGACCTTGAACAAATTTCTTGATCTCTCTGGACCTTCGCTTGCTCATCTATCAAATGTGAGAAGATGCAGTGGAGAGTTGGCCGTGAAGCATTTCCTTCGGATCACAGGTTGGAGAGACCTTCCCTGATGACCCAGCCAAAAGCATAACCCTGCTCCAGTTCATGGGAAACATGTGACATGGTGTCTGCTCCCCAATGGTGGCTGAGTTCGTAAATCCACCTTTATCTTGAAAAGCTCAAAAAGGGGGTGCTGAGACCCCAGAGCCTCATTGGTTAGTCATGTGTTTTGCTAGATTAATGAATTCAGACAGCCGAGGATCTAAAATGGACATCCATATTCTTGAAAATAAGATAGAGTTCTCCATTTGGACAGGGCTTAGCAAAAAAGTAGACCCCAAAAACTTAACAAGCAAACGAACAAAAAACAAACAAACCAAAACGCAAACACACACACAAAGCAAACTCAACAGAAGTCAGAAAGTTGAATCTAATCCTCCAATATTCAAATAAAATCACTAAATAGTTCCTGATTTCCTGTTTATTTTTTGTAAGGAAGGAAAGAATCTCACCTACCACATTACTGATTTTTTTTTTTTTGTCAGTGAATTTGGTTTTCATATGGATTTTGTCTAGACGCAGTTTGGCACGGTGAGCAGCTAAAAATGAGAAGTTTCTTTCCTTCTTCCACTAATTAGCTGAATGAAATTAATAGGGTTTGTAAGTCATGTCCTTGAAAAATAACCTTGCCTCATTTAATTTTTAATCATTATTATTATTTGGGAGAGACAGATGGATGTTTATTAGACTGTTTCATCTCGTAGGTTCCCAGCAGTTCATGATTTCCCTGCTTATTTGGGCCTTACAAGTTGGGGAAAAGAAGTCCAAAAAGAGTATGGTTGTTTTTCAGCCAGCTTGACCTGTCCTGTGTAAATTGGATAGAAAAGTTTGGGGGATATTTTCTGAGGTTCTTATGGCAGCTCTTCTAAAAATGTAACTTATTAACATTGAATTACATTTGCAAGTTAAGTGAAAATGTCTACAGAGGCAGGACATTTAAAAAATCATAGGTTTATTTGTATGGACTTGGAAGTCACTTAATATTTCTGAGTTTTGCTTTTCTTATCTGTAAAATAGATGTAAAAATGTCTAACTTTCAGATTACACATAGGATTAAGCTAACTAATGTACACAATGTATCAACCCAAGGTTCCCTGGCTATTTCTACCTTATTCTTTTTTAAAAGAAAGAAAGAAGTTGCTACAACTATGTATTACATTATACTGAACTATAACCTAGTACTTTGGTTTCCTGTAGACTTTTGGCTCTTGATTCCTTATAAGACACTACTTGATTGTCTTATTTAACTTTTACAACAAAATGCCAATCTATGCACATGTGTTCAAGTCATAGAAACTTGATAGTAAAATAAGAATAACATAATCTTGCAGGCAGGCCAGACACCATGCTGGAACTCTTCCTGTATCACCTAATTGTCAAGAGAGATTTGTTAGTATTTGCTAATATAAGGGGTTGATTTGAACATCCTTTTTTTTTTTAAAAGATTTTATTTATTTATTCGACAGAGAGAGAGAGCACAAACAGGGGGAGTGGCAAGCAGAGGGAGAGGGATGAGCAGGCGCCCAGCCTAGCAGGGAGCCAGACGCTGGGCTTGATCCCAGGAATCCAGGATCATGACCTGAGCCGAAGGCAGACGCCCAACCGACTGAGCCACCCAGGCACCCTGATTTGAACATCCTAATATTGCATATAGACTTTCCTTTTATTCCTTTCTATAGTCTAACCGGTATTCTCAAGCTTCATGTGCATAAGAATGCTTCTTTAAATTGTATATAGGAGATTTGTGAGACTCTCTCAACTGTTTTCTTTGTAATAGCTGTTTTTCACCCTTTATACAGATTTCAGAATTTAATGCTGTTATAAGATGTAACATTACATCCAAATAATGGCAGCAAATAATTCCAAGTAAATTAACTCTAATGCCATGGGAATAAGTATTTAGCATTTGTTAAAGAGTCTCATGGCACAGACTTCAGTTAGCAAAAGTTCTTTTTGAGGTTAGGCTCAATTGACTTTTTTTCCATTTGCCCAAGTTGGCTCCTTCTGGTATTAAGTCATTCCTCAATCTTGGTTACCCTTTCTTCTCAGCTCTTGCAAAGGCTTCCTCTTCTTTTCTCCTTGCATTTAATTCCTTATCTTAATACCCTTCACAGATTCCTGGAGACTTAGCTTGATTTTGCAGCTACTCAGGGGTCCAAGGACTGTGCCCTCCACTTACTGTCCCTTAGGCTGGCTCCTACCCGACTGGACTTACCTCCATCTCTACTGTCAGGCTTTCCGGAACTCTGCATATTCTTGTTTCTGGATTCCCTGTTGATCCCATTAGCTCTGCGAGAACGTCTCTGAGGTGATGCCAACCTCCTGCCTGGCCTACACACATACTCACTTCTATACCTGATACTGGAGAGAAGAGGATAGATCCCAGAGAATGTTTTAATTCTCTTGTAGGCTCATCTTTTCAGTAATTCTACTTACAAGTGGAGTAAGGGAACCCTACTAGAGAGCTTTGCAAAAGAGTAAACATCTGACAGCTTCAGTAATGTAACATGAGTGACTGAAGCAGCCAAATTCCAAAAAGAAATATATTTGACTCTGATTCTCTTAAATCCATCTGTTCAAACTGGCTGTAATACAGCTAGCTGCATGTAGTTTTAAATTGGAGCACATTAGGAAATGCAGCTTTATGGCTAGAGATAGGCATGACACTAATGAAAAAAAAATATTCAGAGTTTCCCATAACCCCTCTGATACAGTAATCTGGGCTCCTGGGATAGGAGAGTCACAGTCTAAAAGCTCCTTGGGAAATTACTTCGGTTAGAAATGGAACAACACCCACCCAGGTCCATTTCTCAAAAGTCTCAAACAGGGTCTACATAGGCCGTTACCTTTACGATGACTAACCAAGATGCATTGGTTACAGTTCTTTAGTTACTCTCTGTTTTCACATTTAGATGTCTTCCTTTGCCAAGTTTAAAAAGGAGGAAAAAATAAATTAATCCTCTGGAGCTGAAACAGAAACATTTGGTCTTCTGTAATCCTCAGTTCTTAACCTAATGTGGCAGCTCATAGGGAAACTGTCGGATCTGCAATCCTAATTACGCAAAGTTGCCTCCCATGTGTACACATGTAACCATGAGGAGTGAATGTACGTCGACAACTCATCTTCTCTGTTGTATGGCTCCAAACATCCTTACTGTGTATGGGGCTTTTTCTCTGTGACTCTCTGGTAGGCTACATATGGATGCTTAAGTAGTTATTGCCAGAGTAGAAACGAGTCTATTCTGAGAATGTCCCTAAGGGGTGTTGAGACAAGCATGAATCTATGGCACTAAAATATTTTCTGAAACATGGGGTGGCATGAGTTTAGTTGAATGTGGCTTCTCCAAGACCATATTCGCTGAGATTGTGAAATCCAAAAGCAAGGGACCCCACTAAATACGTTGCACCAAAAAAAACTCTATTGACTTCTTAAGAAAGAAAAAAACAACGAAGGCATGTTCTCATTAACAACTGCTCCCATGATAATCGAGTATGCTCTTTTATTCTGACCTGGAAAAATTCATATGATGTGTGTATGTGTCCAGATGTAGACACATATCAACACATGTGCATATATATATACACACACACCACAGGTACTGCTACGAAATCAACGTGGGCAGACGGCAAGTCATCAATCAAAGCTTGCTGGACTGAAAATAATACCATGTATAATTGACCTGCTAAGACAAATATTTTCTCATTTTACTCTAATTATATTGGTGGAGGGATTTTAATAAAATTGACACAGTCAATCACACTGGGGAAGAAAACCTTCCAAGTCTAGAGTATTGGTAATAGGTAAGGAATTTAACATTTATTGCGGAAGAATTTGGACTTTGTGTTCATTATATCCTTGAAAAGTTGTGATTTGGAAGGCAGGGGTCTTTCATTTCCTAATCAAAATCTGATTCTTTATTGGCAGTAATAAACTTAGCCGGTCTCCTTCATAACAGGGCAAAATACTAATAAGGCCACCAGCTCTGAAAGTCTTTAAAATCAGATAGAGGGGCACCTGGGTGGCCCAGTCGGTGAAGAGTCTGCCTTCAGCTCAGGTCATGATCCCAGGGGCCTGGGATCGAGCCCCACATCGGGCTCTCTGCTCAACAGGGAGTCTGCTATTCCCTCTGCACCTGTTCATGCTCTCTCTCTCTCTTTCTCTGTCAAATAAATAAATAAAATCTTTTTAAAAAAATAAAATAAAATCAGATGGAGAGGCAGCTCCTTTCTCATCATTTCTGCCATTTTCTTCCCCAGATCTCACACTCAATTCTTGCAGAAAGCAAATGTTCTTCACGGGACCATCTCAGTCTTTTCTACTAATTCTTCTAATAGCAGAGGAAACCAACCTTATTCTCTAGGAGGCAGGGAGGCGGGGAGGTTGTGGGCATGTCCTGCATGTATCTTACCATAAAAAAAAAAAAATTATCTCAAGTCTTATGTATGATTTTAATCACATAATTCATGTACTTTTTAAATTCAACTTCAACATATGTGTATATTTTTACATGAGCCCCCTCCTTCCAACTGAAGGAAGTTGATTGTTTGCCGTGAGTATCTGGTGGATTTTAAAAGGCTTTGGCAGAGGAATCAATATAGGCCAATTTTAAAACCTTGAACTTTGCCTAATCTAGCTTCTTATCTGCTAGGGGCTCACCACAAATCAACTCTGTGATAATCACTGGCCTATGGGTCCATCTCCAAATACCCTTTGCTAACCAACCCAATCTGGGCCTCAGTTTCTACTCTGCCTTACCTCTGAACTCCAAGTTATGACAAAGAAAAAGTAGACTCTCAACTCTTGTTTGGATTCAAAGGAAGTTATACCCATTTGGCAAGCTCTTTCTGTGGATCAGCACCGAATGGTCCTATACCTTACAACAGGCAAGAGCCCACCTGACAGTTTTGCTTCCATTTGATGGTAACTCCCCCTATGGATCCCCATGGGGCCTGGTGTAGCTGGAGCCCCTTCTGGTCCCATCAGAGGCAGTGCCTGCAGCCTGAGTCAGGAAATAGTAGGGTCGATCAATGCAGAATAACTCTTTTTAGCTGTGATACTGTTAATCTCAAATATACTATCAGCCTGTTGAATTGAAATGCATTCACCGATTAGTCCTCAATAAATAACATTGACTACTTTACAGTGGGATTTATGTGGCTTCCCACTTATTAAAAATTCTGGACGACCCACTTTTGAAGATGACCTCTTTTACCTGTGCTTGATGGCATGTATTTTGCAAAGTGGAAATAGAGTTGTTTAGAATGGAAAGTCCAAATCATCTCTTTCTCTCAGGTCCATGTATACAGGGTATCCCAGATGAAGACCACCCTAGACATGTTGTGTTTCCTCGTTTGAGTCCACTCATTTGCCTCACACCCAATCTAGCTGCTAACTTTAGCTCCTCAGGTGGTTCCACTAAAAACCTGCTTCACCAAGACTTATTGAAGTTTTGACCTGGGCAGAGGTATACCATGTACCTCATAGCTTTCTTGGGCAGTGGATCAGAAAAGTTAAAAGTGCTGACTGGAACCAGAATTCATAAACATTTTTTTAAAAGATTTTATTTACTTATTTGAGAGAGAGAGAAGAAGGGGAGCAGAGGGAGAGGGAGAAGCAGGCTCCCCACTGAGCACAGAGCCCAATGCAGGGCTTGATCCCATGACACTGAGATCATGACTTGAACTAAAGAGTCAGATGCTTAACTGACTGAGCCACCCAGGTGCCCCTGGAACCAGAATTCTTCCATTCCCACTTCCTATGTGACCTTGGGTAAATTACTTAATCTCTCTGTGCCTCAGTTTTCTCTTTTAAAGTGGGAACGCAAGTAATTTCCATCTCAGAGTTGTTGTAAAAAATGAATTAGTTATTACATATGAGGCATATGGAACATTCCTGGTCCCAAATAAGTCTTCAGTGTCAGTCACTTTTATTATCTCATGGCTCTCTCTTTCTCTTCCTTCCATTCTCTTATTTCATCATCCTCCACAATCAGGCATATGTTCCTTTTTCTTCTGGGATACATTCATGCAAGGTTTTTCTTAAGTAACCATGTCCTGAGGATCTTGCCAGTTACCCAAGAAATTTACTAAAGTGTTTATTCAAGTCCCTCAGGAAACTATTCTGGAAAGTAAGATTGCCCCTGTGAAGAAGAAAGGAAGCTCCTACATCTGTAGAAGCGTCAAGGACATGGTCGTATTGTTTTTGGGTTTCTCAATCCCAGCATACGATAGCCAGTCATTTTTTTCTTCTCAATCTCTTCCCTGAACATACCTTACATTTTCTGGCCTCTCTCTCCACACACATTCCATTATTCCTGCCTAAAATGCCAATTCCCAAGTTTCCAAATGGCCAAGTTATACACATCCTTTATGACCCATTCCGTAGATTACCTCCCCACTCATAAATCATTCTCGACTCTGCAACTCAGTGGCATTGCAAAAATCTCAAGCAGTGTTTATTACTTTGTTTTATAATCAGGTGTGTGTATATACTTATCTTTTTTTTGGAACTCCAAGCATCTTAATGGCAAGGACTTTGGGCGACCACCTTAGTTTTACAATGTCAACTGCAGTGTACACACTCAATAAGTGTTTACTGAATAAGTGTTACACCTGTGTGTGAAAGGGAGAGTTTCAGTCAATTTCCCCTACTAGGCATTGGGAATAGCCAACAATAAACAGTGATTAGAAATACATGGTTTGTGGTCAGTCTAACTTCTGCATTCTTCTGTCAGAACCTAGGTGCTCAGATGGAACAACTTTGCATAGCACAGCAGCATAGTGATCTCTCACTGTGCTTCCAACAAATCCACACTTTAGCTGAAGGAAACTCTTCCAGTGACCTGATTGCACACAGTTATTTTGTGTCTCTGAGGAGTAATTACCCATCATTTTCTAGCACAGTAGGAGACAAGGACTTTGCCTTTCATCTCTATGGTCCCAGAATCTAATGCGGTGTCTGTTCTTACTGGATGCTCAATAACCATTTGTGGTTGGGCAAATGAATGGATTCACACTCCCAGTTGCTATATGAATAAATATTTGATGACACTGTGCCTAAAAGGTAGAGGAAGACACTCTCAGAGTGTGTCGCTAAATGATTCTGCAGTATAACTCAACTGACTACTATCATCCTACTGAGGTGGGGAGGAGATGTTGATGAATACTTTGGTATAACTTGTAGACACGTGACATGGAAGTAGTTAGATGAGTAACATAGCCTTTTTCTCTCCTTGCTGGAAGGACCTAGAGCTGAGGAGACATCAGTATTCATATTTATTACTACCATTACTATTAAATTATTTAACATGAATTTACTACTGAACTCACTAGACCTTATAAACATCAAACAAATAGACAACTCTGGCTAAGAACAAGATAGATATCCAAAAAGATTTCAAGGATGTGCTGTGATACTTAGACTTAAGGTTTATCTAAGATGTGCACAGAGCATGGAACATCATATATCTCCTCTGAAAATATCTTAAATGCTATGACATTAGCCACTTGCTTATAATTAAAGTATGTTGCCATTTCACCAAGCTTTCATTTACAGAAGAAAGTGCAAATTCCATTCCCCTTGAACTTTAGCTACTTCCAACTTTTTTCTTTGTTCTTTTCTTTAAAGCTTTGCAACAAATGCATCCCCATATGCTTATATTAGTTCATCTAGTATTAAACATATTGGCTGTGCGAAATGTTGGCACCCATTAATAAATGTTTTCATTTTTTCATTCTCTCTCTTTTTTTAACTTTAGATTCTTCCTTTGACTACATAAGCAACAGCTGTCTAGCTGCCTGCACAAGACTGGATCTAATGCCTCTACAGAAATCTAGGTCAAAACACTTGGAATGCATGAATATCAAACAGAGTTTTCAAAACAGCAAATGAATACATCTTTAACTGGTGACATTTTCCTGTAGCATATGGCTGCAAGCTCAGGGGACTGGATGCTTTTTTGATGAATATGTTCCATCAAAAACTAGGGGATGGCAGTAGGCTTTTGCCACCTTCTGTTTTACCTTATGAAATGATAATACAAATGCATAGATAGATACAATGATCACAAGGCTTTTACCTTCAGACCTATTCTAAAGATGTGTTTTCCTGTTTGGATGAGTTGCTTTGTCTTTGACTAGGTTTGGATTTATACATGACTGCCAAAGGTGACAACCAGTGGGAGCCGTTGTCTTTCCTGGGCAGAATTTGATTGGTGGAAACCTTCAAAAAATTGAACTGAAAAGTAAATATTTACCAAAGAGAGGAATTGGGGAACTTGGTCACATGAGTAACTTATAGCCACAGCAGCAAAATATTGGTCTGAATCCCTTGTCAAATGTCAATATTGCGAGGCTGGTTAATCATTTACCAATGAGGAATACAGAGAAAAAGCCCAAGGAAATTGGAGGCTGGCTCCCTAATTCTGAATCTGCCACCAATAATTCAATGTGGCTCTGGACATATCCTTGCATCTCTGTGACTTCCCTGTCCTTCTATTTTGTGAAATGACAGGACAGGACCACATTATCTGTACGGTCTCTCCGAGCTCTAAACTTCCAGGTTTGTAAGTTCATAAAGTTTATAAAGTTGTTTTATTGTTAAATGCGTCATGTTGATTGAAATAACAGTGACAGAGAATAGGCTTTGATTTCTTTCTTTAGTTCACTGAAGATTTGTTTCTTAAAAAGAAAATTTGTTTAGAATCCTCCCTCATCCTTATTAGTAAAAGAAGACAACAGTGGAGCTGTGCTGGTTAAGCCAGGGAGGGAGGAGGCATGTGCCCTTGGCCTCTCTGAACCCCACTTCACAAGGCAGCATCTGAAACCTGTATGGGGAAAGCCTGGCTCCCTACCAACCTCGTTGTAAAAACCAGTGGCTGAGAAAATGAGCGTATAGGGGTATTTTACTAGTAATGGTGGTGATAGAAGAAGGAAGTGTTGGAAACTGAATTTTTCTCTTTTACATTTAGCAAATTTGTATTAAGCAAACAATGCATTTCAGCTGCAGGTTAAACTTTAAATCTGATGTTCTGCTCCTGGTTTGGCTTTTGTTTACAAAAACAACCAGTAGAACTTGTGAGTATCACAAGAATTTACAGGTGGGCCATTTTATTCACAAAGTTGACTAGTCACTTCTCTTGATTTGATGGTGCCCCAACAATATTCTTGAAATCTCATTCAGAAAAATACTCATTACTTTCAAATAACTACAGGTGACTTCCTCCCTCCAGACTCATCCTGTTCCCCACCTAATCCTGTTACAAGACTTTCTAAGCCATTTATGCAAATAAACTTGCATGTGTACATATGTATGTGTGTGTATGTATGTGTATGTATGTGCGTTCCTTTTTGGTGAGCTGATAGTGTATGGTACATACATAAAAGCACTTTGCTTTTTATGTTTAATAATATATCTTAAATATCATACCTCAACATTAGTGTGTAATCCACATCTTTGTAAATGCTTCACAGTCCTTTATTATGGGTGTATAAAAATTTCTCTGCCAATTCATCTTAAAGGACATTTACATGGTTGTACTTTTATTTTTCCTATTTACTTACAAAGTAGCAATGAATATCCATGTGATATTATAAATATATGTGATAATATCTAAAGGCTAATCTCCCAGAAATAATCTTGTTGGATTGAAAGATATGTACACACTTAATTTAGGTGTAGAGTGCCAAATAATATTTAACTACAGTTATTATTTTCAGTTTGTTAAATTATGACTGTAGTCGAACATCTTTTCATATGTTTAAAAATTACTTGTATGTAAAACTCTGTTCATATTCTTTGTCCATAAATGGAGTTAGGACAACTTAGTAGCCATCTGGAAAAAAAAATAAAATTGTATTCCTACTTTATTTCCAACACCAAAATAAACTCCAGATGGACCAAAGATTTTATGCTAAAAATAAATGCATTAAAGTACTATTAGAAACATGAGAAGATGTTTTTTGTAAGTAATCCCATACTAAGGAAGGTCTTTCTAAGCATAATAGAAAACCTCAAGGAACGATTTTAAAGATGTATAAATTAATAAGTCAGTATATATTGAAAAAAATAAAAGGTGAATGACAAAATTAGGTAAATGACAATAACACATTTGACCAAAGTTGATTGTTTTCAATAATTTGTAGCCTTAAAATGTTGTACCATCCAGGCTCAGGATGTAGAAAGTTGGAAAGAGATTGTTGCTCTCACCACAACAAGCAAAATAAACTGGATAGGCTACAAAATTATAGTTTATTTTAAAAACATCGGAGGAACAAGAACATAAAGAAAGTTAAATTAAATCTAGAAAGCTAAGATCCCTTGATAGATTACAATAGACCAACAGCTGCTGTCTTCTCTGATGGAGCTCAGGAGGAAGAGGGCAGGCCATAGATAAGAGTAAGGAGAAACCAGCCTAACTTTTAATGGTCTTTTAATAGTTCTATGTGGGCTGGCATGACAGATTGGAATTCCACAGCGCATCAGCCTCATAGCGGACCTGTCTGTATCCTCCAATTCTTCCTGCATCTTCACTGACTACTTACAGGTGCTTCCCTGAAAGCTGGTGACATCTTAGGGGAGCTGAGAGTGATCTCTGCTGATCAGAAGAAATGAGAGAAACCGCTGAAGACATAGAGCCCTTCCCAGAGAGAGCAAGGCAGTTACCCCACACGCAGACATACATACATGATTAACATATTGTGGGATTTTGCTGGGTTTGAACTTTATGAAAGGAATATATCATTCTGTAGGTAGTCTTCTGGAATTTTCACTTAAATGATACCAAGAGTCATTTATAATATTAAGTGTGGCTGTGTTCCATTGCATTTTATTTCACTTCATTTATCCTCACTGCAATTCCTTTGTGTAACTATACCTCACTGTTTTTATCCATTTGCTTGTTGATGAACCCTTACATTGTTTCTGGATGACTGAAGTGATGCAGTAGGCATTCTTGTACATATGTGTAAGTTCCTGTTGTGTGTGTACTAAAGTGTGGAAATTCCGGGGTATGCAAGTATTCAACTTTATAAGATAATGCCAAATTATTTCCCAAATTTGTCGTAGCGGTTTACAGTACTACAAGCAAAGTACAAGATTACATTGAATCACTTCCTCTTCAACTCTTGGTATTATCAAGAATTCTTGATTATTACAATATGAATAATTGTCAACAACTACATTAACTGGTGTGGATTTATACCTCCCTGATTAATGATGTTGATGTTGTGATGTTGAAGGTTTTATCATGTGTTTACTGGACATATAGGTTTCCTCTTCTGTGAACTGTCTCTCATATCTTTTGCTTACTTTTCTACTGAGCTTCGCCTTTCTTAATGATTTGTAGGAGTTTTAACCTCTTGAAATATATGTATTGCTGGGGCACCTGGGTGGCTTAGTCTGTTAAGCATCTGCCTTTGGCTCAGGTCATGATCTCTGGGTCCTGGGATCGAGAGCCCCACCAGGAGGGCTCCCTGCTCAGCGGGGAGGCTGCTTCTCTCTCTGCCTCTGCCTGCCCCTCCCTGCTGCTTGTGCATGTGTGTGAGCGTGCCCGCGTGTGGGCACGCAGGCTCCCTCCCTCTCTCAAATAAATAAAATCTTTAAAAATATATGTACGTATTGCAAATGTCTTTCAGTATGTTATTTTGTGTATTTTCCTTTTCCTTTTCTTGATTAACAGCTTTCATTTTCAATGATCTTACATACATTTCAGTTACATATCGAAGTTCTGTATATGCATGGGCATTTCTGGTTTAATATTTATTCCACAATTTCTCTTAATTGCTATAGCTCTACAATATGTTTTATAGCTATAACATAGCTATAGAATATGTTTTTTAATATGTTTTAATATCTGATGGGGGAAAAACCGTCTACATTTTCTTCTACCTCAGAAAATATTGGTGGGAGACAATCCCTTGTTTTTCATATAAACGTCTGAAAAACGTGTCAAATTTCCTGAAGAAGTCTATTGGAAATTTGATTGGGACTGCATTAAAAACATTCATCAATTTGAGGAGATTTGATCTCTGAAGATATTTTCTCTTTTTATGAATATGTTCAACTTCTCCATTTATTTAATGAATTTCACTGAAGTTTTAAAGTATTCTAGCATAGGTCTTTATCATTTTTGTTAGGTTTATGACTTGATATTTTATAGTTTTGGCTTCTATAGCAAATGCTGTACTTTGTAAAAATGTTTTCTAGTTATTTGTTGTTAGTGTACAGAAATGAGATTGGCAATGGATATCTAGCCATTTTGCTAAACTCAAATTATTTCTAATAATTTGTTGATATTTTAGGATTCTACATAGACCATATCTACTGCAGAATGATCAGATTCATTTTTTCTTTCCAATCTTAATAACTTCTTCTTTTCTTATTGTGCTGGCTAATATCTCAAAACAATGTTGTGTAAAAGTGGTGATATTGAGCATTATTTTCTTTTTCTTATTTTAGAAGTTATCCTCAATATTTCTCTATTAGAAGATGTTTCTCACTCTTCAGCTTAAGGAAGTACTCTTCTATGTATATATCTTCATCTTTTTCAGTGGTTTTACCTCTGTTTTATATTGCTTATAATATTGTACTAGCAAAATAATTATTAATAGTGGTGGCACTGGGAATTCCTCTAATATTTTAATTGTAATGATGGCTGTTGGTTGGGATAGAGATATAAATTTTCTTCCTTTTTTGAGGAGGAGGTTTTCCTAATATGCAAATATTAAGAACTCTGAAAAATAAATTAATTTTTCATATTATTCTCTGCTTTAAGATTTGTGAAGTGTAAGACTTAGTTTTTCTTTTTTAAGTTTTAAAAATTCACTTAGAATACTTTGTAGCCCAGCATTTTTTTTTATGAGGTTATTTTTTGTAATTTTTAAATCTTATATCTTTAGCTTTCTTTTAGTCACTTTCGTATTCTGTTTTCTAGTAATTTTCTTTCACTGATAATTTTAAGTATTTTGACATAAATTTATACATATTTCCTTTTAACATCTTTTTTGATACCTTTCAATATCTTTTTTGATACCTTTCATATTCTTTATATATTTGCTAGGCTTTCTTTGTTCTACTTTTGATGTTATATTTGTCAACAATTTTTTTCCCTCTCAAAAAATCAACCATAAATTTTCTGGGGGGGGGAGATCAATATTCATTCTGCTTGTTCAATCAGTATCTTAATCTCTTTTTCTTTATTATTTTCTTCTTTCTTTTTACCTTAGGCTTGTTTGGATCTTTATTTGATTATATATTTACCTTAATGTAAATGTTTTATCCTCATTCTCCCTTATTTACTAATGAAAATACCTTCATAAGCTTTTATAAACTTTGTATTGTATCTGGTACCACTCGTTCTCAACTGGAGGCAATTTCACCTCCCAAGGGACATTTGGCCACATCTGAAGACATTTTGAAATGTTGTGACTTGCACTGGAGTGGGAGAGGGTAGTGTTGCCATCTAGTTGGTAGAGGCCAGAGATGCTACTAAACAGCCTGCAAAGCACACATATGTTCCTGACAACAAAGAATTAGCCAGACTGAAATGTCAATTGTGCTGAGGTTGAGTAACCCTCCTACAGACCTTTGAGACATTCAGTTATTTTGATCAATATTATAAGCCATTCCAAGTAATATGGGCTCCCTTTTGCTTTTTCCCCTTTTGATTATTTGTTAAAGATCAAAATCCAACAGCACTGACATGTGCTTTATTTGGTTAGCTCCATATTTAAAAACAAACAAAAATTGCATCTTCTTAAATAGCATATGCACTCTATAGACTTCTAGTCTCTGACCGATACTTAGTATTATAATACTTCCCCTGGAAGAGTCACACTTTTGTATTACCCATCTGACTATTGCAGAAATTGGAGTTTGCACTCCTGAATTCTATACTGAATGATTTTTAGTCTCTTCCTTTTTTATTAATTTTCCTTTCCCTAAGGGGGACAGTACATTTCCATTGGCAATAGTAGCTTGCTGAAGTATTGCAAGTGTTTCTCAAAGATATGTCAGTCCCAGGAAGGGCTGGTAACATCAAAACCTTTTGACATGGGATGGGTGATTTTTATAAAATCTCACCTCTATAGGGTGCCATATTGTCTGTTCTACTACTTAATCCAATAAATAATAATAATGATAATAAAAATCACTAATATGTTAAATTACATAGTAATGTCTACTCCTTATTTTATGTTTTAGTATGTAGATAAAGCCCCAGTTGTTTCCTGTTGAAGATGCTGATAATAGACACACATGTATTTCAAAACAGGATATGACATGACCTTGTGTAGTATCAGGTTTACTAATATGACTACTATGGTGATTCAGGAGCCTTTGCATTATGGATTGTTTTTCTTGAACTTACTTAATACTCAATGGATGTAAATGTTTGATAATTATTTATTCAAATACAGTTATGTATCAAAAATGATTAAATTTTCTTTTTGTGGAAGCAGCATCAATACCAAGATTTACTATTCATGAGTTATGAGATATTGGCTTTTCTTTTTTTTCATTAACAAATTCTTCCATGTAAGTAGGTTAATGAGCTCAACACACAGATCATTCTAATAAACCATAAGTCAGGGAATAGAACTATTGATAAGAAATGACACAGAACAGGAATATTCTCAGACATTGAGAATCAATGTTGCAAATTTTTGTTTTGTTTTTCTTGAATTGGCAAACCACACTATCTAAAATGTTCAATATACAACAGAATACAATTCATATTGTTTTATATGGAGGGAAAAGTGGTAACATCAGTTTTTATAAAGTCTGAGAACTTCCTGAGCTTTAAATTAAGGAAGTATCTTACTCTTTTTTTTTCAGTTTTATTGAGTTATAATTGACATACATCATGTTTAAGTTTAAGGCATACAGCATGATAGTTTTGTTTACATATATTGAGAAAAGATCACCACAACAGTCTCAGCTAATATTCATCCTCTCATATAAATACAGTAAAACAGAAAGAAAAAAAAGGAAAAAAGTTCTCTTTGATAAGAACTCTTAAGATTTACTCGAGAGTAACAACATTCCTATAAATTATACAACAGTGTTAACTATGGTCATCATGTATGTTATATCCTTAGTACTTACTTATCTTATAACTGGAAGTTTGTAACTTTTGACTTAACCTTCATACACTTCCCTCTCCAACCCCCTTGCCCCCAACCTTCCACCTCTGGTAACAAGTCTAATCTCTTCTAGAATGTTTGTCTGTTTGATTTAAATTTCACATATAAGCGAGATAATACAGTATTTGTCTTTCTCTGTCTGACTTATTTCACTTAACATAATGCCCTTGAGGCCCATCCATGTTGTTATAAATGGTCAGATTTTCTCATTTTTATTTTATGGACAAAACCTCTTTATTTATCTATCGATGGACACTTAGGCTATTTCCATATCTTGGCTATTGCAAATAATGCTGCTATGAACATAGGGATACAGATATTTTTTCGAGTTAGTGTTTTTGTTTTCTTTGGGTGTATTCCCAGAAGTGGATCATAGGGCAGTTCTATTTTTAATTTTTTGTGGATCCTCCACACTGCTTTCCATAGTAGATGCACCAATTTACAATCCCACCAACAGTGTACAAATGTTCCCCTTTCTCCATGTCCACACCACCATTTGCTATTTCTTGTATTTTTGATGATGACCATCTTAACAGGTGTGAAATGTTACCTCATTGTGGTTTTCACTTACATTTCTCTACTGAGTAATGATGTTGATTATCTTTTCATGTACCTGTTGGTCTTCATATATCTTCTTTAGAGAAATGTCTAGCTAGGTCATTTGCTCATTTCCTAATTAGGTTATTTGTTTTCTGCTATTGAGTTGTATATGTTCTTTATATATTTTGGTTGTTAATCCTTTATCAGACATATAGTTTACAAATATATTTTTCCCATTCCATGGGTTGTATTTTCTTTTGTGGGAAGGTTTCTTTTGCTGTGCAGAAGCTTTTTGGTTTGATGTAGTCTCACTTGTTTTATTATTATTATTATTATTAAAGATTTTATTTATTTATTTATCAGAGAGAGAGAGAGAGAGCACAAGCTGGGGGAATGGCAGGAAGAAGGAGAAGCAGGCTCCCCACTGAGTAAGGAGCCCAATGATGGGACTCGATCCCAGGAATCTGAGATCATGAACTGAGCGAAAGGCAGGTGTCCAACCGACTGAGCCACCCAGGCCTCCCTTTATTTTGTTGTTTGTGCTTTAAGTGTCATATCCAAAAATTTATTACCAAGACCCATGTCCAGTTGCTTTATTCCTATGTTAGCTTTTAGGAGTTTCATGGCTTCAGGTCTTAGATGTAAGTCTTTCTTCCATTCTGAGTTAATTTTTGTGAAGATATAAGACACGAGACCTATTTTGTTTTTTTACATGTGAATATCCAATTATCTCAGCACGTTTACTCAGAAGACTGTCTTTTTTCCCTTAACTGTTCTTGGCTCCCTTGTCAAATGTTAGTTGACCATATTATGCTTGAGTTTATTTATGGGCTCTTGATTCTGTTCCATTGGTCCTGTTTTTCTTTCAGTACTAAACTGTTTTGATGACTATAGCTTTATAGTATAGCTTGAAATTAGGAAGTGTGATATCTCCTGCATTGTTCTTCTTTCTTAGGATTTCATTAATTATCCAGGGTCTGTTGGGTTCCATATAAATTTTAGCAGTGTTTTTTCCTACTTCTGTAAAGAATGTCACATAAATTTTGGTAGGGTTGCATTATATGTATAGATGACTTTTGGTAGTATTGACATTTTAACAATATCAATTCTTCTAATTGACAAACTCCCGGTTCTGGCTTTGCCCTAGGGGCAATCAGCTCTGCCCCCACCAGCCCTCTGCTAGAGTACCACTGGTCCAGAACAGCTTCCAGGAGTTTTCACCAGCCCTTCTGGTCAAATGGAGCTAGAAGACATACTCCACAGTGGGCAGAGCTGTAAGTCAGCTCCTTGCCTGGTTGTGGGCAAGCCAGGTTCTAGGGCAGCAAAACTCATTTGAGGATCTGAATCAGGCAGATCTGCACCCCTCTGAATTCCCTGGTCAGAGTATATCCCCAAATTGATTCTGTCAATGAGCAAAGGTGTTGATTGGGATTACTACTTGGGCACTGCAGATAGGAAGTTGGTGCCCAGATCTGGGTGCTGGTTGTTGCATGCCCTTCCACTCTTCTTGGTCAAAGGCAGATTCCTAGTGGTTGAGCCCCACAGATTCCCCTGCAGTCCCTGTGGTGAGAGATCGGAGTAGGGGCTCCCACAAATGTTGAGAGAGGTTGGATGTTCCCCCTGAGTTCTCTTTTCCCACTGGAGGACCTGGAGGCTCAGGGGAGAACTCTCTCCATGGTACTGCACCGACCTAAGGGAAGGGCAATATGGCCAATGTGTAGCCATAACTCTTACCCTTCTAATGTAGCCTGTTTTGGTTTCTGTGCTTCTGACAGGTCTTCAGCCTCACCCCTGCATTCTAGGATTCTCTCAGTAGTATCTTGTTCTTGAATAGTTGTTAGTTGTTCTTGTGAGGGCAGTGAAGTCAGGAACAACCTATGTTGCCATCTTGGTGACCTACCTTACTCTTTTGACACTGTTTTCCTTTCTGTAAAATGGATATAATTATTTCCACCCACATACTCTAGGAAGAACATTTGAAAAATTATGAGGTAATCCAAGAATTTCCATTTACCTCTTATCCTCCTTCTTTTATCATTGAAGCAAGCATCTTTATACTTTTTGGCTCATTGAGAGTAAAAGAGATGTTTGCAAATAAATTGATTTCTCAAGAATAATGGCATTGTTCATTTAAAGTCCAAAATAGTCAATGCAAGATTTTTTAGATGGAAAATGAATTAGTTGCCTAAAAGTAATTATAAGTAACAGCCTGAATATTAAACTCAAAAGTGATGGATGTGTTCTTTCCTTCCTTTTCACTTCTTTTTTGGGGGGGGGGGGCATTTGTTTAATGATTATAACAGTAACTGTAGAACAGAAGGCAAATATGAGAACCTAATATATCAAAATGTCAAATTGGGAATTTTTCTTTTCTTCTGAGCAAAGATGCTTACAATGTGAACCTACAAATCAGTAAGCAATTAAATAGTGGTCTCCTCTGGAAGGAACCTCAGAAATCATTTACTCTCATTTTATAGATGAAGTTCTAACTTTTTCAAGGTCATACAAATAGCTAGCAAAGTTGCAAGTGGAATCACCTTTCCTGAATCTCAGTTCTGTAGTCAAGTAATTCTCCAGTAGCAAAAGTCTGATTATTGGCTTGTTGATATTTATTCTTAAGTTATGATTGGTATCATTCACTTGTGATGTTATTAGATTTCTTTAGTATATATGAGGATAGTGGTGACAAAGAGTCACCAGAATAAAGCCAATAAATATGTTTAGATTTTGTGTGTGTGTGTGTGTAGAGGAGGTAGAAATAGAGGTATATTAATTATTATTTCATGTCTTAAAATTTATTATTTTTGGAAAATACTAAACTAAATCCTTTTCTGAAATTCATAAATTAACAGAATGGCAAAGATTTCCTGTTTCTGTAAGAAAATACAGAACAAGAAAACAAACAAGCAAAAGGTTTGTGGCTTCAGTGAATTGATAGATGGATAATAAGACAACAATATAGTGTAGTTATCAGAAAGATAAAAGGATACAATGGCATTCTCATTGTATAAGTGATAGCTAAAGTAAAAATCCCAAATATTTGTCTATACATGTATTATATTAAACTAGGCTTTTTGCATATACTATTTTAAATTCTTACCTTGAAAGATAACAATCCTCACTTACAGATGAGAAAAGGTAAGTATCTAACACAAGGTTACTCAGCTCATTTTAGTGGCCAAGTTATCATTTGTTCCCAGGTCTGTCTGGCCCTCAAACTCGTATCCATTTCATTATGCCTCTGTGGGTTTAACTATTTATGTTGAGTCTCACGGGGGACATAAAGTAGACTAAAGTAGGTTCAGAGAAAGGATTTTAGGATGATGAAGCATCAAGATGCCATGCCACATGAAGAACAGTTGGAACAATGAGCAAATTTTGCCAAGGGAATAGTAGCATTAAGACAGTAAAAGCAAAAATCTAGTGAGCACTTTGTCATGTTGAGAAGAGTTTATATTTATTCTGTGTAGTGTATGAGCATAAATACTGGATCCCTTACTGGAAGCCAGAGGGGAGATTTACTTAATAAAACTAAGAATACTCCTTTGTTTTATGTAGAATGGGGGTGAGATAGAAAAGGGGAAAACATTTTCAAAACAGTTTTTAAGCATTAGAGAAGGTTAAAATTGAAAGTACTCAAAATGTAGCTAGATGAATGGGATGTTTTAGACTCTACTTCTACCTTGAGCATGATATTGAAGAAAGTGTTTAAAGTTTCTGTCAAACTAATAATTCATGATTCTACTTTTTACCACAGGTGTGTCAGAGACAAGGGGTCAAAGAGAAATATCATGTTTTATTACACTTGTTTCTTTTTTTTTTTTTTAAGATTTTATTTATTTACTTGACAGAGAGAGACACAGCGAGAGAGGGAACACAAGCAGGGGGAGCGGGAGAGGGAGAAGCAGGCTTCCTGCTGAGTAGGGAGCCCGATGTGGGACTCGATCCCAGGACACTGGGATCATGACCTGAGCCGAAGGCAGACGCTTAACGACTGAGCCACCCAGGCGCCCCTACACTTGTTTCTTACCTCCCCATCCCTACATGCTTGAAACTCGATGGATGCACATTAATTTAATCAACAGGTGAATGACAGAAAAATCAAAAATAAAATTATCTTTTAGTTTTGAAAAGGGTGTTAAAGTGTCTTTACAACCAAGACCTTGAAGACAATAAAATGGAACAAGTTATGTTTATAAAGAGTTGATTGTTTTTATTTCTTTACATTTTAGTGATATTTTGACACATAGATATAACTTATGAGTCCAATTGTAAAGTGATGTGTTTGAGTATATCAAAATGAAGAGAGATTTTAGGGGCACCTGGATGGCTCAGTTGGTTAAGCATCTGCCTTTGGCTCAAGTTGTAATCCCAGAGTCCTGGGATTGAGTCCAGCGGGGAGCCCACTTCTCCTTCTGTCCCCCTCCCCCACCCCCCACCCCCCGCTCCTGGTCTATCTCTCTCTCTCTCAAATAAATAAATAAAATCTTTAAAAATAAATAAAATTAAGAGAGATTTTAGAAGAAACAAAAGTTGTTGATATTTCTTTCTCCCTAGAGTCAGCATTGTGTTATTTGGTTAAGAAAGAGCAGAGTGTGGTAAAATAGAGTAACTGAGACAATAAAGTTAGAAAAGTAGTTTGGTGGCACATATGCCAGAGGACATACCACATTTCTTTAGGTTCAGTATCACATCTTATTTTGAAAAAAACATTTAAATGCTGAAAGGAACTCAAAGGCATATGGAGCCAAACTGTGACTGGAGGGAATGGAAATGCATCAAAATATGTGGTTAGGAAGAAATAGACCGGTGTAAAAGAACAACTGTGCTAGGAGGCTGGTACCAAGGGACAGAGATGGGTTAGAAGAAGTGAGAGGGTTATCAGAACTGAAGATAGAGAGGGTGAAAGAGACAGAGAAGTGGCTAATTTTGATTTCTGTCTTTTGATTTGGGTCACACGACGGGTGGCAGATTTTACCTACTACTGTTTGAACACCAACTCTTGGATTTCACAGATGCTGTTGGTTTGGTAGCAAGCAAGATGTGCTCCTAGAGTCCTTAGGAGGGTTTTCTGGTATGGCCTTTTAAAAAGCTGGAGAGGGACAGTGCTGCAAGAGGAGAAGAAAGTTCATCAGATTGGTCTATTGTATAATAAAGCACGGTGTTTATTCCTGGTTCCTGGGAGGAGGACTCTAAGTCCTTGGAATTTACCAAGTGATAGAAGTGGCTTTGTTATTCTTGGTGGGCCCCTTAGACCATTACTGACTTTTTGCTAATAGGTCAACACATAGTAGGTCTGCAGATATTTCAGGTTGGGGGCTAGTGATACCAGAAAGACCAACCGTAACACTGGAGGGTTGACTTCGAGCCATGTGATGTTGGCCTGACTTCCCAAAATCCAGAGAGAAGAGGGAGTTTGGAGATTGAGTTCAATGATGTAGCCAGTGCAAGGTGCATAATTCTAGGCTTGTGGGTTTTTCTCTCAACATTTTTAAGTATTTCACTCTACTTTTCTTGTTTGCATGGTTTCTGAGAAGTTGGATGTAACTCTTATGTTGTCTCCCTAAAGTAACAATTAGTTATGTCTACACAACAAAATCTCTGGACACTAGAGTAAAGTCTCCGGACACCAACTCTCAGATATACTTCCCTGGTTGGTAATTATAAATCGATGTGTTGGGAAAGTGACATGTCCTGAGGACATGGAAATTTAACATTTGGGACAGTTTCCGGCGTCACACTATGCATCTTTTCATTGGTTGGTCCTGATCTGTATCCACTATAATAAAATTGTAATCTTAATGTAGTGCTTTTCTGAACTCTGTAAGTAATCCCAGGAAATTATCAAACCTGAGGGGGTAGTGGATACCCCCAAATTCTTAGCCAGTTGGTCATCTGGGAACCCATCGGTTGTAGCTGGGGTCAGAAGTAAGAGCAGTCTTATGGTGAACCATGCCCTTAACCTGAGACATTAACCCCAACTCGAAGTAATTAGTGTTCAGAATTATCCTGCACCAAGAAGTAAAATACTTGTTCTGATGTATAGTGCAGGAGTGAGTCCACACTGTGGTGGGAATGGGCACTCTGACACGGGAATTAGGTTCTAAGGCTTTGGTGAAACATCACCCGTGTTCGATCTCAGCTCTGCCACTTCCCAGCTTGGACAAACAGCTACCCTTCCTTTAATAGTTTGAGCATCCATTAAATAAAAACAGTAAACATAACATCGTTCTAAGGTTATAGTGAAACTCAATGAATTAGTATGCCTAAAGCATTTATAGCACTCCATGGCACACACAAAAAATCCTCTTATGATATTTTAAAATAACATTTTATGGTTCTTACCAAAATCATAGAACATGTAGAAAGCACAGAGTAAAGAGTAATGTTTTAGTTTCTTATTCAATTATCTTTTTCCAATGGTGAAGACAGTTACAGTGGAAATAGTATATTAAGTTGAAGGTGCCATATTTGTATGGCTATTATTTATATATTTGGAGTAGAAAAAAATCTACTGGTTATTTAATAGATTTTATTGTGTTACTAAAGTTTCAGTTGCCACCTCCACAATGACGTCAACTTTTGTCTTGTGTATACCATTCTTTCTCAGGTCCAGGCAGCACTCCAAAACGGAAGAACACACTCCAGAGAAAGTAGGATAAACAGGGGATGGGTAATCACATCGAATCTGGGATAGCTATGCTGATTTATGTTCTGTGCTTATTTAATTTTATTTTTTAAATCAACATTGAGAAGGAAAAGTTGAGATATTAATTACCCGTTTACTGTCAATGTAGCGGAAAATGTAATTTATAGCCTACTTGCCAAAAAAAAAAAAAAAAATCAGCGGGCTTAATTTAAGGACTCAAATTATTCAAATAACATTTTGAATTTGATTATTCATTTAATTGAAATGTTGCTCTTTCAGTCAGAATTGCTTTTGAGATTCCAATTTCAGCAATAGTTAACTAAGAGCTCTCTATGATAAAGATAGAAGGGGAATCCACAGATAAAAATGCATGGAGAAATCACTGCACTCGGTGAATTATATTTACCTGAAGGAAATGGTCAAATTCATCAGTAGTGTTCAGTTTTATTTATTTATTTATTTTTTTCCCTCAACATGGTTATTGTTTTGGTGTAGAAAGCAATTGTGGAGATAATCTGGGCCCACAGAATACCTGAGAATGTCAATTTACACAGACCTCAGAAGCAAAGCCTGTCCAAGCAGTTGTGAAGGATCCATGGGCTATACTGATGGAAGTTGCTTTCACACTCAAATTTAGGACAAAAGAAGTTAGTGCCCCAGGGATAGGAGGCTCTGCCTCCAAAGGAAGGTCCCTCTCTTCTTCCTGCTATGGTGATGTCTCTCAGCTATTGCTCCTAGGCAGAGTCTCAACTCTGCAGACCTTCCACACTAAGAAAAGGACAGCAGGGTATACCCCAACAGACATTAAGAGCTTTACTAATCTTTTAAATGGCTGGAGAATTTATCATTTTTTATCATTATTAAGGTACAATTTGCATACAACAAAACATGCAGTTTATACCTTTGATGAATTTTGGTAATTGTATACTATCAGGAGACTACCACCGCCATCAAGAAATAGAACGTTTCCAAGGCCCTAGAGTTTCCTCGTGGTTTCTGCAGTTGATTGCCTCCCCTGCCCTCAGGCATGGGCAGCCACTGACCTCCTTTCTGTCATTATAGTTCTGCCCTTCCTACACTTTCATAGGACAGAATCATGCAATATTTTGCCATTGATTTGACTTCTTTGACTTAGAGTATATTTTTGAGATTCATCCATGAATAATCCTGCTTTGAACATACACGCGAAATTCATTCTCTGAAATCGTGCCTTCACTTCCTTTGGTTACGTAAATACTTAGGAGTCAGATTGCCGGGTCCTATGAGAAGTGTAAGTGTAACTTTATAAGAGACTTCAATATTGTTTTCCAAAGTGGCTATTCCATTTGGCCATCCCACTGACAATATGTGAGAGCTCCATTTTTTTTTTTTTATATTGACAGACTTTTGAATTTTAGCCATTCATGTGGATGCAGTGGTATGTCATTATGGTTTTAAGTTCTTTCAAGTTTGAGATGTAATTGACATACATTACTGCTTGAGGTGTATAGCATCATGGTTTAACTTACATATATTGTGAAGTGATTACCACAATAATTTTATTTTTTTAAAGATTTTATTTATTTATTTATTCATTTGAGAGAGCGAGAATGAGAGAGAGAGTACATGAGAGGGGGGAGGGTCAGAGGGAGAAGCAGACTCCCTGCCGAGCAGGGAGCCCGATACGGGACTCGATCCCGGGACTCCAGGATCATGACCTGAGCCGAAGGCAGTCACTCAACCAACTGAGCCACCCAGGCACCCCTGCCACAATAATTTTAGTTAGCATTCATTATCTCATAGAGATACAATAAAAAGAAAAAGCAAACAAAAAAGAAAAAATTTTCCCTTTGTGATGAGACCTCTTAGGATTGCTCTCTGAACAACTTCCCTTTATATTCTACAGCAGTGTTACCCAGAGTCTCATGTTATACTTTACATCCCCAGTTCTTATTTATTTTGTACCTGGAAGTTTGTACCTTTTGACTACCTTCCTTCAATTCCATCTCTCCCACGCCTCACCTCTAGTAACCATAAATCTGGTCTATTTTTTCCCTAAGTTTGGCTTTTTTGTTTTTTGTGGGTTTTTTGTTTGTTTGTTTCCACATATAAGTAAGATCATACAGTATTTGTCTTCTAATGTCTGATCTATTTCACTTAGCATAATGCCTTATTTTTACAAATGGTAGGACTTACTCATTTTTTATGGCTGAATAATATTCCACTGTATATACACAGATATACATATATATACTACACACACATATATACACACATATGTTTATACATGTTTATACATGTGTATATATACACACACACACACACACACAATTTAACTATATCACCCTGATGACTAGTGATGCTGAATGTATTTTCATGTCATTCTTGTATCTTCTATTGTGAATTGTTTGAAACAACTATTTGCCCACGTTTTAATTGGGTGGCTTGCTTTATTACTTGGTTCTAAGAGTTCTTAATAAATTCTTGACTTCATAAACCCTTTATAGATATATGTTTTGGAAACATTTTCACCCTATCTGCAGTTTTCCTTTTGTTTTTTAACTGCATTTTTAAAAAAGCAAATGGTTTTAATTGTATAGTTATTATTATTATTATTATTGTCATTTCTATTTTCACTTTTTGGAATTGTGGGGTTTTTTTGTGTGTGTCTTATTTAAGAAATATGGCCCTAGCCCGATAGCACAATTTTGTTCCTGTATGTTCTGATTTATATTTAATAGTTTTATCATATCTGATCCATTTTATTTATAATGTGAAGAAATTGTTGATTTTTTTCCACACAGATATTCATTTGTTCCAGCACCATTTCTTGAAAACAAAACAAAACAAAAAAACCCCAAAAACCCCTCTCTCTCTTCACTATTGAATTACATTGGCACTTCTGTCAAAAAATTTTTCAATTCATCTTGTAACCCCTGGACCTGGTCTATTTCTCCATTTTTTTAGGTTTTTAAAAATTTCTTTTGCCGTGTTATGCAGTTTTCAGTGTAGATATCTTGCATATCTTTTGTTATTTCAAAGTACTTTTTCAATGCTATTGTAAATGGAGACAATTTCATTTTCCAGTTTTCTGTATTAGCATGCAGACATACAACTTACTTTATGTCTTTTTTAATACAGATCTTGTATCCTTCAAGCTAACTAAGTATACTTTTATTTCTAGAAGTCTTTTCTTGACTCCTTAGGATTTTCCCCGAAGCCATAATGTTATCTGCAAATAAAGACACTTCCATTTCTTTCTTTCCAAACTGTATGCCTTTTTCCTTTCCTTACCTTGGTGCTTTGGCTAAGAATGTAGGATATTGTTGCAAATAAGTGGTGAGAAGATACATCCTTGCCTGGTCTTGATCCTAGGTAGAAAGCCTTGATCCACTCACTGTGGAGGATGATTTAACTATAAGTTTCCTACATCTTTTTACTAAGATTGGAGAAATTTCCATCTATGTTTCATTTGTTAAAAACTGAAAAATTTCCCTTTTATTTTTAGTTTGTTTCTTTTTTTTTTCCTTCATAAATCCATGTCTAAGTATGTGAAATTGACGTGGTTTTGGAATATAGGTGAGGTTCTATGGGGTGAGGTCCAGAGCCAACAACCAAGAAAGAATTCTTGAGATGTCTTTGGTGCAAAATGATGGTTTTATTAAAGCACAGGGACAGGACCCATGGGCGAAAAGAGCTGCTGCACCGGGGTCTTGCGTGGTGATTATATACTCGGGAGTTGGGGGAAGTAAGGAAAAGGGAGGTTTCTAAAGTTCATATGCTAAAGAGGACTGACCTACAAGATACCTCAAGATACTGGAGGCCATGCCATTGTCAAGTTAAGGTTGTTTTCTCCTCTAACAAGGTATTAACATTAAGATAGTTGGGATATTCCTGGAAGAATGTCACATATATCACACCCAGGAGTGGAGGGGAGGGGGGGAGGTTGCAGGGTGTCAGCTTACGCTTTGTCTTCAGCTAGCCTTCTGCTCCCTCATCAAAATGATTTTTTTCTTCATCTACTTCAATGATCATCTGGTTTTCTCCTTTATTCTGTTCACTTGGGTAGTTACACTGATTGGTTTTCCAAATGTGGAAACAACATTGAAATCCTGGGACAAACACTTCTTGGGTATGATGTCTATCCTTTTATATCTTGATAGATTTCACTTCGTTAAATACTTTTGTGTCTGTACTCAAAACTGATGCTTCTACCTGATTTTTTTTTTTTTTTTTTTTAAAGATTTTATTTATTTATTTGAGAGAGAGAATGAGATAGAGAGAGAGCATGAGAGGGGGGAGGGTCAGAGGGAGAAGCAGACTCCCCGCTGAGCAGGGAGCCCCATGCGGGACTCGATCCCGGGACTCCAGGATCATGACCTGAGCAGAAGGCAGTTGCTTAACCAACTGAGCCACCCAGGTGCCCTCTACCTGATTTTAAGATCACAGTTCTTCTGCCCTCATAAAATGACCTAATAAATATTTCCTTCTCCATGTTCTGAAAGAGCTTTTGTAGCCTTAATATTATTTCTTCCTTAGGTGTTTGATAGCATTTATTAAGGAGGAGAGCAAGATCTGGAGTTTTCCTCATGGGTGTGTAGTGAAGAATTTGCCTATCCAAAGGTCTGGCCTTTGATCTTAGCCCCTGGGAAGTGATTTCTAAACCTTGGAATGTCCTGCCTGATAAGAGTGCCATTGTTTACCTGGAAGCCTTGGGCCACACCACATAGTCTCACAGTGTAATTTATGGTGGGGCTTTGGGTCACATTGTAACAACCCCACCTCCATAAGTGCAAAAGACTAAAGGTCAGCCACATGACCACTTATGTGGTCAATCATATCTGCAGGAGAGACTGAGCTCAAAAAAAACTAGATTAACAAGGCTCAGGTGAGGTTCCCTGGTTGGCAGTGCTCCATGTATATCAATACACATTGTTGCCAGAAGAATTGGCACTGCTTATGACTCCACTGGCACAGTTTTTGGAAATTTCCTGTCCTATGTAACGTAAGCCTCTCACCTTGGCTGATTCTTAATCTGTCTCGTTTTCTTGCAATAAACCATACCCTTATATATAACAGCTTTTGTGAGGGCATCTGCGTGGCTCAGTTGGTTAAGCGACTGCCTTCGGCTCAGATCATGATGCTGGAGTCCCAGGATCGAGTCCCACATCGGGCTCCCTGCTCATCAGAGAGTCTGCTTCTCCCTCTGGCCCTCCCCACTCTCATGCTCTCTATCTCACTCTCTCTCAAATAAATAAAATATTTAAAAAAATACAACAGCTTTTGTGAGTTCTGTGAGTCCTTCTAGCAAATTATCAAATCTGAGGGTAGGATTAGAGACCCCCAAACTTGCAAGTCATTTCAGAGTCAAGGTTTTCTTGGGACCCCTCTCTCGCTAAACTCCGCATTGGGAAAGGTTCTTCATTTAGAATTCATGATTGGAGCTATTTAAGTTTTATTTCTTCCTGGCTTAGCTGATAGTCTTTGTTTTTAAAGAAATTTGCCTATTTCACGTAGATTGTCACCTTTATTGGCATAAAGTTTTTCATGGTATTTCTTTGTAACATGTACATGATCTGTAGTGATGTCTCTTACTTCATTTCTAATTTTGATCATTCTATTCCTATTCCCCCCCTTTGATCAGTTTTTTAAAAAAAATATTTTTTAAATCTTTTCAAAGAAACAACTCTTGGTTTTATAACTTACTTATTATTTTCTCTTTCATTGATTTCTGCTTTCATAAAAAATTTATTTACCTTCATTTGGGTTTAATTTTTCTTCCTTTACTAATTTCTTAAGATGAAAACTCAGGTGACTGGATTTAGGTCTTTGTTTCTAACACAAACACTTAAAGCTATAAAATTTCCCTGAGTACTATGTTAACTGAAGCCCTGAAATTTTGATACATTGTATACTCATTCAAAATATTTTCTATCACCTCTTATAATTTCTTCTCTAGATTATAGAGAACCATGTGATTTCTTTTGATTCATATATTCTTGGAATTGTGTTCTTTAATTTTATTTTTTTTCCTTGCTTTATTATTACTGTTACTATTATTATTATTATTCTAGTATGAATCCAGTTTGGTCAAAAATGTACTCTGAATTATTTCAATCTTTTCTTGTTTATTAAGACTTGTTTTATAGTGTAGCACATGGTCTTTCCTGATAAAGATACCATGTGCTCTTGAAAAAGAATGGATATTCTGTAGGATTTTGGTGTCTTAGTATTATTCAAGTCAGAGTGGTTGATAGCATTGTTCAGATCCTTTGTTGATTTTGCATCAGTTTCTGAGGGAATGATATTAACTTCTTCAATTATGATGGTGGAATTGTCTCTTTTCCTTTTTGATTCTGTTAGTTTTTGTTAAATTATTCTTAGCTATGTTATTTGATCCATATACATTTATAATTGTTATGTCTTCTTGATTCATTGATCTTTTCAACATTATGAAGTGTCCCTCTTATCTCTGATAATAGTTTTTGTCTTGAAATCTATTATATCTGATATTAATAGAGCCATTTTTTTCTTTCTCATACATACTATTTGCATGGTCTATCTATTCATTTACTTTATACTTGCAGTGCATCTCTTCTAGGCAGCTTCTATTTTGATCTTGGTTCTTACATATCATTTGCTTTTCTTTAAAGCTATTTCTTATTCTTTTCTATTTTTTTCATTCATAATGAGCATGTATAGTGAGGAAGGTTACACATGCTACTTTAAAAACCTTGCCTAGTGGTTCTAACATGTGGACCATCTCTAGACCAGTTTCAGCTGATTTTCTTTTGTCTTGGAGGTATGTACTTGTTTTCGTGGTTCTTCATATGTAAAATAATTTTAGATTATGTTTTAAGCATTATGAGTGTTAAAATGTGGAGATTTTGAGTTCTTTACTTTTCTCTGATGCATGTTTTGTTTTGTTTTGTTTTAGCAAGGAATTATCTTGGTTGGGCTTAAACTACAAATATGATCTTGGGCATTAAATTTGGTCTTTTCTCACATCTTTTGACTTCATCTACATTGCTTTCAGTCTCTTCCATGGATGCATGGTGGAAGATCAGTCAGAAATGTTGGTAGACAGAATTTGGGAATCCCATTTCTGGCCATTTCTGTTTCATGATTCCCCCAGTCTCTTTGGAAATCATGGATTCTCTGGTTTCAAATTTCTGGTTTGCCATGTAGCAACCCCTTTTGCTTCATTTCCCCAAAAGCTGAAAAAAATGGGAACAGACTTCATTCATTGCCCCCTCCTCCTATTATGCACTGTCCACTAGGGTCTGTCTGCTGCTTTTTACCTTATATGAAGGGTTAACCCTCATTTTCTGACTATGAGTCTGTCTGGTGGTCACTTACTCTGCTTTCACTAGAAGTGGAATTCAATGGTGATGATTTTCATTTAACATTTTCCTCACTGCCATCCAAAGTTGGAGACTACGGGAGCCACAAATGTCACCTTTTCTGCACACAAAGGATTACTCAATCCTTGCACTCAGCAGGGGTGCACTGTTAATTTTTCCTTCCTCTGATGTCCCATAATACTTCATCCATCATGTCTATTATAGAATTCAGTGCATGATATTTTCTTACACACCTGTCTCCTCCCTAAGACTATAAGCAATGACTGTTTATTTCTCACTCTGTTCACCCAGAAGCTGAGATAGTCCTAGTGTGAGACACTTGTCTGATTAATGTTTTTTGAATGAAAGAAGAATGAATCCCCATACTATGTATATTAATGTGACTGGTTCAGGAGTAGTCATTTCAAGGTTTTCTTAAATTTGTGTATGTTGGATATACTGCAAAAAGATCTCTTTATACAATAAGCATAGTGATGACATTTCTCCTTCTGCCAAAAAGAAAAAAAAGGGGGAGGGGGCAGGATAGAAAAAAGCTAGTTGAATATTTACCAGTACTGCCTCTAGGCAAAATTGTGACATTGGTGTGATTTCACCTGGGTTACCCTCTGTCTTGCTGTCCCCAACATCTAACCCCACCCCTTTCCTCTTGCCTTTGTCTGTTGCACTGGGGCCTGGTTTATTGTAGAAAAGATGTGAAGTCTTAGAAATCTACATTTAATCTACAATAACTGCTGTTCAGGAGTTTATATCTATTGTAATAGTGCAGAAATCTATATTTAATCTACTATATTAAATGTAGAAATCTACATTTAATCTACTATAAATGCTGTTTAGGGGCTTATATCTGTGGGGGTGTTCCTTATATGTATATAATCTTGATTTTGGAGAAAAAGCATCTTCTGTACATAAGAAAAAAAGAGGCATGGTTATATTTCCTTTCATGAGTATATTTTCCAATATAGAAGATGAAGCTTAATATATAAAACAAAATTTTGTCTTAAATTTAGGATGCTATTCTAAACAGTTGGGTAATATTTCTGTTTCCTTCCTCCAATTTTATATATATTATATATGTGTGTGTTTATATATATGTATTTTTTTTCTTCTGAAGTTGAATTGAAGGTTTTGGTTGTAAATTAAACACATGCATGCACAATAAATAACAAAAATGTTCATAATTTATCTAATTCAACTTTTAAATTAAATTAAATCACTGTCATTTTATATTTTTATGTCTACAGATATATACTTTATTTTTTATTATTTTTAAATATATTATAAAATTTTTACCTGTTGTTTTACTGTTTTAAATGGAATGCTAGAAATCTTATAGTTTTATTTTTTCATAAATTTTACTTCTTGAACTTCTGCATATTTTGTCCACGAGCCCCATTAAACAACACTATAGGCTTAAAATAAGCAAAGGGAACCGAACCTTCTTTTCTTATTCAAAACAAATTCCTTTAAGATGAACCTAAAAGTGTCTTACTCTTTCTAGTTATCTAAGCTAAGATAACTCTAGGGAAAATCTTCATCCTTGGTTGCTGAAGACATCAAATGTTACTACAGCACTTGGCATAATATTTTACTTTATTTTTTTAAATATATATATTTTTAAATTTATTTCTTTGAGAAAGAGAATGAGAGAGAGAGCACGAGAGGGGTAGGGTCAGAGGGAGAAACAGACTCCCCGCCGAGCAGGGGGCCCGATGGGGACTTGATCCAGGGACTCTAGGATCATGACCTGAGCCGAAGGCAGTCGTTTAACCAACTGAGCCACCCAGGCGCCCTTGACATAATATTTTTACATTTTCTTCTCTTAAGGGTCCTGACATTTTTGTACAGGGTTCATGCTATTGCCCAAGTTCCCTTCTATGCTGTAATTTCTTTCTTTTTTTTTTTTTAACAGAATTCTTTTTTTTTTAAAAGATTTTATTTATTTATTTGAGTGAGAGAATGAGAGATAGCATGAGGGGGTAGAGGGTCAGAGGGAGAAGCAGACTCCCTGCTGAGCAGGGAGCCTGATGTGGGACTCGATCCCAGGACTTCAGGATCATGACCTGAGCCAAAGGCAGTCGCTTAACCAACGGAGCCACCCAGGCGCCCTCTATGCTGTAATTTCTTATCCTAATGTCCCTTGCTGTAGAGAAGGGTTAAAAAGGTCTGGTTAAGCTGTAAATGGCCAACATTTAGCGATCAAGTATGAACCTGCAGTTATGACATTGGTGCAAACAAGTTTCAGTGTCTGCTTTTTTAATACGGAGCGTGCCCGGCGGCTCTCCATTCCTCCCCTTTTTCCATCTCAGCACTTCCTTGTGTAAGGGGATAAACTGCAGTCCTTCCTTTCCTCTCTGTTCCAACCCCACGGAGAACTAGGCTTTCAGGAGAGGTTCTCATTTTTTGATGCTAAAAGCCCCTGATATTTCACCTGACAAATTAAAGGTAGAATTAGAAGAGAGTGGCTTATCTGTGAAGTGTTTCTACTTCATGTCTGTGCAGCCAGTGACAGAAAAGCCAGAAAGGGAGAGCTGGCCCAGCCTGGGGACCCCATTAACAATTCTAGAGTCTGACTGGCAGCTAGAAACAAGGCGCTGCCTGTTTGCCTGCTGTCCATTCTGGCATTATTAGGTAAAATAGAAGTCCTGTTCTCTGAGAAACTTTTTACAGTAGGACAACTCTCAGTCATTCACAAGTCAAAGGCAAAGAAGAAAGAGCCTCAGTGTAAAATGCTGTAAACTAGCACATCGTCTACAGTCATTTCCTCACTGTTCACAGCTGAGAGGGGAAGAAGGTGAGAACGGAAGGAAGAAGTCAGGGCATCTTTCCCCAGGAAGGTCTGATCCATCCATTGAGACCCCCAGTCCCCTAGCCATGTCCCGCACTTGAGCGGTACACTCTGTTCCCAAACTCTCCAGGGCCCTTCCTCCAGATCCAGTTTTACCCTCTGCCACCTCAGCAACTTTTCTGTTCCTCAAATCCTTTCCTTGTATCTGAGAAGACAGTGCAAATGTCTAGTCTGTTCCCCTGTTTGAGGCATTCTAGCTAATTCACAGTCTGGTTTTACAGATATCAGACCATAATACATCTTGTGATTTGAGATGTTATTTTAAAAAGCCTATCTTCCTGTGCTACCCTCATAATTTCCACATAGTATTATTTTGGTTTTGTAGATGGTGACGTTACATCTAGAAAAGTTAAGAAATTTGTGAAGTATCTAAAAACTGTGGTAAACAGGCCATAAATGTTTCCCTTTGGCTTCAGCTTTGTCTAAATTTCTGTCTTGGTCAATGCAAGATGTATTTGTCCACAGCAGTGTCCTCATGTTCCAGGAGGGTAGCCAGATCACAGAAGATGGCCATAATGGCGAGGAGTCATAGGTTTTTCCCCAGGCTCCAGATCTGGGCTCCAAGTCTGACTTAGGCCCAGATCATGGACTGCTGGGGCCATTCTCATCCATTCAGAGCATCAGGGCTTATCTTTTGTAGTGGCCTGGAGCTAGTTTATGACTGTGAGCTGGTTATTAAATCAATGGTAGCTTGAAATCAACTGGGATGTACATATGTACACCACAGAAGTTGGCAAGAACTACAAATCAGGACATTTATTTATATGCTTCTTAATTATTAATTTATATCATTTTTTTTCCCCTCCCAGAGAGCTGGCTTATTTGCACATACCCCACTGCTTAAAGTATACCATACTTGGGACAGGGCCACAGAGAAGACACCTGAGGTTCTATGGATGAGAAAATAGTTATTTATCTCCGATATAGTAAACTTTCTAGAAATTCTTTCACATGCTGTGCTCTGCTTAAGCTTTAAATGTCTTTGATCAAACGGCTAATCCTGGGTTGGCATACAGCTATGGCATATTATGTGTAGCCCATGTGATCCTGAATGCCACCCCTAGCTGGCTGCCATCTTATGATATCACACAAGTTTTCAAATCTACCAGGTTAACCACTCCCCTAAACAAGACTGGAAATTCACTAACTGCTTCTACTGAACAAATGATATCATACAATTATATTTTTCTATCATTGTTTTTAGGCTAAACACAACAGACTTAAAATGGAAATATTCCCCACCGAATTGAATACCAAGAAGATTCAATTCAGCAAATGGTTGAGTACCTATTATTTATGGCATAGTAAATACATAAAAAAGAATTTTTAAATACCCAGCAGCTCTACTGAAGAGTAATATAGATGTTTAGTGAATATTTATTAGGGATATGGATAGAGTTCATAGCATAGTCTCAAAGTAAACCATTTTTAAAATACATTTTCTAATTCCTTATTTAATGCCAAATACTCAACTTATTGTCATTTCCCCACTTTTTTTTCTTTCTCCATCTTTTTTCATGCGTCCTTACTCCCTGTGTCTCTTAATTAATTATCCTTGTCTTCTTTTTCTTCCCTACTTTTCCATCTAGTTGTCTTCTACTCTTCCTCATACTTTCTCATTAAGTGACTTGACCTCTCTGAGTATCTCCAGTTGAGCAAATGTTTCCATTGTACTGCTCAGCTCAAAGTCTATAGCCCATCAATTCAGATATAAAAGAGCTTCTTTTCAGTAGCAGGAACATGGGTTATTGTAATGCTTATAATTTTGTTTCTTATATGTTTTGCCTTTTATTCTAATAATATGTGTTAACTCCTTCATGACAGGATTACTAATTTATCAGGAGCCAATGGAATTAATATCTCATTTTACTGGTCTAGTAGATGACCTTTTATGTACTGCATGCTTGATATGTATTTGTTAAATGGAAAGAATGCAGAGGTATCCCAAAAGCCAGCCACCTGTGTTGGGCCTATTAAATAAATTTCATAATATTTATGCCATACTTAACTAAGAGCAATTTCCCAAAGACACAGAGAACTATACTATACAGAACAAAACAAAAATGAGGTCAGCTTTTTTACATTGAAAATAATGCAATTACCTTATTGTCAAAGTAAGGAAGAAAATGTGACTATAAAATGGTTTACTGCAGGAGAAGCTCACAACAAAATGTAGTGTTACTGTGGGACTGACTGGTTATGTGCAGGAGATTGCCCTAGTTAAGTGGCCATTGCTCAAGCCTACTGTTTATCGGTTGAGTTGCTGTGAGATTTTAATTCACTAGAGGGAGCTTATGGGTAGGAGTGATGCAGTTCCCACACAAGAAAGATTGATTGCATTCATTCAATCCCCCACAGCCTGAAAAATACTTCCTATTTATTTTATTCAGGAGCTTGTTGTAACATATCCCAGAGTTGCTTAGTCATTTTTTTCCACTAGTGAAAAGTCTAATTTCCTTTTCCATTTTTTATTCTTCTATGCAATTCACTCAATCCCCATAATGGTCTAACATTCCACTGTATTTAACTCTCTTAGTTCTTATCTGGTTTCATCACCAATGCTCTTTTTATCCCAGAGAATGTCCAATAAGGGAGTTAATCCAGTTGAGGTGCCTCCCTGTTCTGCATTTGAGTGATATACATTTTTCCTGATTGTTCAACCACTATATGAACAATAAAAAAATTGACTTACCTTCTGGCTTGTAACAAATCTGACATACCTGAGTTATGATTTTACTGGTATATATCAAGCATAGGAGACATATCCCTGGCATCGTGTTTTTTACTCGATTTGTCTTCAGGTCAGATTCTAAATGAGAAGAATTATTTACCACCTTACCAGTCAGCACAAACCAGAGTAGTAAGTAGTAATTCAGATATCAATCATTAAAGGCTTCATTTGGGTATATTTGTTTCACCAATTGGTGAAAAATGTGTGGAAAAAATATTTGTCTGTAAGTGTGTGTCTATGCTGCATGTGCATGCATGCCCATTCAAAGTCAGATATCTCTATCTTTTAACTTAATTTAATGAATAAAATATTCACAGGCCAGCATCAAAGTTACCAAAGACGGCTTTGGTCTGATAGTTGTTTGTTTTATTTCTTCTCTTAAATTTGCATCAGAGGGAACTCAATATTACCGTGATCATCAGTCTTTAAAAAAATTTGTTTTATAAGTTCAGTTGGTTGCAAATAGCTCCAACATTTTCCCCCCCGAATTCTTTTCTGTTCAGTATTAATGAGTAGGTGTGTCCGAGGTCCTGAAGACCACCCTGAAGCTTGACAAATTTCTGGAAGAACTCAAAAGACTAAGAAAAGTTTCTATACCCATGGTGATAATTTATTACAGCAAAATGATACAGATCAAAATTAGCAAAGGGAAAAGAAACTGTTTTAGTCTATTTGGGTTGCTATAGTAAAATACTACAGACTAGGTGGCTTATTAACAACAGAAATTTATTTCTCATGGTTGTGGAAACTGGAAGTCCAAGATCAAGATACCAGCCTGGTGGAATAAGGACCCTTTTCCGTGGGGAAAGTTCTCATTGTAACCTCTTGTAGAAGGGCCTCCTTTATAAGAGCTCTGCCCTCATGACTCGATCACTTCCCCCATCACATGGGCATTAGGATTTCAACATATGAATTTGGGAAGAATACAAACATTCAGCCTATGGCTGGCACAGGGAACAGAGTCAAGGAGAAACCAAATGCAAAGTTCCAGGTGTTCCTGGAGTCAAAGATATGCTTAATTCTTTCAGCAGTGATGCATGACAACACATGTGAAGTGTTGCCAACCAGGGAAGCTCACTCAAGCCAGGGTTTTTATCGGGATCTTTGATGCTCAGTTCACAGCCTCATCAGGGCAATATAGGCCTTCATCACAAATCACACTGATAGGATAAATGTATGTGATCAAACTGGTACAAAATGGTCCAAGACCTCAGGTGTACACTTTTGTCATGCAGAATATTCCAAGGACTGGAACTTATCTCCCATGAGCCAGCCAAGGGCCAGTCCTGAAGAAAGGTCTTTCTCAGGAATACTCAGGATTTGAGTAACTTTTCCTGCTCAATAAGTGTTACTGAAAATTGGATTTCCTTGACCAAATATTTGGGATACACTGAGTTAAGAGCTACTAAACAACTTTCTCCACTCCTCTTAATATGCTAATAATCATTGCAATACTCCAAGGGTGGGAGTATATGTATTTACCATCACTTAATGGATTTCAAAATCTTTTCCTTCCTTAGAGAACTTATTTTAGGAAATGTCGTTTTTAAATGACCCTTTACACTTGAGCAAATGTCTCTGTCCAGTCAAAGAAAATGTTAGTTAAAAGGGCAAATGGAAAAACAACTTGAAGCATAAGAGTTACTAATAAAGAATCCATAGTCAAGTATTTGTCATAAAGAATTGTTCTCATCTTTTATTACTATCTGGTGTCTCAACCATGTTTTAATTGGTAACTTGCTTTGAAATATTTCACAAATCTTTATCTTTATCCTTATAAAGTGTTTCAGTAATAAAATCAATGTACTCTCTTAACCTTTGTCCCTTGTGTAATGAAAAGGGATATTAGGGTTAATATATTTATTGGAATAACTGTCCTGTTGTTAACACATGAACGGTATTTAACTGTTGAAAATATAGCAAAATGTCCTAGAACACTCAGGAGTTCATGTTGATTGAATAATGAATACAAATAATCTAGTTTCTGAATAAATGATTTCTCCCATTTTAACCCATTGATTATATTTAAAATTGCCCAAATACCTGCTAGAATTGACTGAAGCTACTACTGGGCCATTAAAACTCTTCTTATTGTAGTTCTTACTACTCTTCTTATTCGGTGAAATCTGCAACAGAGTCACAAATGAGAAAAACAGGCAATGTGAAAGGCAATTTGAAATTAGCAGGCAGTCATTTGAAAACTTGGCTTAAAAAAAAAAAATCTTACGGTCTCATTAATGCAACGTGGTGTGAAAGATTCTCCCAAGCATTTTGTCTCAAACAAAACCATGCAGTGCACACATGGAATTTGCAGAGACAAAAGGAGAAGTGAAATCAAGCCACTTGTTCACAGGGAAATGTCTCAGGGTTCAAGGATGATGAATCATTTATTCATTTCTGAAATCTAATGAAACATCTTTATTAAAGTGAAAGCATGTTTCATTACCAGAGATAATTTTGATCTGATAGAAAACATGTTTTCTCTTACTATTTAGCATATGTGTTACATATGCTTTTGACATAAATATTAATGTATAACAAAATAAATATTATCCAACCAGGCATATTTAATATCTTCTGTGTTGTGCATTAGATGACTGATTTTAAACACAGAAGTCTATTATAGTATATTTAATATGAAATACATTTTGAGCTTTGTCTTATATAACTGGTATCAATGAAGTCAAGTGTGAAGTGCATAAATATTTTCAAACTTTCACACCTTTATTTTGGAAAGTAGACTGTGATAGTGTCCTCTCATAAGAGGTGGAATGATATGTTTAATCAACAGGTAAGCTTTGATATTCAACAATTTCAGAGTTATACATATGTATATGATCAGCAAGAACAAAAACTTACAGTGCAGAACATTTGTTCATGTAAAACAATAGGAGAAAGACGTTTAAACATACTAATGAACAAGGCATCATATGAAGAAATGTTGACGAGGTGTGTTTCTCATAGCAGACAAAATGTGAGATTTCGTCAATGGTCCTTAGGCTGCTAGAGGCTCTCTGGGACCTTCAGCAGCTCATAGAGTCCTCCAAATATTTGAAGAAGCTCAAAGGTTAGATTTCCTTTATCTTGAAACTCCAGCTTGCTGTAGGATTTAACCTCAAATTAAGTCTACTGCAGACAAGAGAGACCCATGAGGTCTTCCACAAATGGCGACCAATCAGCATCTTGGAAATTTCATTAAACAATGGTACCTGTGGGGGGCTTGAACCAAGGCTTGCAAAGAGGCAGCCCTTGGCTGAAGCCAGTCGCCAAACTGATTTATTTTGTCTTTGCCTGTATAATACAATTTTTAAAAATAGAATATTTCACATAAACATGATTTCAGACTTTTCTCGAAGAATTCAGTACCTATGGCAGCAATTGGCATGAGAGCTAACACATAGTGGACCTTGAGAGAAACAAGTCAGTCTGAAAAGACATGCCTGCTCATTTCACCATATTCAGATCTGTTACCTGCCTGACTCCTATTAACATGTGTACCTACAATTCCTGGACTAAGTCCACCCAGTTGCACTTGAGAAAGAAAAAAAAAAAAATTGAAAAATCACATTAAAATGTGTGTTGCATAGGTATTTACGGAACAAATACAATTTGTGGTCTTATCTTGGGCAGTTGAATATGGACTATAATCTATATTCTTTTAAAGAATATATGTCTGATTTGTCCCTTAGTGTAGCTGCATGTGCCCATAAAAGCTCTTCTAATGGGAAGTAAAAAATGTAATATGAGAAAAATAAATTACCGAACTTGGCCTTTTAAAATATGCCTAGCCTGGTTTAAAGGTTGAGAGTTAAAACTGCTCTTGTGTTAAGGTTAGAGAAATTTGGAGCGTGGCAGTAGCGACTTGAACATTGAACAAGGAAAGTTTCTACCGCCCAAGGACTCTGGGGTGGGAGACAAAAATCTAAAGAAGAAATAACCCAATTGATACATTTCCTGAGCAGCAAATGCCTTGGAAAACCTGGAGATATCTAATAGGCAAATTGAACTAGTTTTTCAGTCTGAATACTGCCAGGATATTCCACTGTCATTTCTTGTCCTTCAGTAAAGCATGTTATAATTGAGAGACTTTCAATAGTGGTGTGCTTTGCAAATGAATGGAAAGAAAAGTGGGGCCAGGAGGGAATAAGGGTTCAAGAATGGAGCCCAGAAACAGTTGATGTGTGCTCCCCACTTGAACCAGAGCTTCTCAGTGCTTGGAGCTAGGTTCTCCAGGAGGCAGAAGCTTATGCGGCTGTCCTGCTTATAGGGGGAATACTATGTTTACAATATTGTGGGGGTACATTGCATTCAAGATTAAGAGAGTTAACATACCTATTTTGTAAATGTGGAAAATGAGGTTAAAACATGTTAAGTGACTTGCCCAAGGTCAACAGGCTAGCGAGGCAGTGGTTGGATTATACCCAGATCCATCTATTCACTTACTGGATAGCCTTCATGTTTTATTCCTAGGGCATGGTTTTTAATGATCACTATGTCATTTACATACATATAGAAATGATTGAACTAGATATCAGAGAAAGACTTGTATATGGTGACCTACTGCTCAATTTCAACATTTTTATAAAATTTATCTTCAGGGCAGTGTTTAGAAGTTATCCCAGTATGTGTATATCATGCATAATATATAAAAACACAAATAAGTTATTTAAGTTTATTTTTTTTTAAAGTAATTTCTACCCCCAGTGTGGGGTTTGAGCTCAGGACCCTGAGATCAAAAGTCACATGAGCCAGCCAGGTGCCCTGTGTTAAGGTTTTTTGTCTGTTTGTTTTTTGTTTGTTTGTTTTTTTTTTTTTAGATAGCTATGTACCCTTTTTAGTACTGACAGTGTGCACACACACACACAACTTTGAAAAATATAGTAATGTGTGTTCTTTCGTCATTCATAGATGTATGACATCATTATTTAAGTCCAAAGTTTATTCATGGCTATGGACAAAGTTTGCATGCCACACAAAATACATTTAACTCAAATCATGACCCATAAGTTGTTTGATGTGTGGCAAATTCCTACTATGCTTATATCTCTAAAATTCCTAATTCCTGACTGATTGCAGTGCCTTGAGGTATAGAATTGGTCTCAATATTGACCATTTTCGGGTTTTCAAGTTCTCTTCAAGGGGATTCTATAAGCTTACCGAATGAAGAGAATGCATCCAAGATATGTCTCAATATACACTTCAAAGATTATTTTTCCCCTAGGCACTTTTTGATAGCTTGGCTACCCTTCTTCATTTGTTCTAAACTCTACAGTAATAAGGATGAAGTTTCAAAAATTTTGAGGATTATTCATTCATCATCAACTATGTAGTGGAACATTTAAAATATATTAATGCCCGTTTCTGAAATTCCTCTAAAATCCCTCAAAAACGGAGGACTATAATTACAACATAGCTCATTACATGAGTCTGTCGTCACCACCCCAGTGCTGTATTTCTCCATAAGTTCTTAGTGAAATTCTCAGGAAACCCTGTTCCTTTGGCTTGGAGAGAACTAGTCGGTTTGCTTACTGCCTAAGAAGCTTAGACTTTAGGCTCTTGTCAGCTTCAAGTTGTACAAACACATAAAAAAAGGAGCCTATTTTCAGGGTCTCTTAATCTTTTACGTGCTTTTTTACTTGCAAAAGCTGAGGGGTTTTGTAATCACCCCAACTCCAGCACCAGGCAGAGAAACTTAGTGACGTGTTGAGTGAAATGTTACACTGTGTTAATAATGGTTTTGAAAGAAATCAGGAAAGTTAATCATGTGTGGACACAGGGTTAAGAAGCAATGTAACAGACTATTAAGCTTAATATAGATATGTGATATAAGCATATGCAGACAGCCATTAGCATAAATTCATGTTACAGAAGAGCAGCGCGGCATGCCACCCGGTGGATTTATAATGTATGCGAGGGGCAGGATGGAGATCAATAGGAGAAGGAAGTGGGTCAGAGAATCCATATACAGGTCCTGGATCATGTTGATCAAACCATTGCAAATTATAACCACATTATTTTTGAATGGTGTTTATTGCCTAGCACTTTATGACACAGACATGCCAAGTGAAGGGACGGGAAGCAGGGAGAGCTCCCGTAGTTTCCAGTGGGTTCTGCATGAGAAATATCCATCTCTCTTAGCTCGAACTGGCTTCCCTTAATGCATACAATCATTATTCTCCTGATAAATAACTTCTAAAGATATGGCAATAGAATATTTAGCTAATTATTTGGGGGAAATTTGTATATCTCAATAAGTCTAGAGATAGTTATATCTCCCCCTTTTTCCTTTTTCATGACACATCATGACATAAAATTTACATAAGACCATCAAGCAAATTTATTTCCAACACTATATAGAAAGATATTTTTCTGGGACTCTGCCCTTCAACTAAAATAAGCAAGTACATTCTTCTCTCTGGTTCAATCAAAAGCCCCTTAAAAGACTCTGAATTATTTCTAGGAATTCCTATTATATAGACATTTTGCTTTTCTAGTTTTCAGAGTATAATGGATAATTTTGTACTTTAGGAAGTTATAATAGATCTGGAAAATGAAAATACCTTCAAGAACAAAAAAAAGCAATTATCATCGATCATCACGGTAGAAAATTTTACTTAGATTTGGTCATAACCTTTTTAAATTGACTCCCTTTCTTTGATGTTTCCCCTAATTTCTTGGAATTCAGAATCTTCTGAGAAACTCTTTTTTAGCTGACATTTTCTTAGACTCAGATACTCAGAGTAAGAATAAACTGCTTGTAAAGTTTTAAAAAACCATTATCTTTCCATTTTTCTAGGAGAAAACAAAGCTTGCAGTAAATTAATTTCCCTCCCTCCCTCCATTACTCCCTCCCTCCTTCCCTTCTTCTTTCTTTCTTTGTTTCTCTCTTTCTTTCTTTCTTCCTTTACCTTTCTTTCTTTCTTTTTCTTTCTTTCTTTCTTTCTTTCTTTCTTTCTTTCTTTCTTCTTTCTTTCTTTCTTTCTTCTTTCTTTCTTTCTTTCTTTCTTTCTTTCTTTCTTTCTTTCTTTCTTTCTTTCTTTCTTTCTTTCTTTCTTTCTTTCTTTCTTTCTTTCTTTCTCCCTCCTTCCCCCATTTTCTGTTCTCTCTCTCTTTCTCTCCTTCTCCCTCTCTCCCTCCAACTTCTCTCCTTCCTTCCTACTTCCTTCCCTCCCTTTCCTTCCCTCTCTCTCCCCTTTCTTCCTACCCCTCCCCTCCCCACCTCACCATAAGTTTCTCATGCTTATAACTAATATCATGGTATCCTGGAGAAGACCATCATCATTTCCTTTCAGAGAAAGCTCCAAATACCCTATATGTTTGAACTCTTTCCTGGCCAGCTGCTATTTCATGTTCCACTGTCTAAACTCTATCCCTTTGGCTTACAGCTAATATCTTGGTAAACTATATATTGCACTGGAAAGATCATCACTGAAAGTTCTTACCATTGTGTTATTTCTTAGGTTAAAATAGGAGTGTGAGAGGACGTGCTAAGAAAAATGGAAAACCAGTGAGGCCAAAGCCACACTCAAAACAGAGTCGAAGGGAGTCCATGGAACACCAGGAGGAAAGAATCATGGAACTCCATTAGGACTTAAGAGAAGATTGCAACAGGAAAAAAATAATAACAATGATGCTAATGTTCCTGATGATGACCATGATGATGGCACTTGAGAGACAGCTAAGCACTTGACTGGAAGCTGTACTCATGCTATTTTGAGGACCACTCAGTCCTCAAAACAGTATTCCTCATCCCAAATTTACTGACGATGAAAACAAGGAACAGAGTTTAAGAGACACTCTTTACGCATACCTCATCCCTTTTCCTCAGTTTTACTTATTCCCAAGAACAGTTAAGGAAGTCCAAATCACAGTTCTAGACCCCATGTAAATCTCCACCCCTCTGGCTGCCAACACAGAAAGATAACAGAGCAAAAAGAAGGTAAGGTGTCAGTCAAGATGACAATGAGCTTCTGGCTGGACAGAGAGAAGTTGGGCTTGGCTTCAGGGTGAAGGGTAAGGTTCATTCATCTGTAGAGAGTTTTTAAGAAGTTTAAATATTCAACATAAGTTTGTCATTTGATTTTTCACAAAAGGAATTATATAAATTTTAAGTCTTTACCTAAGACCTAGATTGTAAAATATTTAAGACATTTTCTAATTTTAACTAAACAGAAAAGAAGTAGCAAGATTCAAGCTATGTATAATATGGTTCTTCAGTTGGAATTGCAGTGTGTGTGTGTGTGTGTGTGTCTGTGTGTGAGTGTGTGTGTCAGATGTGTAATTAAAGGCAAGAGAGTGAGCTAGAATGAATTAAGTACGGTTGCTCATGCCTACCATTATTAAAATTACGAATAGAATTATGTAAAGGGTTCAAGATTTTTCCAAAACCTTGGTGTTTCTGTGACAACTTTTTTTTCCAGATCTGAGAAGGGAAACAGGGTTGAAAGAGAGAATGGTTGTTTCTTTCATTTCTGAGCTTCTATGAGAAATTAAGTTAAGATTTGGACTACTGTGGGGCACCTGGGTGGCTCAGTCGTTAAGCGTCTGCCTTCGGCTCGGCTCGTGATCCCAGAGTCCTGGGATCGAGCCCCACATCGGGCTCCCTGCTCCGTGGGGAAGCCTGCTTCTCCCCTCCTTTTCCCCCTGCTTGTGTTCCCTCTCTTGCTATGTCTCTCTCTGTCAAATAAATAAATAAAATCTTTAAAAAAAAAAAGATTTGGACTACTGTGCATTAGAGATGGCATTATGAATGCTTCATGGCTTCCTCTCTCCATCAAGCATTCTTAACTGAAAATTTTCAAATGGATCTTTTCCCAACTCAGAGATTGGAAGGGCTAGAAACTGTGTGGCTGAGCACCATTGGCTTCTTGGTACTGGGAAAGGATGAATCAAAGGAAATTCTTCATTGATTTTGCCAGTGGGCAACGTGTGAGGAATTCACCTTGGCTACCTCCTTTTATTTTATTTATTTATGTAAAGATTTTATTTATTTATTTGACTGAGAAAGACACAGTGAGAGAGGGAGCACAAGCAGGGGGTGCAGGAGAGGGAGAAACAGGCTTCCTGCTGAGCAGGAAGCCCGATGTGGGGCTCGATCCCAGGACCCTGGGATCATGATCTGAGCCGAAGGCAGACGCTTAACGGCTGAGCCACCCAAGCGCCCCTTGGCTACCTCCTTTTAGATTATTGTTGAAATTCACTTTCTTTCACTTTCCTAGCTTTCTGCTAGGCATCCTGGATTTGCTTAATGCCTTTTACTGTTCCATGATGGTTTTCCTTTCCAAATAGTAGTTATATGGCACACCTCTGGCAACTGGTAAGAAACTGGGAAAAGGAAAAGCAATAAACATTGCCTTTAGCTTGTAATTTGAATGCATCTCTGATCTTACGTGAGACCTCTTCAAAGTACATGAGAAATATTACGTAAATCTTAGAAGACATTGAAAATTGTACAGTTGTCCCCACTAACCCTCACAATGAAAAATGTCGGTGAGTGACATCCAGTTGCACTGAACCATAAGAGGAGAGTGGCATCCCCTAAGGAGAGCACAGAAATCCTCTGATCTCAGGTTTTGACATCCTTGTTCCAGGCCATTCACCAGAGTACTACAGGTGCTTTATGGGGAATTTAAGAACATGATCTAGGAGGTCAGGAAGAAAGTCTGTCCAGGCAGGATCATATCACAGTTTTCCATCAGACTCCTTGCCACTTTTAATTATCTCTTGAAAGGGAGATTCCTTAATTTCCTTTAAGGAGAAATCCAAGGCCGGGATCATTAATTCACTGTCTGAAATCCTAAGGAAGAGCTGAAGCACCAACATTAACCTATCGCCTATATGCTGAACTCGAGGAGTAGCAGTAAGTTTACCCGAAGTTCACAGCACTCCAGTGCTATGACCAAGTGGTACATTTCCCTACTTGATTATAAAAGTCACTCAGTTTGGGTGGGAGGAAGAGGAGGAAGAGAAAAAGAGAGAAGCTTTCCTATATTAAAAACTGGCACTTATCTGTGGACTGCATTGGATTTTTGAAACTTTTACTGTGATGTCAAACAGCAATGTGTGTGGTTTGCATTGCTTTTGCATATAAGATCAATATCCAAGAGACTCTGGGGCCAGCCGCATGTTGCCAGCTAGAGTATAATATGCTCTAGAGAGCCAAATCACATCTTGGGGATTCTTCTTTGCCAGTATAGACTATGACAGTTCTTAATAACAGAGTAACTGTGGCTATAGTTGGATGAAAACTAAGCAGATTGTTTTATAGGACATACAGACGTAGAGTAATAGCAAAAGAATACTAAACCTAATGTACAACTAACTTATCGACATCCCTTGGCCATTACTTATGGGAATCGCAACTGTTTAAAAAAGAAAAAAAAAAAAGCAGTTTCTTTTGGTGCTGTTGGAAATTATTTGCATGCTACAATTTAATCAAGTCCTGCCCTGGTCCTTTGTGGGCAGGCAATCAATGGGTTAAGTTAGATCACTAACGTGTGTTCCCTGACCCTGGAATGCTTCATCAAATGTACTCATTACTGATTGAGCAAGAGAATGAATAGTTGTGAGTTTCAGCTTAAGCGCTGATGGGATTGTGTGTAAGCCCTAATGTGGTCGAGGTATTTAAATTTTGATTTTTGTAATGGGCTCTGACATGTTTCATTTCCTCCGAGGGAACACTCGAGACCTCTGAAAGTAAATGTTGCTAAAAAGTCATCAAGGCAGAATATTAAAATGCCATCAAATGAAAATTTCACTAATGCAATCCGGCTAGAGCTCCAGGTACTGGAGCGAGAAGGGGAGTGTCAAAGGTCCCGGTTCTTTTAGCGAAACATGATTTGTTCCTCTTCACTGACTGTTTCTCCAAATAAATTATTTAAAGTCTTATTTCTTCTTTCTCCTGGGCCTCTTAAAGTTCAGCTGTACTGAGCGGTGGCAGAAGAAGCAGTAGAAGGAGTTGGCACAGACAGAAATCCAGGAAATGGTTGCATGGTGAGCATCTTCACCTGTGCACCCAGTTCCCTCCATTCCAGGTGTGTGGTCGGACGAGAGGGTAAGAATCCTCAGTGATCGCCTTAGGGCTGAAACTGCCCTTATAAAACATACTCAAAATTTTAATAGCAAGGTGTTCGGTGTGTATGAGATCATCAAAGAATGTTCATTTAGTAATGGGTGGAGAACATTAGTTTGGGAGAAGACACTAATTGTTTCCTCAATAGTTTTATGCAAACATCTCTGCCATTTTTTTGGTAATACCTGAGTTTCAGGTAAATTTTATATTTATGGATTTGTGGCAGAGGGAAATCTAAATTAAACTCTCTGAATCTCTTCTACCCAAATGGCGTTTAGTAAGAAATGACTGGCCTTAGGAGATCATTCATTCTTCTAGATTTAATTGGCAGTTCTTTTCTTTTTTTTTTTAATGGTGAAAATATTTCTATTTAGATTTAGCCAGCTGGACTCAGTTTAGATGATGCCAATTTTGTTGGCAACATCCAAAGCATCATAGTCAGAAGCCAGTCGAACATATGCCTTCTTCTCTCCAACAGGCCTGATCAAGGTGTTAACCTTGGCCACATCAATGTCGTAGAGCTTCTTCACAGCCTGTTTCATCTGGTGCTTGTTGGCCTTGACATCCACAACGAACACAAGTGTGTTTTTGTCTTCTATTTTCTTCATGGCTGATGCAGTAGTCAGTGGGGGGGAACTTGATGATGGCATAGTGGTCAAGCTTATTTCTCCTGGGGGCGCTCTTTTGACAATATTTGGGCTGCCTTTGGAGACGCAGTGTCTTAGATTGTCAGAATGTAGGTGACATGCGGATCTTCTTTTGTTTTTTGTGACTGTGGACACTGCTTTCTTGGCCTTCAAAACTTTGCTTTGGTTTTGGCTTTGGGAGGGGCAGGGGCTTCCTTCTTAGCCTTCAGCACCATCTTCATGAAAGGGGTAATTGGCAGTATTTTCTTAATGAGGATTGTGTTAAACAATATATATTTCTCCTTGATTGTTTATTTTCTGATATATATTTTTTCATTCTGAGGAAACTACTTGTATTGGATATTTCCAATTTCATTTCCAATTCTGGAAATGAAAAAACATGGATTTCCCTAAACTTCATTTATGACAGAGATTTCCCCAAGTCCAAGAGATTCTATTCACTTATTCTGGGGCTAATGTTCCCATGGAACCTGTAATTTCCCCATTTCTCCTGCTGGCTGGTGGGATTTGTGCCAACCAAAGTCTGGTCTTCTATTAACTCAGCTTGACACCTTCAGGTCTGTCCGTCTAACCCATGAGGACAAATAAATTACTTTATTGAACCTGTTGTGTGAAATAACAGGTTGCCTTTGAGAATCAAATTTCTGCTGTCCATTGGTGAAACAGTATAATTTAAGTCTCCAGAATCAGAACTTTGGCATCCCCTAAGGTTAGAATCTTGAGTTGGGTTTTCCAGTCTTGTTGGAAAATGGGGCTTTAAACAATTTGTGCTATGCACCAGAAGGTGGTATATTTTCATGGTTAAGGATATGATCTCTGGCCTCAGATTGTCTGGGTTTATTTCTCAGTTCATCTGTTTGTAACTGTGGGGCCCTGAGCATGCTGGTGCATCTCTAAGTGTCATGTCCTATAAAACAGTAACAGTGGCATTTACCTCATTGGCTTGTAGTGAGAATTAAATGAGATACATATAGAATGCTTAGCACAGTAGTGGATAGATAGAAAGCCAGTTAATAAATGTTAACTCCTTTAGAGTTCATTTTATAATATCTGAAGACAAAATGCCATAAATACAATTCCACATTTCTGAAAAGTTCTTTTTTTAAAATTCCAAGTAAAGGGGCACCTGGGTGGCTCAGTCGGTTAAGTGGCTGCCTTCGGCTCAGATCATGATCCCAGGGTCCTGGGATGGAGCCCTACATTGGGCTCCCTGCTCAGCAGAGAGCCTCCTTCTCCCTCTCCCTCTGCCTGCCACTCTACCTACTTGTGCTCTCTTTCTCTCTGTCAAATAAATAAATAAAATCTTAAAAAAAAAAATTCCAAGTAAAGACCTCAACTAAGTTTTTTGTAATCCTAGTGCAATTGCTTTCACTGGAGAAAAGAAAGTGTTTACTGGGGAGATCTCCAGACATAAGTAGTCCATTTACAATCACTTCAGATGCACCTGGAAAAGGCAGAAGAATTGACAAGGCATTGGGGTTAATATTTTTGAGATGTCACATTGCCAACGAGCTTCTGTACCTAAGGCAGAGGTCTTCTGATATGCGCCCCTCACTGTGTTTTTAGATAAGAGAAGTTTATCTCTGAGATAATTGCTCAAGCAACTAAGGCATACAAATGACCAGTCATGGAATAGCCAGGCTATAGAATTTTCCACCTAACTTTTGAGAAAACTTCAATTCAGAGTAATTAACCAAATATGATATGATTTTAAGAATCTTTGAGAAATTCTAAGAATAGTATCACGGTACGGAATCTACACATTTGCTACTTTAAAAATGGCTTTAACATAAAGCTGCCTACTTGCCCATTATTTTTAAAGACAAACATTTATTTAATTATATGTGGCCAAATAATTGTGTTAACTAGAAATCATTTCAATGAACACTTATCAAACACCTACCATGTTCAAACAACATTGCATCATCAAAGCTCAGGAAGATTTCTACTTTGTCTCTTATCGTATATGCCTGGGAATAATTTGTGGAACTTCCCTTCAAATGACCTCACATGTCCACTCCTCGATTATTCTGACTGGTCTTTGCCCCCTAATGAGGATTTGTTACCTGTATAGACCAGTTTAGCACATAAGAGATAAATTTATTGCTAACAACATCTTGATTATCAGAAGTCTTGGTATTAACACACCTAAAGAAAATCTGTCATTGAGGATGTTGGTAGCCTCAAAAGTCAAGAGAAAAAGTAAGTTAGAGAAGCAATCTTTGGGTTCTGCAATCTCAGCAGGGTAGAAGAGAGGGTACCCAGGTTCTTGAAACTAAGTGTCAATAGAGAGGCATGAGAATATCAAATTGTGTGACACCAGCCATTACAATCAAATAGCTAACTCCTCTAGTTTTAATCCCATGATCTCCAGGCAATAACCCTCTGATTAAAGCTTCGTATGTAAATCTGTTCACTGAGAGAGAATATTCTAATTCTATTTGATAGTTACAAGTCTTTATGGGAATTAACAAATTGACTTTCTGATTTTATCCATTAGTCTATTATGCATTTGTTTACCATAACTCAGTACCCTGGAGTCCAGTCACTCCTCAGCCTACTAAGAAAATTGAATTGTCACTCTATAAAGCTGATAAGTAAAGTTGAAGTGGGTAGCCACATTAAAATACTGTAACTGATTCTAACCCAACCACTGTCTCTCTGAACCAAGCAATGAAGTGATTTCTATGCTACACTTCATTTGTAGTATACAGTATCAGCATTGCCAATTAGACAGCATCTAATAGCAATGCCCACTAATTATTAATTCCAATTAGTATATAAATAGATAAAGAATAAACTTTGGCCTTATTAGTTATATCATCATTATTATTTTTATTGAGCATGGAGTTGTGGGTAGTTAAATTTTATATATATATATATAAAGAGAGAGAGAGAGAGATTTGAGGCAATGAATCAAATAACCTAAGAATTCATTTTAGTGTCCTGATACTCTGGCTCTTACTAAGAACTAAAGGGAACTCTTTGCAGAGTAGTATTTTCCAAAAACACATCTCAGATGGATATAAAACAAGTTAGAATTTTTCTCTAGGATGGTAGTTTTTCTTGTTGGGTTTAGCAGATTATTTTTCTTCCAATTTTATGATAACTGACTCCTCACCTCTAAGATAAAACTTTCAGGACAAGATGGAATAAATGAAACCAAACCTTTAGCTTGTGAGAAATCATATATCCTGTGACATGGAAATTTTGCTGTGCTGATTGTCTATAACTATTTAGGATCTCATCACATTTCTCAGGGCAAAAGAAAGTATACTGAATAAAATGCATTTGTTTGATTAAATATCAAAATGTATAGGCATCTAATACACTTTTCTGGGTAGCAAGAAGTATAGTCCTGAGTCAGCAGTGGTTGGCTAAATGAAATTGCTGAGGAGAAAAATCTTTCTGATTAGCAGAAAATAGAAACTGTGAAGTAGCAGGTGATCCTCAGTAGCTCACACGTTTGGTTTAGATAATCCCTCCCAAGTTCAAAATCTTATCTGAATTGCTTCAGTTAGGGGTCTGGTGTGGGGAATTTTGTATGGTTTTCTATATTTCCTTATTCTGAGAAAAAAAATACTAGAGCAGCGCTTCTTGTTATATTCTAGTATTTCCAATCTATTAGAACCCAGGCATACAGAATTTAGTGTATCAGCTACACTTAATATTTGTTTCAGATTCTTATTCACATTGAGCTTAACTGGGGATTCAGATTATGTCAGACAAAATCTTTCCTCCAAACCAACTAATTTTTTCATAAATTCATGTCTTCCTTTTTTCCCTAATAGACAACCTATCTTTTAACCTCTTATCAAATATTTTAATGGATTTGATAAATTTCATAGCATGTTTATCTATTTTTAATAAGTTACTTATATATTTTAATTTTTTTTGGAAACTTGCTTATTGCAATATATTTTTCAAAGCTTATATGTTGTATTTCCATTAATAGTAGAGTTAAGTTGTGAACTTGAAGCAAAAGATCTATGCAAAAATTATGTCAGCCATTAATCTGATATTTGTTAAATGTACACATTTTGTTTATCTTTGATGAACTATGTATTGTTTCTCATTTTTTATTTATAAATATTATAAATAAAAGTGCTATGAATATTTGTGTACAAGACTTGGACTTTTTTTTAATTTTATTTTTATTTATTTCAGAAAGAGTGTGTGCACAGGAGTTGGGGGAGGGGCAGATGGAAAGGGAGAGGCAGAGAATCTCAAGCAGTCTCCTCACAGAGTGCTGAGTGCAGAGCACTAGGAGGGGCTCTATCTCACAACCTTGGGATCATAACCTGAGTCGAAACCAAGAGTCGGATGCTTAACCAACTGAGCAACCCAGGTGCCCCAAGTCTTGGAATACTTTTATGGTATGTTTGATTTCACTGGGGCAAATATCTAGGAATAGAATTGGTAGGTAATATGATAAGAAACTGCTAATCATTTGAGAGGTGATTGCACTTGTATACATCCCCATCAGTAGTGTATGAGAGTTGCAATTATTCCAAAGGCTAAACATACCTTGAAATGGTATGTTTTTACATTTTAGGTGTTCTAAATAGGTGTGTAGAGATATTTCATTGGGACTTCAATTTGTATTTTCTGAAGACTAATGATTTGAGAATCTGTTAATGTGCTTATTTGCTATCCATCTATCTTCATTGGTGAAGTGTCTATTTTGTCTATTATTTATTACACTTTTTTAAATTGAATTTTGAAGACTTAAAAAATATATTCTGGATACAAGTAATTTTTCAGATATTATAAATATTTTCTCCCAGTTTGTGAATCTTTTAGCACTGCCTTTCAAAGATCAGAGATTCTTAATTTTTATAAACTCTACCCTATCAATTTTGGTTTTTATGGATTATACTTTCTGTGTTGTATCTAAGAAATCTTTGCATAACCTAAGGTTACAACAAATTCCTCTCTATTTTCTTCTATAAGTTTTATAGTTTTAGAATTTAGATTTGGATCAATGAGCAATTTTAACTTAAGTTTTTTTTTTTTATTTATTTTTTATTTTTTTAATTTAATTTTTTTTTATTCTTATGTTAATCCCCATACATTACATCATTAGTTTTAGATGAAGTGTTCCATGATTCATTGTTTGTGCATAACACCCAGTGCTCCATGCAGAATGTGCCCTCCTCAATACCCACCACCAGGCTAACCCATCCTCCCACCCCCCTCCCCTCTAGAACCCTCAGTTTGTTTTTCAGAGTCCATCGTCTCTCATGGTTCGTCTACCCCTCCGATTTCACCCGCTTCATTCTTCCCCTCCCGCTACCTTCTTCTTCTTCTTTTTTTTTTCTTAACATATACTGCATTATTTGTTTCAGAGGTACACATCTGAGATTCAACAGTCTTGCACAATTCACAGTGCTTCCCAGAGCACATACCCTCCCCAGTGTCTATCACCCAGTCACCCCATCCTTCCCACCCCACTCCCAACTCCAGCAACCCTCAGTTTGTTTCCTGAGATTAAGAATTCCTCATATCAGTGAGATCATATGATACATGTCTTTCTCTGTTTGACTTATTTCACTCAACATAATACCCTCCAGTTCCATCCATGTCGTTGCAAATGGCAAGATCTCATTCCTTTTGATGGCTGCATAATATTCCATTGTATATATATACCACCTCTTCTTTATCCATTCATCTGTTGATGGACATCTTGGCTCTTTCCACAGTTTGGCTATTGTGGACATTGCTGCTATAAACATCGGGGTGCACGTACCCCTTCGGATCCCTACTTTTGTATCTTTGGGGTAAATACCCAGTAGTGCAATTGCTGGATCATAGGGTAGCTCTATTTTCAACTTTTTGAGGAACCTCCATACAGTTTTCCAGAGTGGCTGCACCAGCTTGCATTCCCACCAACAGTGTAGGAGGGTTCCCCTTTCTCCGCATCCCCGCCAACATCTGTCATTTCCTGACTTGTTCATTTTAGCCATTCTGACTGGTGTGAGGTGGTATCTCATTGAGGTTTTGATTTGGATTTCCCTGATGCCAAGCGATATTGAGCACTTTTTCATGTGTCTGTTGGCCATTTGGATGTCTTCTTTGGAAAAATGTCTGTTCATGTCTTCTGCCCATTTCTTGATTGGATTCTTTGTTCTTTGGGTGTTGAGTTTGATGAGTTCTTTATAGATTTTGGATACTAGCCCTTTATCTGATATGTCATTTGCAAATATCTTCTCCCATTCTGTCGGTTATCTTTTGGTTTTGTTGACTGTTTCCTTTGCTTTGCAAAAGCTTTTTATCTTGATGAAGTCCCAATAGTTCATTTTTGCCCTTGCCTCCCTTGCCTTTGGCGATGTTTCTAGGAAGAAGTTGCTTCGGCTGAGGTTAAAGAGGTTGCTGCCTGTGTTCTCCTTTAGGATTTGGATGGACTCCTGTCTCACATTGAGGTCTTTCAACCATTTGGAGTCTATTTTTGTGTGTGGTGTAAGGAAATGGTCCAGTTTCATTCTTCTGCATTTGGCTATCCAATTTTCCCAACACCATTTGTTGAAGAGACTGTCTTTGTTCCATTGGACATTCTTTCCTGCTTTGTCAAAGATGAGTTGACCATAGAGTTGAGGGTCCATTTCTGGGCTCTCTATTCTGTTCCATTGATCTATGTGTCTGTTTTTGTGCCAGTACCATGCTGTCTTAATGATGACAGCTTTGTAATAGAGCTGGAAGTCCGGAATTGTGATGCCGCCGGCTTTGCTTTTCTTTTTCAACATTCCTCTGGCTATG